>NC_056623.2:202376112-202750278 GCF_002870075.4 Lactuca sativa | reverse complement strand
AGCAAAGGGAGATACGTACCAGAACCCTTGAATAAACCTGATAACTTCGATGTGCCAAGCACTAGCGGTACGAAAGACATTCCTCAAGAAAAAGAGATTCCAGCAAAAGAAGTCACATCTTCAAGTGAAACTTCCTCAGTTCAGAGTGAACCAGCTAAAGAAAAACCGAAATCGAAAGCCAATATCCATCATCAACCGAAGCAGATGAGAAATCAAAAACGTCAAAGGAATCAGAGATACAGGAAGAATCTCTCTGAAAGAAAACAGTTTTGGCAATCTCAGAATGCCTATTTCTCACATCAAGACAAGAACTTAAAGTCAGAGAAAAATCCTGTTGAATCGCAAGAGAGCAACAACAACCAAAAGTAAAGGTTCGGTTCAGAAAACTACGTCAACCGAAAGAAAAGGTTCGGTTCTGAGAATGATTCCAACCGAAAGCAGAAGTTCGGTTCAGAGAACTACATCAACCGAAAGCAAAGGTTCGGTTCGGAAATCAAAAGAGATCAAAACTCTAGGGTCGGTCCAACTGATGATCAAAAGAAAAAGGGTCACCTAGAGTCTCCAGTCAACAAGTCATCTCAATCTAAGCCCTCTCTTTCTAACTCATCTAATTCTTCTAATTCTTCCAATTCTTCTCCACCTTGTTCCAAATTCCATTCTGTTCCTTCTCAAAAATCTCAATCATCAGCTGAACAAAAGGGAAAACAGAAGGTTTCAATGGTTAAACCAGAGTCAAAACCGAAAGCTTCGAATCCCAATAAAATTAAAGTTTTTACCATCAAAAAGAAGGATGACACAACACTAATAAAAAGAACATATTTAGTTGACATCTCTCTTACTATTCCTGTTCCTGTGAAAGGCTCACGTGGACCCAAGAAACTTTGGGTTCCTAAATCTGCTTAATTTTTGCAGGTTATCAGTGACGAGCAGTTTGACGAAGAATGGTACATTGATAGTGCCTGCTCGCGTCACATGACAGGAAGGAAGGAAGAGCTAAGGGAATATAGGTCTCTTTCAAATGATGGAAACGTCAAGTTCGGGAACAACTCCTTTGGCACCATAAAAGGATATGGAATGATCACAAACGATGATTTCACAATAAGGAAGGTTGCATATGTGGAAGGGCTACAACACAACCTCATCAGTGTATCTCAGCTTGTTCGAGGTACCGGTCTCAAAGTCTCATTCGACGATGAGGGTTCTGAAATAATTGACAAGAAGACGAAAAGAGTTATTCTCAAATCCGAATGTAAAGGTGAAATGTTTCCTCTAAACCTCAAACCCATCAAAGGAAACCCAGCTATCTGCCTGTTATCAAAAGCACAATCTGACGAAAGCTGGTTGTGGCACCGAAGGCTCTCTCATCTTAACTTTAAGGACATCAACAAACTTGTCACTGGAGGTCATGTTCGAGGTCTTCCACTGCTCAAGTTTGATAGAGATCATTTGTGTGCTGCATGCGAAATGGGGAAGCAGAGTCGTCAAAGTCATCCATCTATAATAAACACTAAAGTTGTTGAACCACTTGAATTACTTCATATTGATTTATGTGGTCCATCATCTATCGAAAGCATCGGCGGTAGCAAGTACATTCTTGTTATTGTAGATAACTTTTTGCGCTTTAGATGGGTGTTATTTCTGAAGCGACTCACAAGCTAAAAGTATTCATCAAGCAGATTGAAGTACAGCTGAAGAAGGTCGTTCGCAACATCAGGAGCGACAATGGTCTGGAATTCAAAAATAGAGAATTCGAAGAATTCCTGGTAGAAAAGGGAATTAGTCACAACTTCTTAGCTCCATACACACCTCAACAAAACGGGATTGTCGAAAGACGAAACCGATCTTTGTGTGAAGCAGCCCGAACTATGCTAAGTTTCGCTTCCTTACCTCTTTATTTTTGGGCTGATGCTATTTCTGCTGCTTGTTTTACACAGAACAGGTCATATCTCAACAAGCGATTCACGCTCACTCCTTATGAGATTCTCAACAACAGGAAGCCAAATGTGAAATTTTTCCATATGTTCGGTTCACGGTGTTTCATCTTTAACTCTAAAGAACACCGCAACAAGTTCGATGTCAAAGCCGACGAAGGAATATTTATGGGCTATTCTCTCACTTCTAAAGCGTACATGGTATTAAACAAGCGTTCGAGGAAAATCGAAGAGACTTACTACGTGACTTTTGATGATAGCTATGTCAAAAAGCTAAAGGCCAATGAAGACACAGCTGGGGAAATCTTTCCTCAAACTGGCCAAGTCACAGTCTCGATCGCTAGTCTATTCGAGAAGTTCATGGAGCTCTTTGATGAACCAGAGAAAGCCACTCTCTCAGAAGCAGGCGCAGCAGACAACAAGGTAGATCATATGAAGCAAATTGTCGAAGATGCTGCAAGAAGAATGAATGAAGGAGGATCAAGTTCTGACGATTCTCCACCACACAATGCTTCAGTCGAGGGGGGGATCAACCATCATCAACTCAGCCGACCTCACATGTTGAGGGGGAGCCAAGGTCTCCAACTGCTCCCGAAAGCACTTCACCAACCGAAAGTGTCTCACCATCCGAAGGTGCATCAACGCCCGAAAGCTCCACACCACAAGAAACCTCTGAAGCTCAAGATTCTCAAGACATTCCTGAAAGCTCATCTATCGAGGGGGAGCATGCTGATATGTCTTATGACTGTGAAAGCCAGTCCGAACCAGAAGAAATGATAAACGCTGAATTAGATCCAACCTTTGATCCAAACTACCCTCCTCTCACCAAATGGACCAGAGATCATCCTGTCTCTCAAGTTGTTGGTGATGTATCTGAAAAAGTTCTGACTCGATCGCAACTCAAGGCAAAACAGACTTCCTTGTTTTCAAAAGTCGAATTCTGCATGTTTAACTCATTCGTATCAAAAGTTGAACCAAAGACAGTTAATACTGCTCTTGATCACTCCGATTGGGTTCAAGATATGAAAGATGAACTGAACGAATTCGAGAGGAACAAAGTCTGGCGTCTTATTCCAACTCCTCCAGATGCCTCGGTTGTTGGTCTTAAATGGGTCTTTAGGAACAAAATGGACAAGGAAGGAAACGTAATTCGAAACAAAGCTCGTCTGGTCGTGAAAGGATACTGTCAGGAGGAAGGGATTGATTATGAAGAGACTTTCGCTCCTGTAGCTAGGCTGGAATCCGTAAGAATATTTCTAGCCTATGCTGCCCACAAAAACTTTGAGGTCTACCAAATGGACGTCAAGTGTGCATTTCTCAATGGAGAACTCGAAGAAACTGTGTATGTGGAGCAACCTCCTGGATTTGTGAATGAAAAGTATCCTAATCATTGTTACATTTTGGATAAAGTCGTGTATGGACTGAAACAAGCTCCGAGAGCCTGGTATGAAACGCTGACTAAATTCTTAAAGATGTCCAAATTCAAACAAGGTTCGGTTGACCCAACCTTCTTTCGCAAGAAGGAAGGTAACCACCTTATGATCGTTCAAATTTATGTCGATGATATCATCTTTGGCTCAACGAATCCTAGCCTAACAGCTGAATTCAGAAAGCTGATGGAGACTAAATTTGAAATGAGCTCAATGGGTCCTATTAACTTTTTCCTTGGTTTAAATATTAGACAGGGACCCGAAGGCATCTTTATTAATCAGGAAGCTTACACGAAGACTCTCCTAGCAAAATTTGGCATGATGGGAGATTCCAAAGTCAAAGTTCCAATGGCGTTCGGCACCAAGCTCACCCCATCCCTGGACAAACCGGCTGTTGATATTACGCTTTATCGTCAGATGATAGGCTCTCTGATGTATCTCACTGCTAGCAGGCCTAACATAATGTTTTCTGTTTGTTACTGTGCTAGATTTCAGGCAAACCCACGCGAACCTCACATGCTTGCTGTGAAGAACATTCTACGATATCTCAAGCGAACTACCTATTTAGGTCTATGGTATCCTTCCAACTCAGGCTTCTTCGTTCAGGCCTACTCAGATGCAGACCTTGGAGGTTGTGGACTTGACAGAAAAAGCACCACTGGTGGCTGCCAATTCCTTGACGGGAAGTTGGTTAGCTGGCAGTCAAAGAAACAAACGTGCGTGTCTTTGTCTACAGCTGAAGCAGAATACATTGCAGCTGCATCCTGCACCTCGCAAGTGATTTGGATCCAGAGTCAACTCCGAGACTATGGACTCAATATGAAAAAGATCCCACTATATTGTGACTCTGAAAGTGCAATTAGGATCTGTCATAACCCAGTGCAACACTCAAAGACCAAGCACATAGCACTAAGGTATCACTTCATCAAATATCATGTGGAAGATGGAAACGTTGAAGTACACTTTGTTAGAACCACTGATCAACTGGCTGATGTCTTTACCAAAGCTCTTCCTGAAGCCTCATTCAACAAAATTCTACAAGGGCTAGGTATGATGGAATCAGAGTCAGTACCACAAACTACCTCTCAAACTCAAACGTCAGAAGCGAAATAGACCGAACATTTGGGTTCGGTTGAATCATCTGCACTCGCTCATCATTTCAAAGGCAGTTTTCTTGGTTGTAAATTTCTTGTACAAAGTTGTTTATCTTATTGTCAAAAATATTTCCTTTTTGAAAGTCTAAAATTCCTTGGTTTTCTAAAATTTTTCAAAACCGAAACCAACCAAAGGTTCAGGTTCGGTTTTTCAAAATTTTTCAAAATCGAAACCAACCGAACGCTCGGGTTCGGTTTTTCAAAATTTTTCAAAACCGAAACCAACCGAACGCTCGGGTTCGGTTTCTAAAATTTTTCAGAATCGAAACCAACCGAACGCTCGGGTTCGGTTTTTCAAAATTTTTCAAAACCGAAACCAACCGAACGCTCGGGTTCAGTTTTTCAAAATTTTTCTCAACCGAAACCAACCGAACGCTCGGGTTCGGTTCCAACATTTTCCAAAGTTTTTTTTTTTAACTCTTTTTAATTTCTTTCTGAGTCTAATTTTTTTTTACTTTCTTATGTTTATTTTTTTTTTTTATATATATCAAAAACTCCAAAAATATTTTTTATTTTTTTATTTGCTTTTGTCTTTCATTTTATTTGAATGTTCGTTCGTTTATAGGGAATTTGTTAGATTAGTTAAGTGTCCCTAGAAGCATGTTGCTGTATGTGCCCAAAGCCTCATCAGATTCCGAATAATAGCCTTAATGACTTGGTATACACAAACCTTGTCTTCCCAATTAGGCTATCACATTTATTCTAATCGAGAGCTACCTAACTCTCTTCTCACATGAGATAAGAGTTTTCTGCTTGGTCCCACTTTTCATAGCAGAGGTACTTTTCTTTCTTACAACATCTCCATTACATTTCTCCATTACATTCGTTTCATCAACGTAACCCTTGATACTCTCAGAAATTACCACTGAGGTTTATGGTTACTCAAAAACTGTGTTTATGATCTTAGTTTCGTGCCACTACGAGCTGAGTGAAACCCAAAATTCAATACCAAATCTGAATTGACGGTGAACAATTAATTTGATCAAGTTTTCACTAATGAATTGACGGACTTATCCTCATGAAATCTCAAGTTTTTCTTTTGTGTGATTCCTACGAAATTGTTAAACACCATAACATTTCTTCCCTTGGGATCCAGTTTTTTTTTTTTTTGAGATTTTATATTTTCCAAAGCCACTTTAAAATCATTTCCTACCTACTTGTTCAACAGACTACACCGGTCTCACAAGTACTTTGTTCACTTTCTATCTT
This sequence comes from Lactuca sativa, assembly GCF_002870075.4. NCBI lineage: Eukaryota > Viridiplantae > Streptophyta > Magnoliopsida > Asterales > Asteraceae > Lactuca > Lactuca sativa. Next base: position 202,744,554 of record NC_056623.2, on the reverse strand, counting down.
ATTTCAAGATTAGAACTGTTGAATCAAAGCTAAAGCCATCCTAAGGAGCCTAATTAAAAGAAGCCTTTCAACACTTCTTAATAAGTGTTTGATCGTTATTCAACGGGAAACCACACTAACACTTTAAGGTCTCTCTTGACTTTGAAGGAAGAGATTCGTAACCGGGATCATTTGTTTCGTGTCTTTATTGACATCACAATTATTCTTAAAAAGATTTGCTTTATTTCTTTTCTTTTTACACCCTTAGCACGAAAATCTTTGATTTTCCAAAATTCTGGTACTAATAATTACAGGCTTTTTCTTTGGATCGGTGAATAATTATAAAGATGTGGTCAAAATTAATCCACGTGGGAGTATTATTCAAAAGATGCCGTTACAAGGATAAGATGAAGGGTTGCTGACTCAGGCGGGAGTTTATTTAATTTCAAACGACGGTAAAAAGGGAACACATGCGAATTTGAAACGTCCAATCTTTAACTAACGTTGCAGACGCGTGTGCGAATTTGAAACGGTTCCTCTCTGGCACAGAAAGGCGCGTGTGTGAATTTGAAACGGTTTACCAGAAACGGCGCTTGATGGGAGGCGTGTTCCAAGGAATCTGACACTCTCTCTCATGCGTGATCATCGCTTACCTTAACTGTCACGCATCAGTCAAATTCCGGGAAAACCTTTCGTATTTCGATAGAAGATTTGGGAAGATATTTCTCTCTCCTTAAACCCAAGTATAAAAGGCGACATCATCTCCCTTTTACCTCTTTACTGCATCAAAATTCCCAAGAGAGCAAAAATTCCCTGAAACCCTTACTGTTCATCATCTTCTTCCCAACTTCAACAATGGCAGAATCATCTTCCGTTCACGCTACTTCCCACATCCTTCCCATTCGCCCTCAACAGTGTTTGGTAATCCATTTAACCCCTCAGGCATACGACTCCTACATGTTCCCAATCATCAAGTTCCTGAAGTATTCGCCAATAGCACCTGCACTTTCTAGGGTGGAATCGGTGCCCATGGAGCTCTTATCGCAGATTTATGCAACTGCACATTATGATAAAGCGGTAGACAGGATTTTCTGCGACGTTTCTGATCACAAAGCCTCGATTTCCAAGCAACGATTTGGCTCATTGCTAGGGTTTGCTGCTGACCCTTCAAGGGTTAATCCGGAGAAGATTCCGATAGGGCACCTCTACAATATGCTCTACAATATGGGGTACACGGAGGCGCTCACCTCCATCGCAAAGTTCAAAAAGTCGTGTTTGCCGCCACAGTGGAACGGCATGTTCACTGTACTCTACAATTGTCTCTCAGAAAGGAGCTCAGGTTCAGACGGCTCCAGTCGACTCTTCCTCTCCATCATGTATGGAGTTTACAAAGGCGTCAATGTCGACTATGGGTTGGTTCTCTGGCAACAACTCATCCAAAGTTTATCCTCTTCTTCACGACATTCTGAGGTGTCGTATGCAAGGTTTTGGACCCTTATTACTAAGTGGGCGATGGATAAGCACGATGTCCCCACTGTTGCCGGCGCATCGATGTCTTCGATAGGTACATTCCATACCACGAAGATCATCGTCTCAGATGCATCGAAATTCCCTTTCATTGGTTCCATTCCGGAGACCATGTACGCTGATGTTCCAGCTGACAGCCGGATCATCCGGACCTACAAGGAGTTCAAGCAGTCTGGTCCGAGGGATCTCACGCAGGAAATGATCAAGTCCATTCATGATGCCGATAAGCCTATTTCAAGAGGCAAAAAGGCAGACAAAGGGAAGCAAGTGGCGAAAGGGGCTAAAGGCTCTTCTCCTAAAAAGAGGAAAGCTACTAAAGCTGCTCGGTCCCCGCAGCAGAAGAGGCGAAAGACTCAACCAAAGCGAAAGCTCATTATCGCTTCCTCTTCAGGTGAGTCGGAGGGTGAGAGTTCGGATTCTGACGGCTCTCAAAGAGGCGACACCCCTCCAAGAGGCAACACCCCAACCAGATCACCTACCCCTGACATGGAAATCCATAACTCACCAATTCCCTCTCCCACTCAAACAATTCCCACTTCCATTCCCACCATAAACCCCTCTACCAACATTCCTAAAACCTCTTTCCCTATACCACCACCCATTTTCACCAATGCCACAACAACATCTACTGCAAAGGTTACAACCAACGTATCTGATACGGGGGTTCATACCGATGCAACCGAACCACCGCCAGCAACTGATCCCATACACACAACCGAAACCCAACAACCACCCAAACCTACCCCAGCTCAAACTCAACCTGAACCTACCCACACCACTACACCTCCAACTTCTCCACCACCACCATCTCCAGGTCATGCCTCTGACGGAGATAACCCTTTCCTAGGCGGGGAGAACATGACATTTGATTCGCTCTATTTTAGTCCGTTTCAGGTGCAAAGCGACGATGATGAGGATGCTCCAATAACAAAGAAGCACCTTAAGGAGTTGCACGAGAAGGTGGACTTGCTCATTGCTTCCTCCTTCAATTCTCAATCCTCTCTCTCTGAAGCTGCTCTTCAGAAGATCGTTGATGCCTTCTCCAGGGCTCAGCATGACTCGGTCGCTTCTGCCACTGCCGCCATAGATGCCTCGACGAAAGCTTGTGAGGCTGCGACCGAAAAAGTCGATAAACTATTCTCAGACACCTCTACCCTGTTACAATCTTTACAGGAGAGTGTCCATGCTATCAAGACAACGTTGGAACCAATTGTTCAACAGTTGGCCACGTTCGTCTCCACAGAGTTGAAGTCCTTCGCCACCCTTCGTCAAACTTTAACAGACGACAACTCTGCCCTTCGGACCTCTATCGATGAGCGCCTCTCTAAACTCCAAGAGGATCTAGCCTATGACAACTCGTTGATGGACGTTCTCGCAAGGAAGACCACTGCCCTAAAGGTCAAGAGTGCTCCGCTTTCCAACTCTCAGCAACAAATTGACGCTCTTCGATCCGAATGGGAGGTAATCAGGACGTGTGTTTCAGATGTACACTCAGCTATAACCAACATCCTTGAAGCGCACGATCCGATACTGAACCATTCTGTGAGGCGAACCCTTGCAGAGAAACTCGCTCCTGCCCTGGATCTGCTCAGTAAAATAGAAGGGCTACCCAGTTTCGTGTCCACTCCGAAACAAGGGGGAGAAAAAGAGTCCGGATCTCAACCTCCTCATTCCTCGAAGGCAACTCACACAACCGAACCTCCTCCTACATGTCAAGCCTCTGGTTCGGGTGTGAAGGATAAAGGCAAGAAACTTGCTGATGATGAAGAGGAAGATGATCAAGAAACTATTGCCGACTTGTTGAAACGCAAAAGTCGTCGCAATACTGAAGATGACCATGTTCATGTGGCACGAGAAGCTGAAGAAGCTGAACGCAAACAGAAAGAAGCCCACGACCTACTCGAGAGCAGGAAAACTCTTTTCCCTACTTGGACTCTCGAGATGATGATTAAGGAGGCAATCGATACTCCGAGTATCTTATGGCTTGAACCGGTAATCTCCTTCGACTACAACAACTCTGTCGACTCTCAGTTCGACATGCCCTTAACCCGAAAGGCGTTCATCTTTCACGCCTTCTCCAACGTTGCCAAAGTCCCTCATCCTCATCCGGAGGTTGATCAGGATTTGATCGAGTTCTATCTGAAGGCCGCTCAACCCCAGTACCGAACCTGGAGCGCTCAGAAGATCATCAACGTTCGGGTTCTGAGGCCATATACTGAAGGGAGATTTATCAACGTTCGGATCAGGGTGATCAGAGGGTCTGCAAAAACCGAACATCTCATCTCTTTAGCAGATCTACCGAACCTCAACCACCATGACTGGATCGTTCTGCACAACATTCTCTTGACTAATGAGGCTGAATATGGTCCGATCATAGACCATCTCAAAAGGATGTTGGTGTGCTACATCATGGAGGTCGCCCTGATGGATCAGGAGATTGCAAATGTCTTCAAGAAGAAACCGAAGATCTCTCCTGTTGGCTCGGCCAGTGATCTGAACCAGATGAAGATGGGAAAGATTGACCCAAGGCGAAACTCGGTCATGTTCACTAGGGCTGAAGGACATAAATGTCTCTTTGCCTTAGCGGATAAACATCTTTATACCACTGCTTGTCTTGAGCATGTGTTGGGGATCATCCACAGGTGTAAAGAAAATACAGCGGATGATATCAAATACTTTGACGACATGATTCAGTGGTACATCCGATTCAGACAGACGATCCTCGCCCTTATTTCTCGTCTGTTTCAGACTGTAAAGAAGAAGGTTCCTGCTGCTGCTGGCCCAAGCAAGAAGTAATGATCTCGCTCCAATTAACGCAAAGGGGGAGATTGTTGGGTAGCATAGCTTTATTTTGTATTGCGTCATTGGGCTCGGTTAATAGTCCAAGTTTTGCACTCCGGTTTGGGCCTGTCCAACCGTGAGCTTGTAGGGTTTAGTATATAATAATGTGCTTGCATGCATGTTAGGTTAACGATTTTAGAGTAACGATTGATAGCTTTACAGATTTCCTTCATCGTTCTTGTAAACCCTAATCCTCTACAGTAGAAGTTCCTTATCGAGCTCTTCTGAGGATTGTTTATTAATCATTCGACATCGTTTGATCCATTATTGTGTTCTTGCTGTTTACTCGTTATTTCTTTACCTGTTTTATAGATCTAATCGATCTTCAAGTTAGTTTTTAACTTATCATAATGGGTGTCCACTCTCACCCACTGCTTGCTTGACTGGTGGAGGGTCGTTAGCCGAACGGGTTTGACAAGACTATAATTCTCCCTTCATTAAAAGAATTAATGATAAATACTAAGTAACTAAACTCTTAATAATACCCAATCTTAGTTACTTAGGAAAATGTGAATAAGTTGCTAATCCATGAAATTACACTTTGCACTTTGTTTAAGTCGGTTAGTGGAGCGTGTGTGGTTAACCGGCACACTAACTCGTATTTAACAATGTAGGTAAAGGGTAACTTAATGTTTATCATAGTATCGATGGAGCGTGTGTGGTTAACCGGCACATCGATTGAGGGGTAAGCACTTAAGGGTACCAAGTAATTTGCATGGTTACTTCACACCTTGTTTAGTGATCCTCGACATCCCAGTCACAAAACCTGAAGGGCACACTCGAGATTGAAGCATGCCATTGAACAGTTCAATGAATCTCAAAAGATCTAGGAGTTTCAAAACCAATTAAAACCTTATAATACATTTCGTTTATCTTGGTGGAAATTGGTGAATCGTCATTCACCTACCTTCAAATATTTTATAGCTTGGATTACGGCATACCTCTTCTAAGTTATAAAATAGTTTGTTGGGTCCTAGCCTTAATTTTTCATATTGGGTGTCATATTAAGGACTTAAGATCAACTATCTTGAATATCTCCCAAAAGATGTCTGGTTTAGACATTTATGATCTTCCCAAATCTCTGGAAACAAGCTTTCCTAAATGAAGATGATGTCCCATGGAAATCATACTTATTTCACCTCCTCCAATTATTATCTCTAACCCACAAGTTCAAGGTCACTCAAGCTCTATTGGCAAGGCAAGGTCTAGGTGTGATCACATCTTGGAGATGTAGTCACATATTGACAAGCCAGGAGAGTTGGGTGTCAAAGTCTTGAGAAAGTTGCTGGTTCAATCACTTTCTAAGTCACATAGTGAGTTCCTTTGGGACACCTATGAAACAAACTATGGCAAGACCCTTAATGATCTTATCTATTTGTTAAGATCAACTTCCTTAAAACTTGATGGACATTGACAATAGTGACACAGGAAATCCAGAGAAGCATTCTCTTCCCAATGGAAAGGGATCGGCCGTAGTCAACTCGGTTGACCAAATGGTAAAGAGAAAAGCTAAGTCTGTGATAGTCCCGTGTACCATTATCAAAGGGTCCATATGTTTATATTGCCAAAGGAAGGGACATTGGTTACGAATCTGCCAAATTTACCTAAGGATGTTGAAGTCAATAAGTTTGACTCTACTTCAGGTAAAGTCCACTATCTAACTCTGCTAAGTTTCTATTCTGAGCTTCTTGATATATGATGTGACTAGGTCACATGTTGATATTCTAAGAATCAAAGAAACTTAAAGAAAGAATATGCTGAATCTAATCGCGTAGATGGATTTCTATCGCGTAGCTTGAAGATCGGATTCTTGAGCTACTTCTTAGGAGTTATGATATTTTTGCTTAGGAATAGACAACAATAAGTTTTCATATGGATTGTCAGGATAAGTTTTTCCGCAAAGTTTTAAAATAAAAGGAAATTTTAGATTTTATTTATTTTAAAATATCCTTACAATGGCATTTGTGAAAATCTGTGTTGCTTATAAGATTCCAGTAATAGTAAGAGTGGAAATATGAAATTGATTCTTTCATTTATGGTAATGTCTAAATTTACCAAATAAGGAAAGATTCTCATCACCCAAGTTTCAATTGGACCGGAACTTGGAATCATGCAAGTTGTATAGCATGATGAATGAGAACTTTCAACTATTGGAAAATTAAGACTAATTACTTGTTCACATGGATGTGTGAGTCAAGTAAAGGACTAAGGGATAGCGTACACATTCTTGTGCACTGATTAAGTCCACCACAAAAGATTGATAAGACTATTCGTCATAGTTTACTAAAGCTCAGTAAATATGATTATACTTACAAGCTTAAGTGTAACTCTGAGACATTGGAAAAGGTTCCAATGTATGGTAGAGCGAATAAGAAGAATCAAATTAGGCAGAAGGATAAAAGTTTCTCAAATCTGAAAAGATGGGAGAGTACTTTAGTATCAGTTTTGTGATCATCTTAATCATTAAGAAACCATATCAAAATTAGTTCTCTAAGGAAAATCTTAGTGCATTCTTATGACTAAGAAGAGGAACTTGAATTGTTGAAATGATTAAATCAAGAAGATGAGTCATACTTCGTTCCAATACAATTCTTAGAGTCATACTCCAAGATTGTAACTTGAGTGACATGTCTTGAAGAAGGTTTAAAACACTTGTCAAATGTAAGAATAAAAGTTTTCTACTCTTGTACATTTGAAATTGGTAAGTTGTGATGTTTTGGATAAAACAAAGACCAACTTAGGCCAATTTTGTGAAGTGTTTGTCTTGATTAGAATCCACACTTTCTCTTGAATAACTGACAAGAAAGTCTTATATGTCAAGAGGACAGTGGTAGTCTTAAAGGTTTTTAAAGTCTCAAGAACTAATCAAGAATAAAACCTGAAGTTCTTCACTAGCACACGAATTGAGGTGTATAACCTATCATGTTGACATATTCTGTGCCCATTCCAGTTAAAGTTGGCTTTGCAAATGAGTTCTTAGAGTTCTCAATTAGTTGCACAACAACTTGGAAGCAATGGCAGGCCCTTGAGCTGCCAGGTGGCAAGAAATTAAGATTGAGTTCAATCCATATGAGTGTGGATTTGTCATTATCCTTGTCTTGTGTCTATGGTTTTGACAATTCACATGGATAAGAACACATACACCATTAAATCTAAGTGTCATAAGGTTTCTCTCCGATTCATGAAAATGATGGTGAGGAAACACTTTCACTAAGTAGATTTTAGCTAGATAGCAATTGTGATATTTGCATTTTCAAAGTCGTTAGTGGAGCGTGTGTGGTTTACCGGCACACTAACATGGACTTGTGAGAAGTGGAAAAAAGGTCTAACCATTATGATTACGGCATCCTTCTTCATAATTGTTTAGACACACAAGTGTGCTATCTAAGGGAAGGTGTATGATTTTGATAATGTTTTATCAAAACAATCTAGTATCAGAAATCTGAACTTTGGTAAGAAAGTCAGCTGATTTCTGAGTACATGTCAAAGCTAGCGGGAGCATAAGTGTTATGCTAATAATCATCATGTTAGTGGAAGCATGATAATTATGATAAGTATTGCAAGTTAGCAATGTTAATTATAGAAAACAAAAGTTTCAATTGGGAAAGAGTTCTTTTGCTATAATTAAGGGAGAGGAAATTATACTTTATCTCAAATCTAGAAGCTTAGATCATGAGGTTTTAATCATTTAGTCAAGCATATATATGAATTTCATGTTGGAATGGCTCAACATAAGGAAATTTTGTATATGAGTCCATTATTTGCGTTCTAAAATTCAATTATGATTACGTCATCCCTTTTCATAATCTGAATTATGAGAACTTGGCAAATTGAAATGGAAATGTTATAGCAAAAGACTGGTTTAGTTTTTATGTGAGACATCATGAAGCGATTCCCATATGCTTCGGATATAGGATCGATTACATGTGCTATATTCATCCTTTCTAAAATTTTCCAAATGCCTGGGGCATTAAGAAGGGAAAAGGTTTAGAACTGGATATGACTAAAAGGATTAAACAATTGTCGAGGACAATCTAACGTTTACCAAAGATTGGTTGCTCAAGGATAGTTGGAAGTATAGTGATAACTCTGGAAGGACCATATTGACATAATCTGTAAGGAGGCAACTCTTGTTCAGAAGTGATAGTCAAAATGGAATCTGGAAATGTTTCAAAGTTAGAATTTTCAATCTGTTTAAGGTTAGGAAACTTAATGCAAGAAGTATGTTCCCAAGGAGCTGATCTCCTTTGGAATGGTCTTTAATGGTTGTTTTCAAGTCCTCCTGACTTTGTGCATAATCATTACAAGAGGTTCAATGCATATAAGTTTAGAATATAACATATTTCAATAGATGGCATGAATTTGGAATTCTTGCATTTGCAGTAAGGATTTGGGAGTGTGAAAAGAGAATCATTGAAGTTATGTTCATTAGATCTAGTTCACAAAGTAAAGATCATCGACAAACATAGTATGCATACTTGGTGTATGGCATGACTAGTGTTTAGAAAACATAGTGTACATGCTTGGAGCATGGGACAACTATTTTTTTAAATTCAAGAATAAAGTTGATAGCTGAAACAGTATACAATGAATAATGTGTAATCATATGGTGATAAATAAAAGGTGTTTTATTTATGTTCATAGGTTTTGATACCATATTGGATTCAATTATTATTGTGTTTCACTTTGCATGTTTTGACTTCCCGAATAAACTGGGTTATTCTTCCGGAATGACTAAGTTATTCAAACCATCCACAGTCGGTCATATGTTGGAAGTAGATATGAATTAAGACTGTCATGGGTTGGCTTGTAGAGGTCTAAGGTGTTGGATTCAACCCGCGCTCATTGGAATCACTTCATGGATTTTATCATGATTGATCATGAGACGATAATATCTTATATTCTTCAAACCTAGAGATATGAGTTGTTACTATGAGTTGGTTGTACATTGATTGCACAGAAACGCATTTGGTAACTCGGTGCTATAAAACGTGCCTTTGTGTATGATTCAACAAGTAGTAGAACAAGCCATATGAGTCGATGTTTATCCATTCCTTTTACCTTCGGGATAAAAGAGATATATGTGGGCCCCTCGATGATATGATGATGACAAATGGAAGTGCTCGGCCGGGCCAGGACTGATTTGATTTGTTCAATTAGTCAGTCATCATAAATCGGAAATCGGGAAACAAAAAATGGACAGAGAGAATAATTATAATCCATGTCTCAGTTCATATGATATCTAGAATGGAGGAATATATGATCCCTTATCTAATGGACAAGTCATTGACAAAGGTCAGAGTTCATCGACAAGGTCAGAGTTCGACAGAAGCTTTTGAGAGCTACGATTGCCAGTTGGTTCCTGAAGTCATACGGAATAATAGTTTTAGACTTATCCAAGTGGGAGACTGTTGGATTAATGTCTAAGTCCATAACTATAATTAGTAAGACTTGACCCGACCCGGCATGGTCCATTTGGGTTGCATGGCATCATGCACTTGGATAGACTATAATGAGAGAAATAAGACACTTATGGTTATAAATATATTATAAGTTCTAGTATATTAATAATAAGCATAATAAGATTATTTAATTACTATTGATCAAGAATTAATCTAGGATTAATTAAGTGATCAAAAGAAGACTAATTAAATATATGGGTGGATTGTGCAAATCATCCATACTTGTATAGTGGGCTAATGCTCCATGGATAATCAAGTTGGGCTAAAACCCATAGGATGGTCCATGGATGCTCCATGGTGTATTTGAATCCATGGATCCAAGGAAATGGAAAGTTGTTGGGCTGAAGATTTTGTTGAAGGTTGCGTCATTTGGGCTCGTCTGTTTGTTTATTTAGTTTGTATTCCGGTTTGGGCCTGTCCAACCGAGAGCCCATTATGTTTATTATATAAGTATATGCTTGCATGCATATTAGGTTAATGATTTTAACGATTCATCTAGAGCATAACGATAGTATTTCCAGATTTCTTTAATCGTTCTTATAACCTACCAATCCTCTACAGTTGATGTTCCTAATCGAGCTCTTCTGAGGATTTTGTTTTAATCATTCGACACGATTGATTCACTCTTGCCTTATTCTTATTTTCGTGTTCTTGCTGTTTTTATAATTAATTACCTGTTTAAGATCTAATCGATCTTCATAGATTAAGGTTTTAATCTCATCAATTGGTATCAGAGCAGGAGGCTGTGTAATCGATACACATCTTTTCTATGAAAAGGTTTCAATTAGGGTTTTTCCGCAATTACTGATATTTATTGAGCAGTCATCTCATTATTGACGTATCTTGATATTTATTGTTTTGCCCTAATCTGAGTTATTACAAGTCTGATCTTTTAACAGGTTTTTTCGATCATAATGGACGAATCACAATCAAATCCTATCAATATTTCCAACAGCATCGGTTCGACGACAAAGATTCCAATCCTATATACCCATGACTATGAAGTCTGGGCGCATCACTTCGAAGACTACGTGATAGGATCTGAGGATAATGGATACCTCATATGGGAAGCTATCATTAATGGACCTTTTTCTCATTCTACAACGTCCAGGATTATAAAAACTCAAAAGGAGTACAATGATCTGCTGAAGGATGTTAAAGATATTGCACAAGATGAAAAGGATAAATTCCAGTCCAATATCAAGGCGTTAAGATTGATTAGATTTGCCTTTCAATCCGACACCTTCAGGTTGGTCAGCTCATGCACGACGGCAAAGGAAGTTTGGGATAGACTTCGCGAACTGTACTCTACAGACGAGGATCTTGAAAATTCAATCCAAACATTGCTCTTATCAGAGTTTGGAGAATTCAGGCAAGGAGCCGAAGAAACAGTGACCCAGACGTTCGATCGCTTTAATCATCTTCTCAGCAGGATGATCAAGCATGACATCGAAAGGAAGCTTATCGAGCAGAAGGTTACATTCTTAAATGGTCTAAGGTCTGAATGGAGAGCAGTGGTGTCTACAGTCAAAGCCCATGAGCAGTTTAAATCATATTCTTTGGCGAAACTGGTGGGTATTCTCAAGTCCCAGGAGAAGATTGTACTGCAGGAGAAGAACGTTGTTTCAAGCCTTGGTTCGCTGGCCCTCCTGTCTAAAAGTAAAGCTGCGATGGAGGATGAAGACCTTAACTTGGAGGAGTATGACCTCACGTCTGAGGATTATGCTATGATGGTGTCTAACCCCAAGAGGTTCATAAAGAAGAGATTCCCCAGCAATAAAACCAAAACTGGCAGGGGAGTTATAGTTCAGAAAAAGTTAACAATGAACCGAAGGTTGAAGAGCCCAAGAAGGAACCGAAGGTTGATGGTGATTCTGGAGTAAGCTGTTACTACTGTGGTGGGAAAAACCACTATGCTAAAGATTGTGTCCTTAAGAAGATGGCTGAAAAGGATGATGAAAAGGATGAAGAAGCTGTGCTGCAGAAGAGGCTCGATGAGATGAGAAAGAAGAAGTCTACCGCTAACCCTTCTATGAATGCTCTTATTGTGCAGGGTTCGGTTGCTGATGACGAGTTCGGTAGAGTGGAAGTTTGGTCTACTGACTCAGAAGACGATGAAGTGAGGAAGCCTACTCATGGAAAGGCTTATGTGGCAAAGGAGGAGAGCAGTGGAGGAAGATGCTTCATGGTGTCTGATGTATCTCAGATGAGGGGATACAACACCGATAGTGGAAGCAATGAACCGAAGGTGCAGGAGGACATGTGCTTTACAGCCAAACCACTCAGCCAGCAGTTCAATGAGCTTGATGAACTGATAAAGAAGGTACAATCGGTTTTTGTTTCATTTAAAGTACCACAATCCTCATATGACAAAGAACTAAAAAATTTTAATACAAGAATTTCTCATCTAGATAGTAGCTTAACTCAAACTCGAGTCACCAATTCTAACCTAACTGATCAATTAAGCAGGGTGTCGTCGAAGAGTGAGGAGCGGCGCATGTGGATTGAGTTGAAGGAATCTGAATTAGTTAAAATTAAAGACAAAAACATTTATTTACAAAGGGATAATTTAAAGTTGTTAAAACAGCGGATAGTTTTTTGTTTAATTGCAAAACATTTTTATTCTAATATTACTCAACTTCACTTAGACTGTGAAATAGGCCAAAAGATCCATCGCATGATTTTGCCCTTCCTGGAGTTTAAGGAGGATGAAATTGATGCCGAAGCTTATAACTGTGAGAGTGTGATATCATCTGATGATGTCAATCCGACCTACATGTGTGGACTGGACAAAATTGAATCTTTCATTAAATCCAAGGACCACAAGGACATGCTTAAAAACCTTTTGGATGAAAATGATAGACTTAAACTGAGAACCGAAACCATACAAAAATTTGACTCTTTAAACGCCAATGTAAGCTCAGAAAAAAAAAATTGATGTTGAAAATGCATCTGAGCTTAACGAGGACGACAACATGAGTGAAATTTTTGTAGAGGACACGGTTGACTGCTCAGAATTTGTGAAAAACGAACCTGAAAACCACAAGAATCTAATTTCTGAAAATTCAATGGAGTTCGCTCGATTGTCCCAACAAAAGTCCCCGATCTTTGCAGAGAAAGCAGTTGTGTATCAAAAGGTCAGGACCACTCCGAATCAAGTATACAAGGTCACTGGAGTAACCGAACATCAGACAGCTGAACTCACAGCTATTGTAAACGAAGACAATGCTGATGGCTGCGATGAGTACTTCTGGTCAGCACCAATAGATAATGCAAATGAAACGGTGGCCTTATCAGAAAGAACCTCTTGGATGAGTAAAGGTAGATACATACCTGAACCCTTAAATAAGCCAAATAATTTCGAAATTTCAAGAACATATGAACACATATAATCATGTAATTTTGATATTAGCCATTGTAAATGGATTAGAACAACCATTACACCATCTAAAATAAGTTTAAAACACCAAAACATTTTAGGGTAATGTTTCTAGTCCATTTCTAGCAGCACAAATCGAATTTCTGCATTCTGCATGGCGAACTTGTCGAGTGCACGAACTGACTCGCCGAGTTGGTTGCATTTTCACTTAGACTCGTCGAGTCCCCTGTGCAGACAACTAAATATTGAATTTTTCAACACTATTTTGCGTCAAGTATTCACAAACAAGCCTAGGCTCTAATACCACTGATGGGTTTTGAGCATTCTAACACCCCTAAGTGTACATGCAACCCTAGAAAACCTTGAATCCATGTTTGTCTAAAATACATGCAAAATATGATTTCCAAGGTTCATAATCCTATCTAGCATACATGGGGAACTTTTAAGCTATAAGATGGCTAGAATTACATACCTTGTAGTTGATTTGATTCGTTGAAAAACCATGAGAGCCTAGCAACCTAAGTGTGATGCCTCAAATGCTTCACACAACACCAAATGCTTTGGAATAACTTTGAGAATCTATAACACATGTTTAAATCGGCCTAGCCCTCTTCCAACCACTTGTGTAGCCGATTTTGGTAGATGACTTGTTCTTTATATAGTTTGTCACATCTAGGGTTACACCATGTAAACCCTAATGTGACATGACTCTTCATTTCCATGACCCATCGATTTGTAACTCCCATGGAGCATCTTATGGGTTTTACCCAACTTGATAATCCATGGAGCCTTTTAGCCCACTATATAAGTTATGGATGATTTACATAATCAACCCATATATTTAATTACTTATCTTTTGATCACTTAATTAATTCCAAATTAATATTTGATTAATACTAATTAAATAATACTATTAATATATTCTAAATTCTAATATATTAATAAACAACAAGTGTTATTTCTATAACATCCGGATTCTCAGGTATAATATTTTATTCATTATTTTTGGAAGTTGTTAGAGGACTCGGCGAGTTGGTGTTTAAACTCGCCAAGTATGGTCGCGGATTCGTATCCAGGTTCACAGCCGGACTCGGCAACTCCATGTTGTTTAATGAAACCGTAATTTCTTGGGTTTGGGACCTATTTAAAGGCCCTTAGGGCTGTCATTTGTGGCTACCAAACCCCAGAGAGAAACCCTAAGAGATCTAGAGCATTTGTGAGGAAGGAGAGGCCATTTGTGAACATTTTGTTGGTGAAATTGCAAGAAGAAGGAAACCAAGCCAAAAGGAGGCTGAAGGAGGTGTGATTCTGGTGATTTCAGAGCTCGTAGACTTCATCCTGAGGTATTTTTCGGACCTTCTTCAGTTGTGGTGTTGATTTACTAGAGTTAGGGTTTTCTAACCCCTTTAGAGGATAGATTGTGGAGCAATTGGTCCCTTCTCGAGTTTATTCTTTGAATCTGGACTCCAAGGAGTCCAGAGACCTTAACCCTTGCGGCTTTTTGTAGTTATTTTGGGAGTCATGAACTTAGGATTTTATTTTGGGACTAAATCACCAAGTAAGACCATCTAGATGTTATTTGAGTGTCAAGGTCTGAACTTTATGTGATTATCATGCTTGGGAAGGTCAGATTTATGGATTAAAGGAACAGATCTGACCTCAGGAAGTCTATGGAGTTTGTGCATGGCATGAACTCGCCAAGTCCGAAGATCAGACTCGGCGAGTAGGATGAGGGTTTCCCGTAAATCACTCAGTGAGTAGACTTGTCGAGTTGGGGGAATAACTCGGTGAGTCAAGGAGAGTTAGGGGACTGGAGTGCAAAGCGGAACTTGCCGAGTTGTTCTTGAGACTTGGCGAGTTGAGTCGGGGTGGCCTCGCGATTCATGCCAGGTGTGACCCGTCGAGTAAGGGGAAGGACTCGACATGCCAAGAGGGACTAAGAGAGTCAGTAGACACGTGTAGACTCGCCGAGTCGCCCAAGTGCACTCGACGAGTCGGGTCAAATATTGACCGTTGACTTATGGTTGACTTTTAGGGTTGGTCAACAGTGAGGCCTTTAAGCCATGAGAGGGGTAAAATGGTCTTTTAACCTTCTGAGGGTGTTAAGAAAGGTTTGAGTATAGTTATATTTATGAGAGTATTTAATTTTATGTGATTAGGTGGAGGCCAGATCACATTTCTACCGAGTCAGAGACATACCGGGACACCTGAGGTGAGTCTTCTCACTATACGTTACCTAAAGTGGTATTATGTGTTGACCAGAGGGTCTTATGTGTTACGTATGAGATTATGTGCTATGTGATATATGTATGTTGTATGATGTTATAGACCGGACCGTAGGGTTCAACGAGCTATGACCGGACCAGAGGGTCCAATGAGCTACAGGACTGGAGGGTCCCGTAGAGAATTTATGCTTATAGTTGTTGTGTTATGTGTTTCTGGTACTAGCAAGGACCGTGGGAAGGCGCCGGCGTGACTCATACACACTAGAGAGAGTGTGTGATTTTTATGATCATGGGATATGTTATGTTTCAAAAACTACTGTTGCAAATATTTGAGAATGTTTTTATAAGAACTTGGTTGATGAAAAATGAAAATTTTGTTTTGAAATTTACGTTGTTACAATTTCTCTCATTTAGTTTATCCAAATGCAAGATGCCATGCAACCCAAATTGACCATGTCGGGTCGGGTTAAGTACATACCAGATATAGTTATGGACTTAGACACCTTATCCAACACATACATGCTCTCAAGAGGTCTCACACACTCTCCAAGTTCCCTGGTTCCATCTCGGCCCTCCTTGACTCGAGTACGGATCCTCTGCTTCCAGTAGTATGGGCCCATACTACCTTCCACATCTGTCCATACTTCCCTCAAGGATTGTTTTCTTCTTCACCTAGTCCCTTTACCAATACCCTTTTCCACTAATCTCGTCCTTGGCTTTCCTAGGGCACCCACTGACCTACTCTCCGCCATATGTTGCACTAGGAGTCCCTACTTCCCTTCCCTAACTAGCTTGCAAATACTGTTACATATCTGCTCACTAGATAGTTAAAGTTAGCCAGGACCCCGTTAGCACAAAGCAAGCAACATTTGTGCATTGAGTAGCCACATCAGGCATAACCTAATCAGGCAATCCTACCACTGGCTAGACAGTCATAGCATATAGCTCATACAACAGGCATTCAAGGCATCCTCTTAGATCCTTAGCCCTAATCTAGCATGCAGTTCTCAGAATCATATATCAGGCATACAAGGCATCCTCCTAGATCCTTAGCCCTAATCTACCATGCAGTTCTCAGAATAATAAATCAGACATACAAGGCGTCCTCCTAGATCCTTAGCCTTAATCTAGCATGTAGTTCTCAGAATCATAAATCATACACATAATATAACAAGTATGGGTATCTTGGGGAAAACTTACTTGAGCTTGGCCGGTCGCACGCATCACACACCTTGTCCTTTCTCAAAATTCTTTAACTTCAAATCTTAGAAATTGTTTTCTTTTTTGAAAAATCTCTTAGTCCCTCGGTTTGAGTCCAGACACCCCCCCCCCTCCCCCGAGGGTGTGTCTGAATCCCTCAAACCAAGGCTCTGATACCAACTTGCAACATCCCAAAATTCGAGGCCAAAAATTTCATTTTTGTTTAGGTGATTTATAAAATGGTTCATCAAAACATTGCCAAGATCATGTCAATACATAAACCCATAATATCATGTCTCAAAACCAAATCATCGGAAATAACAAAATATCAGAATGCAATCCCAGAAAACTCTAAGCGGAAATCGTAAGTGTGCGTGTGTGATGCGCTGCTACACCGCTGACTCCTTCCCCTTGGACGAAGATGTACCTAAAGCCAAAACTGAAACTGTAAGCACAAAGCTTAGTGAGTTCCCCCATCATACCACATACCATACAATCACATAGCATACATACTACCGGGCAATTCTGGGGCGCCCATCCTGCCCATGTCAAGGCATTATGGGGTGCTGGCCTACCCATGTCAAACCATTCTGGGGTGCTGACCTAGCCATGTCAACCTATTCTGGGGTGCTGACCCACCCATGTCAAGCTATTATGGGGTGTTGACCTACCTCCAGTCTATCTCAACCGAACACGAGGACTATTTCACCCCCAACTACTAACAAATAATATCATATCCTCATCATGCTCTCATAAATATCTGGAGTGTCCG
This sequence comes from Lactuca sativa, assembly GCF_002870075.4. Classification (NCBI taxonomy): domain Eukaryota; kingdom Viridiplantae; phylum Streptophyta; class Magnoliopsida; order Asterales; family Asteraceae; genus Lactuca; species Lactuca sativa. Next base: position 202,727,169 of record NC_056623.2, on the reverse strand, counting down.
ACCTACCCATTGCTCCTAACGACCGAATCGGGGACTAGTCCCCTTCTACTGATACTATCTCATATAACCTGGCAACTAGAAAACTAGCATACGCACATATATAGTAGTCTAGCATACTCACTTCTACTGGAAGGTAACTCACCTCGATGTCGTGTAGTGTCTGAACTGTCCTCGGCACGAAGGTCGCCTCTCCTTGACTCCTCAATCCCTATACGAAAACCCTCCAGTCATCAAACAGAACATACAACCCTAACCCGGGTCAATACCAAAACCAGGCAAAGTCAACATTAGTCAAAGTCAACACTCAATTGACCTGACTCGCCGAGTTGGTCTACCAACTCGTCGAGTCCATACTCCATTAAGTCAATCCAACCCTGACTCCACTCGTCGAGTCTAGCAAGAACTCGACGGATTCTCCTTCATTAAAACCATCGGGACCATCTTGATCAAACTCGTCGAGTTCTTCCTTGACTCGGCGAGTTCATCTCCCTCATAAGAATGTGTTCGGTCTACGACTCGTCGATTTGTATGAACAACTCGTCGTGTCCATCTTCATCCAACTCGTCGAGTTTTTCCTTGAACTCGGCGTGTTCATCTCCCTCATAAGAATTTGTCCGGTCTACGACTCATCGAGTTGTATGAACAAATCGTCGAGTCAATCTTCAAAGATTGAGAGATTGCCTTGGACTCGCCGAGTCTACTCATACACTCGTCGAGTCCCATGATTCCCAGGTCCCCCTTTTCGCGTCTAAACATCTACGGGACTTTCCTCCCTAACAACTGGTCCGTCCACAGAAAGGATTTGTTGGTCCTTACACCGCGACTCGCCGAGTCCCAAGAACAACTCACCGAGTCCATCCTTGGCCAACACTATACAGTCGATTTAAATGAGTCTCAACACACCAAAAACATTGATCGGGCCTCTAATGTTCATTTTACACGTAAAGTTCCAAACTTGGTACACATACAAGGGGTCTTTGGCCCAAAAAGCCATAAAAGATAGGCTCCAAGGTGCATTGGGTGTTCATGGCAGCAAAATAGGCACCTTTTGTTGGATAAGGTGTCTAAGTCCATAACTATTTTTGGTATGTACTTAACCCGACTCGGCATGGTCCATTTGGGTTTCATGGCACCATGCAACTGGATAGACTAAATGAGAGAAATAACACTTGTGGTTTATTAATCTATTATATGTTTTAATATATTAATAGTATTATTTAATTAGTATTGATCAAGAATTAATTTGGAATTAATTAAGTGATCAAAAGATAACTAATTAAATATATGGGTTGATTATGTAAATCACCCATAACTTGTATAGTGGGCTAAGAGGCTCCATGGATTATCAAGTTGGGTTAAACCCATAGGATGCTCCATAGATGCTCTATGGGAGTTACAAACCCATGGGTCATGGAAATGAAGAGTCATGACACATTAGGGTTTACATCGTGTAACCCTAGATGTGTCAACAGTATATAAGGAACATACTATCCACCAAAATCGCCTACACAAAGTGAAGTGAGGGCTAGGCCGTTTTTTAGAGTGTGTGCATTGTCTCTAAAGTCATTCCAAAAGCATTTGGTGTTGTGTGATGCATTTGAGGCATCACACTTAGGGTGCTAGGCTCACAAGGTTTCAAGGAATCAAAATCAACTACAAGGTATGTATTTCTAGCTATCCTTTTAGGATTAAAGTTCCCATGTATGCTAGATAGTATTATGAACCTTGGAAACAAAATTTTGCATGTATTTAGAGAAACATAGATCCAAGGTTTATTAGGGTTGCATGTACACTTAGGGAGTGTTAGAATGCTCAAAACCCATCAGTGGCATCAGAGCCTAGGCTTGTTTGTTAAATACTTGATGCAAACTTGTCTTTCAAAAGCCAAAAACTGTCCAGATAGGAAAACTCAACAAGTTCTGGCCAAAAACTCGCCGATTTTGTGTGTTAAAGCATGAACTCGATGAGTTCCCAGTTGAACTCGACGTGTTTGTCACCCAGTGAGTAGTTTTTGGAGCTTGACTGCTGGAAATGGACAAGAAACATTACCCTAAACTGTTTTGGTGTTATAAAACTTGTTTTAGATGGTGTAATGGTTGTTCTAATCCATTTACAATGGCTAATATCAATTTTCATGATTATATGTGCTCATATGTTCTTGAAATGTTGATAGGAATATTCATGTTCTTATGATTTGTTGATAGATCATAGGAGTTACTTGTTTATATGATTAATTCATGATCTTTATGTGTTTTAATGGAGTCCATAACTTGTCCTCAAATTATGGATAACCAAAAGTCTCTTTGTGTTAAAAGCCATTAAAAGAACACATAAGTTATAAAATGAAGAGTCTTCATTTTAATAACTCATAAGTTATGAATATGAAAGGTTTTGTAAAGTTACAAAACTTGCCCTCGAGTTTTGGAACATGTAAAGTCACTTAATAAACTTTAGTTCCAACCCTTAGAATTTTAAAAGTTAAAATTCAACCCTTATACTTTATATTATAAGTTAATAATATATATATATATATATATATATATATATATATATATATATATGTATATATATATATATATATATATATATGTGTGTGTGTGTATGTATAAGATCAAGTCGTCTTACCGCTAGTACGTCTCATTCACGAAGCCGGTCTATAAGGGGGGTATAAGGTTGTTTCCTATAAAATGGCAACTTAATGGGTGTCTACTCTCATCCACCGCTTCCTTGATCGGTGGAGGGTCGTTAGCCGAACGGGTAGGACAAGGACTTATAAATTCTCATTAAAAATATGATGAATATTATAAAGTAACGAAATGCTTTTATTAAATTCCCAATCTTAGTTACTTTAGGAAAAATGTGAATAAGGTGCTAATCCATGAAATTAAACTGTTTAAGTCGTTGGTGGAACGTGTGTGGTTAACCGGCACACTAACTTGGACTTAACAAGGTAAGTAAAGGGTGACTTAAGGTTTATCATGGTATCGGTGGAGCGTGTGTTGTTTACCAGCACATCGATTGAGTGATAAACTTTAAGGGTACCAAGTGATTTGCATGGTTACTTCACACCTCGTTTTGTTATCCTCGGTATCCCTATCACAAAACTTGGAGGGCACACTCGAGATTGAAACATGCCTTTGAAAAGTTAATTGAATCTCAAAAGAATCTAGAAATTTCTAAGAACCAATTAAAAACTAATTTCTATATTTCGTTTTTCATGGTGGAAATTGGTGAATCCTCATTCACCTACCTTTCAAATATGTTATAGCTTGGATTACGACATACCTCTTCTAAGTTATAATATATTGTGATTGGATCCTAGCCTTAATATTACATTTGGGTGTTTTATTAAGGACTCTCTTAATATCTAAACTAATCTTGTCCTCTTCTTTCAGATGTCCTCAAACAACGCTGCTTCTGGCTCTAATCCTAATAGCTCCTTTACCCTTATGAACATGTGTGGGAAAGTCACTTTTTATGGATCCAACTTCAATGAATGGATCAGAAACATCAGGATGATTACCCGCTACGACGACAAGGAATATGTCCTCTATAAGGAGCTTAAGGAGATTGATGAGACCACTGCAACTCCCCAGGAGATCGTTGACTTCCGGGCACATGAAAGGGATTCTACAAAAGTGGCATGCGTCATGTTGGCCACCATGATAGCGGAACTCCAAAAGTCCTATAAGGACTTCTACCCTTTTGAAATGCACCAAGATCTGATGGAAACATACCATCAAAGTGCACGACAAGAGAGGTATGAAATCATTTGCTCCATGAAAACAACCATGATGAAGGATGGGGAATCCATCACGAGCCACATGCCGAAAATGCAAAGGTATGTGGATTGGTTGTTGCAGCTTAATGTGAACTTCCCTGAGGAGATTGTAATAAATATCATTTTGCACTCCTTACCATCGTGCTATAATCAATTCCGCATGACATATCACATGAATAAGGAAGAGGTCACACTCAGCAAACTTCAGGGACTCCTCAAGACAGCAGAAACATGTCTTAAGGGTAAGTTGGTTGTTAACACTCCTACTCCAAACTCCACCCCGGTTTTGGCAATTGGGAAAGGTCGAGGGAAGAAGAGGAAGAGCTCATCGAAGGGTACCAAGGCTAGGACCCTTGATGGCTCTTCTTCAAGTGGAACCAAAAAAGGTTCCGTCACTCCTTCTTCTGACCCAAAAGATGCTGAATGCTTCTATTGCCATGAAAAGTCATGTTGGAAGCGGAACTGCCCAAAATACCAGCAAGATGTGAAGGGTGGGAAAGTTAAACCCAACCATGCAGGTATTTACACTATCTTATCTAATAACTCACCCCATTCTAACTCTTGGGTCCTTGAACCGGTTGCGGTATTCATATATGTTCTGATTTGCAAGGACTAAGAAGAAGTGAGAATGTGGAGCACGGAAGAATAAACTTAATCATGGGTAATAGGAAAGCTTTACCTGTCACCAAGATTAGAGTTTATACTTTATCACTAAGTAGTGGTTGTAGTTTAGATTTGAATAAATGTTGTTATTCGCCAGAAATGGAAAGAAATATTATTTCCTTTCATGAATCGTATAAACAAGGTTTCACCTTTTCATTTGATAATGAAGTTGGTTCGGTTAACGCTTTCTTTAATAATGTTCTTTATTTTAAAGCATTACCTTGTGATGGTGTATTGATTCTATTAATGATAATAACTTGGATAAAGCATCATTATGACATTGTTGTCTTGCACATATAAGCAAGAAACGCATAGGCCAACTCCAAAAGGATGGAGTCTTGGAGTCAATTGACCTAAAGTCAGATGATAGTTGTGAATTATGCTTACTTGGAAAAATGACAATGTCACCCTTCACAGGTTCTTGTGAGAGGGCTGAAGGTTTGTTGGATCTTATACACATGGATGTGTGTGGACCCTTCAAACATGCCACAAGGGATGATAATCGTTATTATTTGACTTTTACTGATGATTACAGTAGATATGGATATGTCTACTTAATCAAGCATAAGTCGGAGACTTTTTAAAGGTTTAAAGAATTTAAACAGGAAGTCGAGAATCAATTGGGCAGGAACATTAAGATTCTTCGATCCGATCGAGGTGGTGAGTATCTTAGTTCGGAGTTCCTCGACTATCTTAGGAAATGTGGGATTGTCTCACAATTGACACCTCCCAGGACACCTCAGTTGAATGGTGTAGCTGAAAGGCATAATCGAACCCTGTTAGATATGGTTTGTTGCATGATGAGTCAAGCTTCGCTACCAATCTCATATTGGGGGTATGCCTTAGAGACTGCCACCCATATCCTTAATATGGTCCCTACAAAGAAAGTTTCCAAAACTCCTCATGAGATGTGGACTGGTAAAGTACCCAAACTAGATCACATCAAGATTTGGGGTTGCGAGGCTTTCGTTAGACGTGAGACTCATGATAAGCTCGAACCTCGAAGCGAGAGGTGTATTTTCATCGGCTACCCATAACAATCCTTTGGTTACCTCTTATACAGACCTAGTGAAAATATGGTCTTTGTAGTTAGGAGGGCTTTCTTTCGAGAAAGAGAGTTCATAAGCCAAGGAAACAGTGGGAGGCAAGTGGTGAAGGAACTTCAAACCCTAGCTCTCAACTTGAGGAGGAAACTCCTGTTGAGCCAATTGACAAGTCTGTACCTCTGAGGCGTTCCACAAGGGTTAGGAATGCACCTGAGCATTACTATGGATTCCATACTACTACGGAAGGTGATACACTTATTAGTGATGAGACACTGATAGGTCTTGATGAACCTAATAGTTACGCGGAAGCCATGACAGGCCCTGAGTCAGCCAAATAGAAATAGGCAATGGACAGCGGGATACAGTCCATGTATGACAATCAGGTTTGGAACTTGGTTGACAATGTACCAGGTCGTAAGACAGTTGGGTGCAAGTGGATCTTCAAAAAGAAGACCGACATGGATGGTAATGTACACACTTATAAGGCACGACTGGTTGCAAAAGGTTTCTCACAAACTCCAGGAGTTGATTATGATGAGACTTTTTTATCCAGTGGCCAATATTAAGTCTATTAGGGTTCTGTTAGCTATAGCCACATTTCATGACTCTGAAATATGGCAAATGGATGTCAAAACCGCTTTCCTTAATGGAAACTTGGCTGAGGATGTTTACATGAGTCAGCCAGAGGGTTTTGTCAATACAAAGTACCCTAATAGAGTGTGTAAGCTTGAGAAATCCATTTATGGAATAAAGCAAGCACCTCGTAGATGGAATCTTTTCTTTGATGAGAAAGTCAAGGAATTTGGCTTTTCTAGGAGTGAAGATGAATATTGTGTATATGTCAAGGCTAGTGGGAGTATAGTTAGCTTTTTGGTATTGTATGTGGATGACATATTACTCATAGGAAATGACATCCCAACTCTGCAGGAAGTTAAGTCTTGGCTTGGGAAGTGTTTCTCTATGAAGGACGTAGGAGAAGCTGTCTATATTCTAGCGATAAGGATCTTGGGAGACCGGAGTAAAAGACTAATTGGACTTAGTCAGAGTACCTACTTGGATAAGATGTTGAAGAGATTCAGCATGCAGGACTCCAAGAAAGGAGAGTTACCCATCCAGAGTAACGCCAGATTGAGTAAGACACAAAGCCATAGTACTGAGGCTGAGATAGCAGAAATGAGTCGAATACCTTATGCTCCGGCTGTAGGATCGATCATGTACACTATGACGTGTACTGAACCTGATGTAGCTTTTTCTTTGAGCATGGTTAGCAGGTATCAGGGGAACCCTGCTAAGGCACCCTGGACTGCGGTAAAGAATATCCTCAAGTACCTACAGAGGACTAAGGACTGGGTCCTTACCCTTGGTACGAGTGATGACTTGAGAGGTGTAGGGTATAGTGATGCTAGCTTTCAGACTGATAGGGATAATTTCCGCTCTCAGTCAGGCTGGGTCTTTACCTTAAACAGGGGAGCAATTTCTTGGAAGAGTTCCAAGCAAGAAACAGTGGCTGATTCAACTTGCAAATCAGAGTATATAGCAACTAGCGAGGCAGCAAAGGAGGCGATATGGCTGAAGAACTTCATTGGAGACCTTGGAGTTGTACCAACTATTAAGGAGTCAATGGAAATTTTCTGTGATAGTGAAAGTGCGGTTGCCTTAGCCAAGGAACCAAGGGATCACGGGAGATCCAGACACATCGACAGAAAATACCATTTCATCAGACATCGAATAGAAGATGGACTCCTCTTGGCAAAGAGGGTATCATCGGATGAGAATCCAGCAGATCCCCTCACGAAGGGACTGACTCGGGTTAAGCATCTCCAGCATGCTCGGAGCATAGGATTGAAGGATGATATTAGATTTAGTAGTTAGATAACCCAGAAATTTGTAAAGTGTAATTGACATTAGATGATGAATAAAAGGTGTTTTATTTATGAGTAAAGTGTTGCTATCTCTTGTCGACCGTTTACTATATTTCTTTTGCATGTTTTAACTTCTAGAATAATTATGTTTGGTATATCATATTATTCAAACCTCCAAAGTCAGTCATATGTTGGAAGTAGTTATGAATCAAGACTGTCATGATTGGTTGCAGAGGTCTAAGTTGTTGGACATCGCTACAACAATCATGAGTGCTCATAAGTTCTGAACATTGGACTCAACCCACGCTCACTGGAATCACTTCACGGAATTTATATCGAGTGACCGTGAGATGGTAATATCATATAAGTCTTCAAACCTAGAGATATGATTTGCTACCTATGAGGTGGTTATGCATTGATTGTACGAAAATGCATTGGTAACTCGATGTTATAGAACGTGCCTTTGTGTATGATTTAACAAGTAGTAGAGCAAACATATGAGTCGAAGTTTATCTATTCCTTCTCGGATTAGAAGCTGATATCTGGGCCCCTCGATGATTTTGTTTTGACCTATGTACCGAGCCCGGTCAGAACTAAGTTGATGTGTTCAATTAAGTTCTTTGTCAAACAAATCAGAAATCGAGAAACAAACTGTTGGACAATAAGTAAGATATTGTTCCATGTATTTGTTCGGCTGATATCTAGAACAGAGGATTATATGATCACTTATCTTAAATGGTGTATCATCATCTTCTCAATTCCGAGATACCTTAAAAGAGATGCGATTGTCAATCGGTTCCTGAAGTATTGAAGTTATAGTTATTAGACTTATCCAACTGGGAGACTGTTGGATAAGGTGTCTAAGTCCATAACTATTTCTGGTATGTACTTGACCCGACCCAACATGGTCCATTTGGGTTGCATGGCAACATGCAATTGGATAGACTAAATGAAAGAAATAACACTTGTGGTTTATTAATATATTATAAGTTCTAATATATTAATAGTATTATTTAATTAATATTGATCAAGAATTAATTTGGAATTAATTAAGTGATCAAAAGATAACTAATTAAATATATGGGTTGATTATGTAAATCACCCATAACTTGTATAGTGGGCTAAGAGGCTCCATGGATTATCAAGTTGGGTTAAACCCATAGGATGCTCAATGGATGCTCTATGGGAGTTACAAACCCATGGGTCATGGAAATGAAGAGTCATGACACATTAGGGTTTACATGGTGTAACCCTAGATGTGTCAACACTATATAAGGAACATACTATCCACCAAAATCGGCTACACAAAGTGAAGTGAGGGCTAGGCCATTTTTTAGAGTGTGTGCATTCTCTCTAAAGTCATTCCAAAAGAATTTGGTGTTGTGTGAATCATTTGAGGCATCAAACTTGGGGCGCTAGGCTCACAAGGTTTCAAGGAATCAAAATCAACTACAAGTTATGTATTTCTAGCTATCCTTTTAGGATTAAATTCCCATGTATGCTAGATAGGATTATGAACCTTGGAAACCAAATTTTGCATGTATTTAGACAAACATAGATCCATGGTTTATTAGGGTTGCATGTACACTTAGGAAGTGTTAGAATGCTCAGAACCCATCACCTTTGTGCCACAAAATCCCTTAATAGACATGGATCTAATTCATACACTGACTTCCAACACTTAATCCCGAATACAACCTCTCTAAGGCTTAGAAAGATGAAGGAAAAGGCCCAAAAATTAAGATCTACAGACAAAGGTTCAGCTTCATACCTTCAATAAGCTGAAAATGAGCTCCAAACTCTGGATCTTCTTGTTTGCCCTTGGTCTCACAAGCTCCTTCTCTCTTCTCAAGCTTCACAACCCACCAACAAGCACCAAAACGGCCTTAGAACATACAAAAATGGCTAGGGTTTCGATATGATGTCTTCTGGGAGTATAAGGGTTGATGGAGGTTGAGATAAGGTGTTTAAATAGAATGCAAACCCTCAATTTAGGGTTTTACCCAAACAACACCTACTCACCGATTCAGTCTTCCGACTCATCGAGTAGGTCACTTAAACTATCCGCAGATCTCGACTCTACTCGACGATTTGGGCCTCCAACTCGTCGAGTCCCAAAGAAAAACACAAGAATTTTTTGAATTAACTGCGTACAGGAAATCGGGTGTTACATTTTTAGTGGGACTTTGGGATATCGGAGAATCTAGCAAATAATAGTTTTCCGGTAGAAATTATACAAGTACAATTTCCAGACATTTATCTTTAAGATCACTATAAGTTAAGATACAGTTGTATCGCTTTCAGTGTAACTTATATTTATAATCATAATCATTATTATGAACTTATAATTAACATTATCAATGATTACAAGTCATTATACTGATTGATCTACTTATTGGAGTGATGTGTATGCCATACTTAGTGAGGTGTTTAAAATGAGATTTCTAATCAATATACTCAGTATACCAAACAGACACTACCTACGCTATCAACCCACATTGTTATTCCTTACTTGATAGATCTTAATGTAGACATTGGGATTATTGAGGAATCTAGAATCTAATTAGTCATAAGGAATATCATAATAATACTTATTAACAATTCTATCTAGGTCATGTCAAGGGAAAGGCTAAGTGCTAAGGAGAAACGGTGTATAAATTCCAAAGCATCCACTTTTAACAAGTCAGTGCATAGTTACGTTCAGCTTACACATAGATATGAAGTATCGATTAAATGTTGTTTGTGCTTATTATATTTGTTCTTGATTTTATGCTATATGCAATAATAAGATATGATTTTACTGTATAAATTACTTTATCGTATTTAAATATGCATTAGGTAGTATAGGGTTATTGGGAAAAGAAAATAATGGTGAGAGGCCATGCATTGTACTATCTATACTACCGGTACTAGTCACCGAACATAGTATATATGATGACTACTGACTATTCTAGGTAGTTTAGTGGAACATAAGCAGGTTCGCCACCTGTAGGAAAAAAGAATGTTTCTCTTTTGGGTACTCTATCCCCCCTCAGGGTTTCCTTATTGATACATATTGCTATGGATTTGCCGAAGCAGAATTGTCTATTCAAAGAGATCCTTTAGGTTATGTCTCTTGAAATTAGCATTCAGGGATCAGAGAGTTATAATAACTGGAATGCGTAATTAGGCTAATTGTTTATTGTGAAAAATATATAATTACCATATTGTGGGTTGAAAACCCTATGTGCTCACTAGGCTCCCTACCCTTATCCACTCAATTTCTTTGTATCACATGTAGTGGTATGAAGGAAGATTCCACGAAGAGATTCAAGGAGTTTAGTGTCATTTATGACATGGCAAGTTTTAGTAATCAATGAAAAACATCTTCCTTAGAAATACTGTTTATGGGACAAATTCCACGTTTATAACCATCACTCTGATTTAAAATAAGCATAAATAAAAAAGGTCTTTCCAGACCATGAAAATTGGGGATGTCACAAGTTGAGGCATATTCATAACACATTCCATGTTTTCTGGCTTTAGAAGTGCTTGGTGTATGATATAACAGTAGCTCTATTGGACAACATTAAGATCAACAATTGCCTTAAACTATGTGGATACACCAGTAGTGATTCTTGATAAAAAAAATTACAAAGACGTTGAACAACTAGGTGGTGCCTTTGGTTATTGTGTATTCGGACCACCGTAACGGCTCAGAATGTACTTGGGGGCCTGAGGCGGAGACACGCAATCGCTACCCATATCTATTTATAGGTAGGGATTTCGAGGAAGAAATCTAGTTCAAGTGGTGGAGAATTGTAACATCAAGTTCCAAGTATAGACATTTAAGGCTTAGATATATGACTTTGTAGTAGCTACGACATGTAGACGAGAGTACCACGACATGGCGGTATCCAAGTAAAATGAACATTCTTCTTGAGTGTTAAGACGAGGAAAGATATTGGCCATGGCGTGGCAGCCGTCTGCATGCAAAACCCTAATTTTCAGGCTTTAAGCCCCTTTCAAGGGATATGACGGCTAGGGTATGCACACCCTCAGCCTCCATCACCTAGCTTTCACCATAAACGAATCATAGCCTCCATTGTTGAGTTTTTGAAGCTTTTGGTGGTGATTTTATTGCCTTAAAGGAGAAGATGGTGTCCATTGAGTGTAGATCTAGCAAGCAAGCATATCTTCCATATTCTAGCACGTATTTTGGACCATTGTGAGTCTTCAAGATCAAATATTTATGTGTCATGTTCCTAGATCTAGAATTTTATGCCTTGTTCTTCATGTTAGGTTAGTTAGTGTTGCGGGATCCCATAAAGTAGGAGTTCAAGATATGCATTGGATATGCATGTCTATAAGGCAACAATTTTTATGAGTTACTAGGTGATAGAAAGCCTTCTGGAAAGTATGGATATGTAGCTTGAAGGGTTAGGAGGTTAGTATATTAAGTTGGTAACAACAGTTCCCACGATGTGGAAGTTTAGCCTCCACGATGTGGTGTTAAGTGGTCTTTATGACTACTTCGTCGTGATCTAACCACGACATGGCAAATGCTTACCCACGACATGGTGACCAACTGATGGACTTTTGAGCACTGATTTTGAGCATTGACATTTGAATGCTGACCAACTTTCACTTTAGGTTAATGTGCGGGATTTGTGTTCCAGATTAACAATTGGTCCCTCATTGTTGTATATGTGACTTGTAGTACCAGTTCTAGGATTGTATGAGTTGTGTTTTTTTATCTACTAGACTATGAGGAGAGTTTTCTCACTGTAATTTGTACTCATGTATGTATCATTGTGTGCAAATGTTAGTATGTTATAGTGATCTATTAGATTGGTAGATATGTTATGATTACATGTATTGTTGGCTATTGTTTTTTGTTTGTTTGATTGTTTGTTTGTTTTCAGATGTCAAAATATTGTGGTAGGGTTGAGGTGGTCATGTTTTTTGTTGTAGGCCAAGATACTTAGGTTCTCCTGTGTATCGTTGGCCTTGCGAGTGGGTCCAGTCAGACTGTAGGCCCAAGGGAGTGCTCCGACTATTTTAGGGCTTGCGAGGTAGTCCACTAGATTGTAGACTCAATAGAGTGGTCCAAACATCTTGTAAGCCTTCTGATGTGGTCCAAGGAGACTAAAGGTCCATGTGTGCAAGCATTGTATGTGTATTGTTATGTAGGATATTTTGGGGGAACTCACTAAACTTTGTCCAACAATTGTAGATTTAAATGTTTCAGGCACTTTATAGGATCAGGGGAGGCGAAGGTGTGATTGTACACATCATCCTAATTATTTCTATGTAAGAGATGTTTTGGTACTCTAATTTTTATGTAATGTTTTGAAACAATGGTTTGGTTACTTGGTGGTTTCTATGATAATGTCTTTTGAAAATGAAAAATTTTTACTATGGTTTTTGAAAAGTTACATCCTTCATAAAATTTTCCACTTCTCAAGGATATCGCACTCACATTATGCTTTGGATTGTGTTCAGTGTGCGTTGGTAATATCCCTTGAGACTCCAGTCGACTCATAGAAGTAGCAAATTGAGACATTTGTTGCTCAAGATTTTTTATACTTGCTGGTTTGAAGGTTTTTGAAGAAAATTATGATTCAGAAAATTTTGTTGTTGCTGTTGGAAATTCTAATGCTACTGAAAACTGGGTTGATGCTCTAAATGTCGCGGCAGTTGTAATCCAAACGATTCTAAAATTATTTTCATTGCTGGAAACTATTCTAAAAATTCTTCAGATAGCATCTGACACCTTTTATTGCAGCTGCATCCTCTTGCAGTAGTGGACACATATTAGTAGGATGTTTAGTCTTTAGGTAGATTCCACACTACTTTTCGTAGACACGATTCCTTTCCCTTTCATCAGCAATAGAGCTACTTTCAACATTTCATAAATTTGAGATTTTAAGTGAGGAGAATTTATTTCATTTACCCCTCGTGGTTTATCAGTGTACCACTCGTGCCCATAATGATTCGACTCAATGGCTAGTTTTTGTATCATCTCTCGGATTTTGGTTGGTGCCATGTCACCTAAGGATCCGCCACTTGAAGTATTTACCACCCTCATTCCATGGGTGTCATACCTTCTCAAAAACATTGATAAAGTTGGTAATAGTTGATTCCATATTGTGTACACTGGATGAGTAGCTATTTGAAGCGCTCCCACTATGTGTGTAATGCCTTTCTTTTTCCATGTTTGATACCAAGGAACTTTCTGTGAAGAATCGATACTCGTGTATCTGGAAAATATTTCAGCAAAAATACCTTTGCAAGCACGCTCCACGTGGTTATGGAACCAGATAGGAGATCATAGAGCCATTCTTTAGCTGAATCTTGCACTGAAAAAGGGAATGCCTTCAGTTTTATCCGGTCCCTATGATGGCATGTAGCTTCATTTTAGAACATACCACAAGAAATTCCTTGAGAATTTACATGGGTCTTCATTTTGAAGGCCTCTGAAAGTAGGAAGGATATGAATTAACCAATATTGGACTTTAGGAGAGGTAATTCATAAAGGTTGTTGAGTGACCTCTAGTGTATCCCATTGTCTTAGGGTTTTCTCTTCGTCTTTTTGTCTCTCTTGGCTGATATATCAGAATCAGATTCAGAAGGCTCTATGGTTTCAGATTCTTTAAAATGTGGCGACGTATATGTTTTAACTTGGCTTTGATAAGGTGAAGATGGTGGTGCCTAAAGGAATTATGAGAAGATATCTTCTAGTTAGTTCCTAAGAGGAGTGCCTTGAAGTGTGGTGATTTATGGAAGCAATGAGGATGATGGAACTAAGGAACCCGCTTGTTGCTTCTGATTTTTGTTTCTTCTTCAACTCTCTAAATCAACATTGAAAATAACTAAAGTAAATTCAATAATAAAAAGCGAATTCAGTTAGGTTGTCACTTTCTTAATTATGTATTTAACACATACCTGGTTATTTAAGATGCATTCTATCTAAGTCGGTACTAAAAACTACTAACAAGCTTTAGTAGGTTCTCTTTTACTTAATTAATTAACCAACACAAGCTCTTTAGTTAATCCTAACTTTTTACTAACCTAATTAAACATGATCTTAATCAAGTTAGAAAAACAGCATTAAATCTATGTGAAATTCAAGTTGAAGCTTTGTGATGATCGGATACACTTCAAGTATGAATAAGAAACGTAAAACTAATCTAAGAAAAATAATCAACAGAAAGTAAATAACACATAAGTTCTCCAAATTGTTCCTTTCACAAAGAAAAGAGGTTTTTGTCTTCACCAAGAAGACAAGTTTTTCACAAAGACGAATGAGACAAAACCATGTTCCACAACATTAGGGTTTTCCCTATGTGGTATATATACTAATCTAGACAGTTTATCCCTTGATTGACGAGATTGTGTCTAATCTATACTAAGAACCGATCTTATCACAAAGATACCAAATTTGTGATCTATTCTATACTTATCTATATCATTACCTAATATACAAAGATTTACAATCAAATAACTAAACTATAAACTAACACTGATAAGATTGATATGTTGGCGCTGCCAATCTGTAGAAGATGACACTGATAGATCTTTGTGTCAGGTGTTTGACTCATCAGATCATAAGGTGTGACCATACAATCTCCCTATCTGATGATGTCGAAACTAAACTTCTTCTTTAGATTCATTAGAAGAGCCATTTTAAAACTTGTCAACTTCTTTCAAGACTTCAGGCTTGACCCATCTGAATTGATCAAACTTAAGTTCATCCAGTCTTCTACTCAGCTCCAACGATATCGGCACATGATATCCTCTTTCCATTTCATAGTGACCGAGTACTTCCAAGCAAAGACGAAACAAGTGCTCAGTGGGAGAAGAAGGAAGTTCATTAGTGCGTTGAAAGCACATCTGATTTTGACTGTCGAGATAGTAGATCCCGTGCTCTAGTTCTAGAATCAACTTGTAGTGAACAGGTTCAAAACCATCTGGTAATTCATTGTTGATGTATATGTTGCCATAAAGAAGAAGAAATTTGGTATTCTTGGACTGTCGTGGAGCCCCTATTCTTCCTGATGAGGCTGGTCTAGAGGAACTTGCTGATGTACCAGTGGATGGCACCACGTTCAGTTTTTTTACTTTCTTAAGAAGATGTTAGATTGCCAACTTCACTTATTGAGTATGAACAACCTTGTGTTTGTCTATAATTCCTTGAATTTTCATCCATTCGCTATAGCCAAATTTAACTAGCTCACAAGCAAATACAACTTCAGTGTATTCATACTCTATTTTCTTTCTAACCAAGTGAAGCTTTAGTGACTCGTTCCTTGGCTTGGTGCAACTTACTTTGATGATGGGGTCAGGCTTTGTTCTATGAGTCAGAATGTCTCCAAACTTCTTTTTCTATCAATTAGTCATATAGGTCTAAAACAATGTGTTGTTTTTCCACATTATTATTGAAAATCTTCTTGAATTGATTATCAATTCTTTGAACATCATCATTCTTATCAGCGGAAACAAGCTCATGAATAAGTTTGGCAGATAAACGTTTTTGGTTTCTGACTTCTTTCTTTTGTTGAACAACAACATTGTATTCCATCATGATCTGCTTAACTTCCTTGATAGCTAATCTATATATTTTTGCTAACTCATTCAGGTAAAAAATGAGCTCTGTTTTCTTTTGAGAAGGTGCTGAAGTATCACCATCTGCAGAGGAATGTCTAGCTTTAGTGTTAAGAGCTCCACTGAGAAGAAAGCCTTCCTTTTTCGATGATTGAGCTGGACACCATGATCAGAATCAATGTCACTATTTGTTCTTTGAGTAACCTCTTGAGAAGTCTTCCCCTAAAAAAAAGAACCAGGATAGAAAATATTCAATTGAACAACATGAACAACAACTTGTTACATGAGACCATGATACAGAAACCCTTCATAGTCTTCGATTTTTGATTGGTCACTAGTGTCTAGAATGGGTTAATCAGTTATAGCATTAACATCATTAACAAAAATCAGTTTTTTAGTTTTAGTTTCAGGTTCAACCCTTCCATTCATCTCTGGTTGAGATGCAATCACCACCTGCATTAGCATTATCTGAGGGCTCTTTTGATAATTCTCCCCCTTTTAGGCAGCATTAGATTGGGGGGAGTTAGGAGGAGGATAAGGAGTTCTTGGAGGAGGATGAGATGATGGAGGAAGATTTGTTGATGTAGGTGGAGATAGAGGAGGATTATCACATGGAGCATTTGGTGGATTTTCATCAACAACCATATCATCATCATCATTATCCGAAGCCATAAGTCTCTTCATTGTAGCCACATACCTTTCGACATTAGTCAACCTTTCATCCATTCCCTGAGTCAACTACACAATTAAGGAGAGTTGGAAAAGCACAGTAGTTTCAAATTTGAAGCTAGATTCTTCATGGTCACCTTGATGAAAGAGGATCAGTTATAATGGGTGATGTCGTAGGGGGGATCGTTTCAGCTTGATGAACAATATCATCTTGCGGAGAAGGAGATGGTTTTGGAGAAGGTTCATCCTAGATCATTGGCTTAGTACTATCTCCAAAAGGAGGGATAGATCCATGATATTTAGATTCATCATCAGAGAAAGAGGATGAAGATGTACTTGAAAAGTTTATGTTCTTGTTCAACCTTGGAGAGGAGTTCATTTTCTAAGTGAAGTCCTCTCCCATGTCAGTTTTTGAGTCTTCTTCGTCTTTATCACTGTCTTCTTCCTCATCAACCCCTTCTTTATTACCAACTTCTGAATCCTCATCATTATCTTCTTCATCACCAGCATCATCATTATTCTCTTTATCACTAGCATCATCAGAGTTATTATCCTCTTCAGAGTATGAGGATTCAACAACATAGGGTTTTTCAGTCCACATTTTCATCCTTGTAGGAAAAGGCAAATCATCCTTAGATGGAACAACATAGATAATTTTCGAGGAAAGGACAGGAATTAGAATAATAATTCCATCACTTTCAACATAACCATCTTTTTGAGACAAGAAAAGACCAAGCCAACGAGGATAAGGAACATTCAGTGGCTTATTTTTTCAAGTAATGCAGTCAACCATTTGATCAAGAAAAAGTTGATGAAGGTCTAGTTTCTTGTGGTAAACAATAGACTATAAAATTTGTTGATCAAAGAGATTCAGTTGATCTAAACTTCCAGTCTTGTAACCAAGACATTTTCCAATCACCCATGCTAGGTATTTCCACCCTACATTAAAACATTAACAAAGAGTGTTTTTGTATAGATCACGAGTGAGGCCTAGAAGTTTAAAGTTATACCCTAATATTTCATGAACAAATTTGAAGCTTCCTTAAGAGGGTGTTGCAGAGTAACCTTCAAATGGTTCTAGTGATCGTTCGAGCAATAGTATCAACAGAGCTTGTATAGTATAACTCACATACTTGTTTAGGGTAGAAAGGTTCTGGGAAATCACAAAATTCATATCGAAGACGACCAATTTTGAAGTAGTAGACGAAGTCTTTAATTCCTGAGTTTGCGAACTGCTTTAGGATTTCATCTGGGAATGCCATATTGGTGGATTGAATGATAATGAGCATGAGGACCTTTAATGACGTTAGCGTTTGGAGAAAACTCATACAAGGGCTTTGACAAGGTGAAATATTTGAGGAAGATGACGGTTTAGAGTCTTTTTTAGAGAGAGAGAAAGAGAGAGAGAGAGAGAGAGAGAGAGAGAGATTAATTGCTTGAACTTATTGTAAAAATGACCTAGAATGAAGAATCCCCAAATTATAACCAAAAAGTTTCTTCCATTTTACGTAATCATAAGTGACGATATATGTGCCGTAAAGATCTCAAATCCTAAGATAATGAAGAATATTTTTAGAAGATATCCAAAAAGTTACCGTTGAGACAAGGAAGTTACATCAGTGAGGCAAGTCATCAGTGGCAATGAGCATCAACTAAAGCGATCAACAAATGAGATTATGATGATCATAAAGTTAGTTTGTGATGTCTCCTGATAGCATGGACTTAAACTACCCATTCAATGACATAATATTTTGAGATCTCATCAGTGTGTCGTGCTATATGTTGAATCATAAATCTCTTTTATTAGAAGAAAAATGGAAAGATTGGATAAGTGAGTATAATATATCATGGACAATGATATAACCATTGGCACAGATTTGTCAAGCTCTCATCAGTGTATGGTACATTATGCTGAATCATAAAACTTTAAAGAAGAATGTAAGGGTAAGAATGGATTGGTGAGTGTGATAGTCTAAGGTACATAGACTAACCATTGGCACATACTTTTGAACATTTATCATTGTATGGTTTTACACAGTGAATCATCAAGCTCTATTATGAAAATAAAGGAAAGAATAGATTGTTTCAGTTACACTGAGGTGAAATCAGCGTGAATCATAAATATTTTAACTCATAAAAAAATGGTTTAAACATCCATATCATAGAGTAAGCTGCAATCTAGAATCAAAGAATCACCGTTAATTCATAATGGTACCATGTTATTCCTCAACCTAGGAGTTCGGGGACATGAACAACCCTTTTTCATTGAAGGACTTGAAAGTTATCTATGACGCTGATGACTATGTAATTAGGGTAAGCCATTAGATTATGCCCAAAGTTTCAGTAGAACATGAGACTTGATACATATGGCAAGCATGCTTCCAGGGACAGGGTTAGGTAAAGATGATTAAATTAAAAATAAACATCGTAGATGTTTTATCAATTTTTTATTTGGACCAGGCTATCTCACATTAAGAGTTTAGATAGTGCTAAACAATCAGCGTGATAGGATGACTCAATGTTCTTAGCAGATTGTCTCACTAATAAGAAAGTTAGACAGATTTTGTCACATACAACAACATGCTTCTAGGGACGACAATGTGTCAAAAGTTGCATACTAGGCTCAAAATTGCCACCATCATATTCCTTTTTATAAAAATGGTGCAAGATAAGAATAAAAAAAATTAGTTAAAAAAGAAAATAGTTGAAACAGGTAACTATGTGAAACTTTTAAAGAAAGGTGATCAAAACTCGTTCCGTCAAATCCTTGGAATTTTATGGTCATTAATGCACTTCCATTTTCCGAGATATCTACCCTTGAATTTTTTGCTATAAAAGGGAAAAAACAAGATCAGCCATATTACACAATAACACAATTCATACTAAACAGGGAGAGATAATGCCTTTAAACGTTAAGATTCTGCAGATTGATTCCAAGCTTCATGTTCACCAAGAACAAATGAAGAACATGAACCAATCTTTGTAACCAAAGAGTTAGAGGGATGCAATGTTTGTAACCTTTGAGATATGAAATTCACCAAGAGAAAAATCAAAGGTTCCGTATATTGAGATCCGTGAAGGAGGAGAATGTGGGATCACTGTATTGTTGATGACGCCTTTGGATTTTTGAGGTGATGAAGTTGTAGTAACAGTGTCTATGGAAATTAGTCGTGCCAGATCACCTAACTTCATCTCATCTCATTAAAACATAAATATGTTGTTCAAGATAGAGGGATATGTACCCAAAAGAACACTTAGTGTGACAGTTATCCCCCATCTGGTCTTACCGACATAAAACAACATGTCAATATCATTGTCGGTGAGAGGGTAGTTGTTGTTGAAAAAAAGATGCAGAGTCAACGTCAACTGGATTCACAAAGAGAGTGATGCATTCAAGGAATGCCACGTTGATTCCATCAAAGTACATCAGTCAGAAGAGGTTAGTACTAATAAAGAAGATCATGTAGGAAATGTAGTAGAAAAAGAAAGTGTATTCACTATGTATACTTCTCTGGTAAATATTAAAATAAAATTTTAATGAAAAAAAAACAAAAAATAAATTAAAAGTGTAGCAACTTATGTTTAGAGTTTTAGAGGTAGCAAAGCATTAAATAAAAAAAAAGTATTAGTGTTAAAACCAACAAATCAAACCATATAAATATCATTCTCTCTAAGAACAGAAAGAACGATTTTTTTTCATAATCAAACACATTTCCCTCATGACGGTTGAAAAGAAATTTGTAACTAGCATCACAAAGTTGACTGATTGAGATAAGTTGCCTTTTAGTCCTTCTACAAAGAACACGTCCTTCAGCTTAATTGTCCTACATTCTAAAGTTGCAACACCTGTTACATTTCTTCCACTATTGTCACTGAAAGTCACCGTTGGACCATCCTTCTGTATAAATTTTTTTAGGAGTGACTTGTAGCCGGTCAAGTGTCTAGAACTTCGAATGTCTAGGTAGCAAGTTTGATCTTGATTTGGACTTGATCCTTTACTAGTGTGAGAATCATGAGAGTCACAAATGCCATCAGGGGAATCATTTAAAGGTGTCATTAGATCCTTAACGTTCATCCCCTCATCTTCTGATGTCTCCTCTTCATCCACCCATTCTTTATGATCCTCCTACTCTACAATGAAGGCTTTCGACAGAAAGATTTTCTCTATCTTCATGTGGACCACCAGCTTCTTGTATAAAACCTCATAGTTTTTAGGACTCTGGGCTTCTTTCTTTTCCTTGCGATCCCTAGCAAAATGGTCAGGGCTCCCACTATTGAAGCAATTACATGAGAATTTCTTCTCTGAAAAGGATCTTTTCGCTAAGCTGTTCCCTTTAAATTGAACTCTTCTAACCCCGTTTGCTCTACTTTCTTCATAACGCTTGACGCTAAATTAAAAGTTGGTGACAAGCTCATTGGTGAGATCTTCATCACTTTCTTCACCCTGATCTGTCACTGGTTTCAATAACCGCCACGCCCTTGGTATTCCGTATGACGAAGTTGTGTTCATTGAAGGCATGAATTTTTTTAGACCAAAGGATTTGGAATTATTTGAAATCAACATGATAAGTTGAGTGTATAACAAACATACTCTAATACAAATTAAAGGTTTTTGTTGATCAAATACACTTCAATTATGAATAAGAAACATAAAACTAATCTAAGTGAAATAGTGAACAGAAAGTAAATCACACAGAAGTTCTCGAAATTGTTCCTGTCACAAAGAAAAGTGGTTTTTGTCTTCACTAAGAAGACGGGTTTGTCACAAAGACGAATGACACAAAGTTGTGTTCCACAGCAATAGGGTTTGTCCTAATGTTGTATATACACTAATTTATACATGTTTATCCCTTGATTGACATGGTTATATCTAATCTATACTAAGAGCTGATCTTCTTACAAAGATACCAAATCTATGATGTATTATATATTTATATATATCATTACCTAATATACAAAGAATTAAAATTAAATAACTAAACTGTAATTTGACACTGATAAGCATTATATGCTGGTGCTGTCAATGTGTAGAAGCTGATGTTGATAGATCAAAATGTCATGTGTTTCACTCATCAGATCATAAGGTGTGACCTTACACCCAATAATATTTAATACATCTCATAAGCAAAAAAAAAGTGTAAATATATGAAATTTTAGTTTATAACAGAGTCAAATCCCAATGGAGAACCGATCTATTATTTATTACTTATTACCAGTTTATCAAAACAATTACAGAGTTCACCAACTTATTAACTAGATTGATTTAATCCTAAACAAGTTGATCAGGCTAAAGAGAACAAAAATAAAATATTCATTAAGTGCAAAAATGAAATAAGTAGATAGAATCACACAATAAAAACCAAGTCTATTGATTAATTAAATAAAAAGTACCAATCTTGCAAAATGGAAATCTAGGGTTTTTAGCAAGACATGACTAAACTGATCTGATCTAAAAAATGAAATGTGAAGTTAAACGACTAATCATACTAAAATAAATGAAAGAGAGGATCCATAGGCATCAAATATTTAGGTATTTATGAAAAGGGCAGAAATCGCCTCAAAAAGTTGTCTCTGGTCGTTTGGGAATGTCTAGGGTTTTAGCTGATAAGATAGGAAGTATTTATATGCAAGCCAACAACGTCAGACGAAAGCTTTCAAAAACATGATCGTGCTTTTTGGAAAAACATGATTGTTTTTTCCCTCGAAGTCCTGTTTTTCATGTTTAATTAACTAAGTTGCTATATTCGCCATTTTTACCAAAAACAAGATCGTGCTTTTTTTGGATAAAGATGATCGTGTAAGTACTTTGACATCATGAAAATCGATTTTTTGCACAGAAAAGTTGCGAAATGAAGCACGATCACATGTCCAAAAACACGATCGTGTAAACTAAAAAATGCGCATTTTAGATGCGTACTCTTTAGTTTCAGCAAATCTAACCTTGGTTCAAGCTTCCTCACGTGTTTAGCTCCATTAAGCTCCAAATATGTATGCAAAGTACATCTAGATTACAGCGTCACTCAACCTATCTGAAACGACATAAAAATGTGAGCAGTACGGGAATTCTGACAAAATTATGAGCAGACATTATTTAAGTGAATGCAGACACAAATGCATAAAATATGATACAAAATGCTGATAAAAACTACTACAAAAGATGCATAAAATGACATGAAATTAGGGTTTAAAAATAGAATATTCATAGAATCATAGTTGTATTGGCATGAAGGCTTTCATGTCGTTGTGATAACCCTTATCTCAAAGCACTTTTAGCTCGATTTGACGAGGCATCCGAGAAGCATCACAATGATATTGAACATCTCGAGAGACAATTGGGCCAACTCTCCCAACTAATCCAATAACGTTCACTGAGTACTACTCCTGGCAATACTAAAATCAATTAAAGAGAACAAGTGACAGTAGTTACAATGCAAATTGAAGACAAACAAGGAGGTAACCCTTTAATTTACTAAAAAGCTCAAGTGAAGGATGGAGTCTGGCCCACGACTACACAAAAAGAAGAAATTGGTGGGAGGAACCCTAACTTTCGTTTACATTTTTTATTTTTAGTTTTAGTTTTTTATATTATACTTTTACACTTAGATTATCATATGAAGGTTTGATGGATTTTTCTAGCTTTGATATATTTCATATATAAAGGGTATATGGTTAAAAAAATAGAGCATGAAAACATTCAAACTCTGGAGTATATTTACAAAGGATATTTCTTAATATTTGAAGACTTGTGACGCTACCTTGTGATATTCACATCGCAAACATGCTTTAGATCCATCCACACTTCGCATTTCAAGCAATTGTCTTCAGGTAGTCAATACTACAGGGGTGTTTGGAATTATGACATTTTAAAAAAGAGTTTATAAAAAGTGTTTAGATTAGCTTTTATAGATGGAAAAGTCAAAAAGTTCAAATTTGTTTAACTAGATTTTTTGAAACATCCTTAAAAACATGACGCAAAAATTTCATTTTTAATTTAAGTAAAAACATCGTTCATACAACCCAATAGAATAAGTATGTCAAACATCATAAAATCAAAGTATGTCCCATATGGTGTGTGCGATGTAGTCATCCTGAGCCTTTCCCCTTGGATCCGGAAGTACCTGAAACTAAACTGAATATCGTAAGCATAAAGCTTAGTGAGTTCCCTAAAATACTACATACCATACATAAAAATAAACATATAATGGTCCTCACCCTGTCATCGGGCCCCGTCAGGCATCGGCCCCCGCTTGGCATCGAGCCCCGCTCGGTAATAGATCGGGCCCCGCCCAACATACATATAACATATATCAAATAATCACATACACATCCAATAATCACAAAGATACATAGCATACAAATGGTCATCGGGCGCTGCGTCGCATCAGGCCTTAGCCCGATAAGCATATAAACACATAACACATGCAAGAGTCATGCACACAGATAACATACTAACATAGCATAAACATGGGCCGACATTGGTGCCTTCGACCCGCTAAACCTAGTGACGAAAACTCACCTAGAAAAGCTGAATGAAACTAATGATCCTTGACTGCTGGTCCTACAGCTCCCCGAGTTACCAATTGCCAAATATAAACCAATTAACATTTGAGATCTATATCATAACCAAAAATACCTACTTTTGGTAAAAAGACCATTTTACCCTTACCCTATCTTGGTCTAAGAAAGAAGCACATAACCACAGTTCAATGGGGTTAGAAGTCAAACAATCTATCAAGGCCCAAAATATGTCCAAGTTTCCAATTGGGCCAAATCTCTTCACATGGGCCGTAGCCCAAGGCCTAATAATGTTCCTAGCCCAAAAACTCCCAAAATGAGATGCCCCAACTAAGCCCTCACCTTCTATGCCCAAAATGAGGCCTAAACCTAAGGCCCAACATCGAAATGCCATCAATAATGAGTAGGTTGGGCATACTCAGCTGGTACGCTAAGTATATTGGCTCGAACGCTTGTATGCTGAGCGTACAGGCTTGTACGCCCAACGTACTCTTCAAATTTAGTCAACTCCTAGATTTGGCTCCTAACCCATTAAGAGGTTGTTCCAAAATGCTGATTTGACCTCCTTAAGTTGAAATCTCATGTAAAGTTGCTAACTTTACATGCATGCATGACCATAAGAAGCTCTAAAGCTCAACAAGGACTTAATAAAAGACTTAATGCCAAATGAGCCCATGAAGACCTTAGATCTCAAAGAATAAGCCTTTGGGACGTCCTAATCCCATCATCCATCCAAACCATGGCTAAAAACATAACAATTTAACCCAAAAAGAGATCTAAACATCTAGAAATCAAGATGGGAACTTGATACCTCAAAAGCTTGGCAAACAAGGTGGTGATTCTGGATCCAAGACCTCCTCTTTAGGCTAAGCAACTTCTAGCTTCTTCAACTCTTTCAAAATGCACAAAAATGAACACTAAAAGCACTCCAAAGGCTCACACACACAACAATGGAAGCTAAGACTCAATCTTAGGGTTTCTGGACAGTAGAGGCTACTAGAGAGGCTAACACTTTGGACTTAATGATATTATATAGGGCATAAACCCTAAAAATTAGGGTTTTGGCACTGATCACGTTTGTTGTGCGTACATCCTTGTACACAACATGTATGTGCATGCGTCCACGATCCACTTTAGACCAACTACGCTCCACGTACACCAGGCTTATGCCCAGCGTACGACCTCGACTAAGCCCACACATAGAAGGCCCAAATCACTAAGCCCAAAGAAACATAGCTAATCTAAACAATTAAATAAAGAATTGAATAAATAGTACCTTAGAACCATCAGGTGTTATATTTTGTATGTTAAATGACCCAAAAATGGCTTATTGACGTATGACTATTCCAAAAGCCAAGTTTTTCTAACTTCTTGAATCCTCCATTTTCTCCCTTGCCAAAAAGCCATTTCATAAGAACTTTTCAAGAAGCTAAAATTTTTTGAACTTATTGACTTTTTGAAAAATTAAATAAGTTAATGAGTCAATTTAATAAGCAATCCCAAACACCGACTAAGTGTCTTTTTTTTATCAGTAATGAAGTTTAGTTTCAATAATTTTCAACCAAGGCGATTCATGCATTGTGTCAACAATCAACGCACACAAATTGTTCAATCTTGTCACTACATATCCAAAGGGAGTTCTTTCTAGTTCTCTTTATTTTATTTTGAGCTTAATTATTTATTTATGTATTGAGTGCATTGTATAACGAGGCTGTGGGGTATGGGGATTGGAATTATGATAGTGCTTGCTAGATGAAAAATTGGGTCTAAAGGTTATAAAAGTTTTATACTATATTATTACCAAATAAATATTAAATTTAGTTTCCAAGCTTATAATATAGTTTATGTTATTTGTTAAAAAAAGAGTTGTGGAAAAAAGAAAAAAAATGTGAAAAAAAAGTTGAAAAACAAAAATCAAGAAAAAAAAAGTGTCCTTTAAAAAGAGTTAACAAGGAAAAAATGTCAGTAGTTAATAAAAAAGTCTAAGTTTTCAGTCAATAAAAAATTGATAAGTATGAATATCCCACATAAGAAGTCAAATTGTACAAGTAAAAAAAATCAAATGTTAGCATAACTTGCGAAGTCAAAGTCTTACTGTTTTATTTCTTTTCTTCTTTTTTATTTTAAATTGAGTATAGGAGCTTGGAAAATATAATGACTTAAAATAAATCTAAGTTTGTTTAAAGGAAAACAAAGAACAAGTGTTCAGTATTTTGATATTACTTATATTAGTCATATATTTTGGAGCAATTGTCCTAATATTTAGGGTTTAATTAATATAACTTAATATAAAAGATATTTAAAAGGCTTTGTATTTGATAAACATAGGAAATTTCGTGGCTTGAAGCAAAAGCAAGAATCTAGAGCTAATGTTGAGGTGATAAGGGCTGGAAAACAAGAAACAACCAAAATTTTGTGGCTTGAAGCAAAAGGTAGAATCTAGATTAATGTGGAACTGATACAGGATGGAAAAACAAGAAACAACAAAAATCACGTTGCGACGAGAACGTGGTCGCGTTGCGATCCGCGAAAATCAAGAAAATATTATGATAAAGAAGTGATCTGGACCGACTCGGATGCAAATAAGGGTTATAGTCACGACATGAAAGCTTACATGCCGATAAAATGTTGATTCTAAAAATATCAGATTTTACAACTGTAATTTGGTGTGCAGCCAAAGGAAAACTTTTGGTTTGATAAATATTCGTCTAAGAACACTTTTTGTTTGATTTGGAGGATAAAAAACTTGATTTAGATATTATGTTTAACCATAAATCAATGATTGTTTTATGTATTTCAGTAGAGATTATAGGCTAAAACACTTCTACATCTACTTAGATATAGATCGTTGCTAGATACTATAGTTTGATTTGCTACATGGATTTGAAAAGTTTGATTATTTATGTGTGATTAATCGTTTTACTATAGTAAAAAAGTTTTGAACTTAGTTATCTACAACTTAGTTTTTTGTAATTTAGAGGACTAATTAAATTATATCTTAATAGTTTTTTTATACCATAAATTGTTAATGCTACAGATTTACCAAATCCTAAGATTATATAATTTAATTGTTAACTTGAATATATAAGAAAGGATTAAATATCCATGTTATACTAGATTAATTATATTGATCATTGATAAGAAATCAATAGATCAATTCATTCATAATTCAAGTATTTAATTGATTAATAAGTTAATTAATCGCATTACTATTGTGTTAGTTACTTTATAATTAATTTTATTATTTCATCCGATCAAGATAACTAGTCTTTAAAATATCCAGTAATGACCTTGTTAATCTATTCTCTTTAATAAATCAACCATACGAAAGTATGAGAATTTCAAATCTAACTGGAATTACTTTAAATTGATTGTTTAGGTCAGGTTCTTTGCTTTTAGTTGCGTTTATTTTTTTTAGTGGGGTTATAAAATTAAGATTAATTAAATAAAAAAAAAACCACCCTTTTACTTAATTGTTTTTAGGGAAATTAATTGATTTCATATTTAAATCAATTCATATTAAGTTTCCAAGAGTTTGACCCCCTTACTTATCAAAACTATACGCCTATACGACCGGGTCCACTTCCTGTTAGTGTGCTAATTTATGGTTAGGTTAAATAGGGATTTATAAATTTAAAAATTTTATATATATATATATATATATATATATATATATATATATATATATATATATATATATATATATGTTTAACAACCGAGCATCATTACCGAGCTTTGATACCACAAAGATATAGTAGTTAAAATCGCACACTTTAATACGCCTTACATACCGTTGATCCACAGTTACATTTAATTCATTCATAAATGCATATGTGAAAATCGAGAGGTTTCCGTCACTAATCACCATTATGAAAGAGTATGAAAGTACATGTAATAGCTTAGTATTGTAATATTTTTTTTAGATAATAAAAATCAATTGTGTGATTACATTTATATTAGGCTCGAAAATTACCTTGTAAAAAGTAATACCATTTTCTAAGCTGGTTAACATATTTGAAAAGTACTCGTTATCATAATCTCAAGGATATAAGATTTGTAAAAATCCGACTCCAAAGTATAGAGTTATGGATTTAAAAAAAAATAGATATCAACTACGTGATTAAAATTAATTACGTCAAAATGGTACTTAGAAATTGATGGAGTTTTGATTAAATGTGCAAAAAGGAGTTTTGTGGTACTCCTTAGGATATAAACTTTAGGACAAAGAGTGTCGAAAAGGGATCTGTATGAGTGAGATATCATTTTTGTAAAAATCATTTATTTTTACCCCAATTATACCTAAAAATAAAAGTCAAAATTACCTAAAACAACTTAAATGAGAGTTGTAGTACCCACTCAGATTATCACATACATTTAAAATGGGCTTAGATCATAGCTTGCATGAAGAAGTTACGATTTTTGCAAAACCTTTTCGTGTGCGTGAGGTATGCCTCTATGCCCAGCAACAGATTAGAACAGATTGCAAGTGACATGACTAATTTAGGGAGTGATACGTGGCCTTCTCTGGATGGAGATATCACGATCGTGCGCGACGCACACATATATCTGCACCACGTGCACCCTAAATCCATGAATATAAATAGAAGGCTATGCAGATCACTTCTGCACACCTTCATTACTCACTCTCCATATATCTCGCACAGTTGCTACCATAGGAGTTGTCCTCGAAGTCTCGAGCCTGATTCAACCCTACACTAACGGACTCATGCGACTAGGGTCAGTTCGTGGCCCCTATTTCACTATTTAAATGTTTTTCCTTTTTTTTTGGGGGGGGGGGGGGGGGGGGTGGGGGGGGAATACATGCTTATAAAAATGCTTTAACAATTTATATTTATATCAATAAATAATAATCGTTTTGAAAAGCTTAAAACCTTAGGATGATGCCTAATAGTCAATGAAGAGATAATAACAAGATGTTATAATGGCCAAAACCCTAGGATAACATAGTACCAAAAGTTATGCTAGTCAAATATAGGTATATGTACTATATCAAATCGTTACTCTGCCAAAATATATCGGTTTTGAAATAACCATAATTAGGGGTTTATATTATGATAGTTGTAGGAACTTTCTAAGAAAGATAAAGGACAAATACGTAAGGTTAATGACTTAGTGAGTTGTTAATATTCATCCTTAGCCTGATTAAATTCGGTTACCCCGATGCCTGTAATCGTTAATATTTCGAGAACTATGAAGATATGTATAGATCTATACGGGGATTGACACCCCCACTTGGGATTGCTAGCTCCAATCCTGTTAGGATAACTTTCTTGTAAATCCCTCTTTGACGTCCAATGAAGCGTCAAGGTGGGGTAATTACTAGTCAAACAGTGTCGATTATGGGAGATCATGGTAATACATTAAAAACAACTTATAGATACGACTACTATTAAGCACGCCTTATAGTGGTAGCTAAAATATGTTAGGATTAGTTAAATTTCCTACAAAGATAGTAAATTTTGATTAATAAAATATCCCAAAAAGATAATAAGATAGAATAATTAGATATCCAGAAAAGATAGTAAGCTAGGGTTTATAAAATACTTTAAGAAATGTTTTTTGATAAAAGAAAAATGATTCTTAATTTCATACAACCAAATAAAGCTATAAAATTATGTGCAATCACCAACATTGTGTTGACGTTTTCCAAAATACATGTATGCTCATGGAGAAGAGTGTGGAAGATAATCGTGCCAATGAGGAGATTTTCACGAAAGCTAGTTAGAGTTTAATTCTGTCTGTTTAACATTTCTAGTAAGGTTTAGCATGCGTGCTTGACTTTTAAACAATGTAATCTGAAATAATTTATAATTAATAAAATAAGTTTTTTGTGATATATTTTCGTTCTCTCTCTCTCTCTCTAAATATATATATATATATATATATATATATATATATATATATATATATATATATGTATATATATGTATGTATATATATATATATATATATATATATATATATATATATATATATATATATATATCTTATGCCTCTATAAATATAAATCGTTTTATGAAGCTTAAAACCTTAGAATCATGTAGATATAGATACTATACTTATTTGTAAGATATGATATTATGCCTAAGAGTTGTGATGTCAGATAGTCGATAAAGAAATAATACCAAGATGTTATAATGGCCAAAACCCTAGGATAATATAGTACCATAAGTTATGCTATTCAGATATAGGGTTATGCACTATATCAAATCGTTGCTCTGCCAACTATAGTTGTTTTGAAATAACCATATTTGCGGTATATATATGTATCATAAAATAAAATATATACAGATATATACAAAATAATTATGAGATCTAAAAGATATTTTTATCATATAAAAAATTAAAGGGCTTTATATTATTATAGTTATAGGAACTCTCTAAGAAAGACAAATGACAAATACCTAAGGTGAATGCGTTAGTGAACTGTTAATATTCAT
The DNA here is from genome assembly GCF_002870075.4 of Lactuca sativa. NCBI lineage: Eukaryota > Viridiplantae > Streptophyta > Magnoliopsida > Asterales > Asteraceae > Lactuca > Lactuca sativa. The sequence continues at coordinate 202,696,586 of NC_056623.2, read as the reverse complement.
CTTTAGCCTGATTAAATTCGGCTACCCCGATACCTATAATCGTCAATCTTGCGAGAACTAGGAAGATATTTATAGATCTATAGGGGATGGAAACCCCCACTTGCAATTTCTAGCTCCAATCCTAGTAGGATAACTTTCTTATAAATCACTATTTCACGTCAAATGAACCGTCAAGGCAGGGTAATTACTAGTAAAACAGAGTTGATTATGTGGAATCATGGTACTACATTACAAACACCTTAGAGATATGACTACCATTATGGATGCCTTATAGTGGTAGCAAAAATTTGTTACGATTAGTTAAATTTCGTACAAAGATAGTAAAGTTGGCTTAATAAAATATCCCAAAAAGAAAATAAGATAGGATCATTAGATATCCGGAAAAGATAGTAAGTTAGGGTTGATAAAATACTTTAAGAAAGATTTTTTTCTAAAGTAAAAAATGATTCTTAATTTAATACAACCAAATAAAGCTATAAAATTATGTGCACCTGCCAACATTGTGCTAACATTTTCCAAAATACATGTATGCTAAAGGAGAAGAGTGTGGAGGATAGTCGTGCCGAGGATGATATTTTCAAGGAATCTTGTTGGCGTTTAATTTTGTCTTCTTATCATTTCTGGTAATGTTTAGGATGTGTTCTTGACTTTTAAACTATGTAATCCGAAATAATTTTTAATAAATAAAATAATCGTTTGCGATATACTTTTGTGTTATGTTCTATATATATATATATATATATATATATATATATATATATATATATATATATATATATATATATATATATATATATATATATATATATATATATATATATATATATATATATATATATATATATACCTTAAAAAGCATTTAGCATGTTTTGCTTAATTTTAAGAGGTACAAGACTTAAAGCATTATTTACAACAAGTTTATGCATTGAAATTTTTTTTTTTGGTTATTGAGAAAGTCAAGGAATTCTTATCTCCTCTCTTATTAAGCAGCAGTTGCTTTGACTTGGTGTATTCATTTATCTAGACATTTCCTCATATGTCGCAGTTTCTGTTCATTTGGTTCATATAAACTTGAAGAGACATTCTAGTAGAAGTTCCCTTGAATACCTCATCAAATTGATCTATCATGGGTCTTTCTAGAAACCCTAGCCGTCGATCTTTACCACCAGTGATTACATTATCGTTAAAAAAAACCCAGCTTTGGCCTCCTACCATGTTGTCATTCGCTGCTCCCCCTCGCACACCTTTGCATCTCCTTCATTACCCTCCACACCTCCGACGACAACATATGTCGCTTCAGGTATATATTGTTCTTATGTTTTCCTTTTTTTCTCTCCCAAATACACTGAAATCGTCGATTTCTTAATGAAATCGGGATGTTGTTTGCTATTTTTTTGATGAAACCACAAATCACCTATATAATTTCAACAAATGTTATAAAGCCTACATACTCCACACAACCTGATACCAAGCAACGCATATGCATGTCCTTCTACAGTAAGATATCATCTCACCATTCACCACCGTCCTACGCCTATATCTTGATTAATAAACCTCAAATATGAAAACTTTGCTTCTCCACCACCCTTTTCGTCTTCCGATCTAATAAATTTAAGGTATAAGTTTTCCTTTTATTCTAATTCCTCTCCTTTTTCTCGATATTATCTCTGTGGTCTAAGATATCAAACCCAAATGTATTCAGGTCTCCATCTTAAATGTGAAAGTGATATTTGGTCTATTAACTAAAAAGAGCATCTATAACATATGTTTTATATTTTCTTTATAGCGTATGCTTTATTAATCGTTTTTTCTGTTCTCTATCACCACGAATCACCCTAGAATAGGTTTTCTATATGGTGTCTGTCTCTAGACTTCCCGACGAAAAACAACCAAAAGAAAGCTAATTTTTTTCTCAGGTGCAGTCAAGGTTTTCCATTTCAATTGTCAACCACCTCCGCCCAGCGACACCCACTCTAGCACCGTCCTCTTCCATCGTTGATCTTCTTTCCCACTCTCACACACATAAATGATTTCAGTTGTGATATTCTAGAGCCAACCCGACGTTTTTCAGTTTGATTAAAGGTATAATTTGTAAACATTTTTCTCATCTTAGATTTTGCAGTTGTCTTCAAATTTTGTTATTTACTTTCTGTTTTGTTTTTAGTTTTGGTAGTAGTCTTTCATACAAGAACCTTTCTCAAGTTGACAATATTTGCTTGCAGCTTGACCAAAGCTCAAGGAATTTCACCTCCTACTAAATGATGTTTAGGTAAACTACCAAAACCCTCGATGGTATTTGGATTTAGTTTCTTTTTACCCGGTTTTTAGGGATCATTTTGCTGTTTTTATTACAGATTCCATCATTTAGCTACTATAGCTGATGTAAAAAAAGCTTTCAAAACAACTTGATTTGAAGGTATTTTCTTCTGTTATTTTATCTTCTTTAAAATATTTTGAAGAACGCAACATTTTTGGAAAAGTCTATTTTTGGTGATGTGTGTATTCTTAGCTTCCTTTTGAGTCTGTATGCATGTGTTAATAAGTAGTTACTCTAGTTGGAAAATAGTTTGTTAGGAAAGTTGTAAAATAGAAAAAGTATAATAGTAATGAACATTAAAAATGCAGTATGTTATGATGGTGGTGTAACAATGAACAATAGTTATAAATATAAACATATATCCAAGCCTTTTTTTAGTTAGTCTTTTTTGTCTAAGAATGATTTTGCGAAATCATGTATATTTGACAAAGTAATGATTCTTACATGAGTCATAACTCAATATTGTTATCATAACCGGGTTCATTTTGAAAGTATCTTATATTTGATATATTTTTATAATTTATACTAGCATTTTTTCTCTAGCTATTGATTTTTACAAAAAAAACTCAAATCATACTCCAAAAGGAACTCTATAAATATAGAGTAAATAGATCAAGGTAAAAAGTCATTTGTTATATGAATAATCATTTGTTAGTATATAATTATAGAAAATTGGACCAAAATGCCCTTGTTACTGGATGAATAGGTATCGCTCATGATTTTAAGGTTATGTTGCATATAAGGTGTGGTAAAGTGCGGTTAGGTATAATCTATAATTTTGTGGCTAACTTGGAAATTCTATACTCATGAGTCATGCCTATTGGATCTCTTCCCCTAGATGAGGAGTTTACCCCTATATATCGCCTCACATGTTTGGTCTTCTCGACATGGGACTTCATGTATCGGTTGCTTTTGGAATCAAGTAAACAAGTTGATTTTCTCCAAGTCCAAAAGAAATGATCAAGTCTAACTTAGTCCCTTGGTAGTTTTGCAGAGCTACACTACCACTTATATGTTCGCTATGCCCCCGCAAATTAAATCTTTTATGTTCCATTTGTTAGTATTCACCTTGTCGCTTAGTGTTTCTTTGTTTTCACATGTATTTTACCTTACTTGTGGTGTCTATGTAATGTATCTATCACTTCTCACAACTTCTTTCTTCTATTACTTATATATATTAAGCCGTAAAAAAAAAAAAAAAAAAAAAAAAAAAAAAAAAAAAAAAAAAAAAAAAAAAAAAAACCGTTCATAAATTATGAATTTGTTGTAAAAATAATTATTATTTTCAGCATTGAGCATACAACAATATTTGGTTGTTTTGTGATATTTTATCAAAATATTGTATTTTGATATTATGACGTTTCTCATTTTAGTAAAAAAAAAAACTAGCAAACCTATGTGACTTTTCATTTCTTGCAAAACATATGTAATTTTTTAACATGGCCAATATGATGTTTTTCATTTTCTTATTTTATGCTATGTTATACTAAAATAGTTTGAACTCCAAAGATTTTTTTATGCGGTTTTAAAGGTTGTTTAATATGGAACCGAAAATTATATTGTTATTTTTTGAAATTTAGAAAAAATGATATCGTTCATACCACACTTAACTATAACATTATTTTCTAAAAAACTATGAAAGTTGTTGCAATTCGCAAATGTTAACAATAGAGTTTAAATATATTTTGAAACTACATAATCACCTCTACAAACTAATTTTTGAAAGAAATTATCCACACTCGTCGCTTAGCGCAGGTAAACGGCTAGTGTGTGTGTGTGTGTGTGTGTGTGTGTGTGTGTGTATATATATATATATATATATATATATATATATATATATATATATATAAATGATAGGTTTTTAGCATTACATTAATCATATGGTGCACATGCAAACCCTAAAGCTTTGGATCTAGTTTGTCTAGTGTACATGCAATAATCATCCAAAGCTCATAAACCCTAGATCTAGCATACTATAATCGAAATTAATATATGATTAGGGTTTAGATCGTACCTTGATTGTTATGTAGCAATAACAATATCAATCCTCCTTGATCTTGACTTCTGAAAGCTTAGTGCCCCAAGTGTTGCACCTCTAATGGAGTCACAAACACCACTAGCAACAAGATGACCTAGGAGAAGGAGGAGGAGCACCAAAAACGTCCAAGAACCCTTAGGGATTACTTCACCACGTTTTTGGGGCCTTAGGGGTTCCTTATATAGGTAGGCTATTAGGTTTTTCAACTAAGAAATCCTAATTTGACTGCTTAGGCCCTAAGTAGTCCATGGACTCCCTCCTTAGAGGCCTTAGATGAATTCTTGTGGGTTTCCCCATAGATTTTGTCCACTCCAACTTCTATGGAGTCCATTAGCCCATTTATGCAACTATCTTATAATCAGTCCCCTTTATTTAATTAATCTCTTTTAGCTACAAAATTAATTCTTATTAATTCTTTACTATTATTAATTAAACAATATGATTTCTCTTTTAATATGTTATTCATATAATATATTAATAAATCATAATTAATCCTCTTTCTCCTTAGTTCATCCTATAAGTTATTATAGTGATGGCAACCCAAAAGGACAATGCTCACAATCGAGTCAAGTACATACCAAAATAGTTATGGGCTTAGACACCTAATGCAACAGTCTCCCACTTGGATAAGTCTAATAACTATATTTCATATGACTTCGGAACATGATCAGCAATCGTAGCTTTCAAAAGCCGTAGTCAAACTCTGATCATATCAGAAACGTGTCCTTTAGATAAGGGATCATATATTCCACCATTCTAGATATCGTATGAACTAAAACATGGATTTTAATCATACTCTCTGTTCATGTGTTGTTTCCTGATTTCCGATTTATGTCGACTGAACACATACTACAATTGAACACATCAACTTAGTCCCGGCTTGGCCAAGCACTTAGGGTGTAATCACTAAATCATCAAGGGGCCCACAGAATTAGCCGTCGGAGTCTAAATGAAAGTTGTAGATCTTGCTTTTATTTATGCGTGGATATAAATAACGTTGAAAATGGAGCTCGTATATGAAAGTTATGAATTTTTGAAAATCGGCTGATTTCCACCCTATGTGCGAGGTTGCGCCCGGCTGTAGTCAGCCTGGCTCACGACGTGAGCAACTTAAAACTCCCGACGTGAGTGACCCTCCAGCCTCCTATAAATAAGAGGAGAATCCCTCTTCATTCCTCACACCTCCCTCACTTCCCTCTCTCTCTAGAACTTCTCTCTATCCCCGAAACCCCCCGAAAAGCCTAGGGAACCTCCCTAGCACGAGGCGGAAGCCCCGGAGCTCCCGACAGCTCCAAGAAAAAAACCTTTCGGCTCGGGAATGTTGCTCCAGTGGAGCCCGGTTTTCTTTAAAACCCGTTGTAAGTGTGCTACGCCTATGCTATTTTAAATATAGATTTTAACTAATTATAGTAATGTTATTAGGTCCCTTAAAATAATTATTTGGGCTATTATTATGAGTTATATAGAGCGTTGTTTAACGCTTATATAATAATAATAATAATAATAATAATAATAATAATAGCTAGACTATTAATTAGTAGCGGTTAACGTTAGACTAAATCCTAGTGATATTGATACTAGGTTTTTTCGAGGGAAAATTGTTTTGAGATAACGAAGAGCTGTTCGAGTACCGAGTCACCACCTAATCAGGTGAGTGCATAGTTATTTTCATCTTACACATAGATATGAAATATTTTATATAAACTATGTGCTATGTGTGAATATTATCTGTATAATTGCTATCTATGTTGGATGAATGATTTTATACATGTTTTAAATGATTTAAACTGTATATTTATTTGATATCTACGATAATGTTGGGGTAAAACATGGGTAGATGTAATAGATGGAGTATGAGTTGGATGATGAGATGAGAGGTGAAATAGACCGTGAGTTGAGGGTGAGAGGTGGACGATGTGAGAAGCCTTTTTCCCAAATGATGGCCCCGTCATTCAGCAGAGTATGGATGACAACCACAGACTATTCTAGACAGTACAGTGGAACACTAGCAGGCTCGCAACCTGTAGGTATTGTCAACAATGTGCTCACCGGTGTACTCTAAAAACCCATTGACATGTATTGCGAGTGGATACTGTCGATAAAACAAATAGCCCTGGCCGCAATGGAATTAGTACCTGTTGAGTAAACCCTGGCAACGATGGATTTCGTGTTGATTCCTTAGGATGATCCTTAGGAATGAATTATCGAGGAGTAGCTGATTCTTTGGGTAGACCCTTAAGAGTAAAGAAGATAATAGGGATGGGTAATTGATTAAACATAATTATTATATTATTGTGGGTCGAAAACCCTATGTACTCATCAGGTTTCCCAACCTGACCCACTCAGTTTATTTATATCACAGGTGTTGTTATGAAGTCACATTACACTGAGAGATTAAGGAGATATAAATCACTAGTGATAATGAAAGTAAGTTCTGTTTATGCTTATGTTTCTGTATTGACGATGACATCCCAAATATTTAAAAATGAATAAAAATGCTTTTCTTCGGAAATGCTTTGATAACGTATTTATCATGTTTTACTAGGATCAAATTCCGCAACATTTTTATTAAAAGAAGTACTCTGATTTTTATAAAGCATAAACAAAATCGGTCGTTTCCGGCCATGAAAATGGGGATGTCACAGTTGGTATCAGAGCATTAGTTTAAGCGAACTAGGAATATGGATTTATTTCTAGACTTAAAATTAGAATGCTAAGCAATTATTGTCAGGAGTGTATCTAATAGATTTAGGTAATACACCTAAATAGATACAAGCGCTAGCTTATTTTAGGAATGATGCCTAAATTGCTTTTACGTGCTAAATGATTTGTTATGCTTTATGCTATAGTTTGATCGGATCTATGGTTTGTTGCCGACCGGATCTGGAAACCTTATGTGTTTAGGATTCTAAATGTACGAATACGATATTAGAACTAGCATGTAAACGTTTCGGGATGATAACGATGATTTAAAACGTCAATCCTAAATTAAGATCTAGATTCACCTTATTCGGTGTATAGATCAAAATGGCAAGAACCCGCAGTGGAGCTGGGAATGCAAATGGGAATAGGAATCAACCCCCGGTGATTCAGCAAATACCTGACGTACTAGAAGATGTAGCCGAGCCAATCACCATGGCTGGAGTACAAGCCATGATTCGGACTATGTTAGCTGAACAATGGGAAGAAATGAGGCGGATGTCGAATAGGGACGAACCTAGTATGCCCATTGAGCAACCCGAGCTGATTCCCGAGCAATCGAAGGATGGGAACTATAGCCGCCAAGTGAGTCAAGTGGGGACTCAAGGTGAACGAAGGGATGGCCCAGAGAGGAGAAACAACAAGGATGGGAGAATGTACAAGAATTTCTTGGGTGCGAAACCACTGAGTCTCTCAGGAAGCCCGAAGCCGGTTGAGATTATGGATTGGATCTCCGAGATGGAGATGGTGTTTAAGAGCTGCAACTATAGCGAGAAACAGAAGACTGTCTTCGTAGTAAGACAGTTGAAAACTGGAATCTTGAGCTGGTGGAAGCTATTGGCAGATACGATGCCACGAGGAGAAGCCTTAAGGATGTCATGGGAAGAGTTCTTGGAACAGTTGAAAATGCAGTACTACTCGGAGATAGATCTGATAGACCTAAACAACGAGTTTCAGAACCTGAAGAAAGGGAAGATGAGTGTTGATGATTATGTCACCGTATTCACCGAGAGGATGAAGCTATTTCCCTACTTGGTTCCTACTAAGCTCTCCAAGATTGATAGGTTTGCTAACGGACTGCCCACAGACTTTCGCCCAATGGTCAAAATGGCAACTACTTTGAAAACAGCCGTTATAGCAGCTAAGAATGTAGAGACCCAGATAAGAGAAAAGGTTCTAGAAAGAGATAAGGAAGGAGAAAAGTGGAAGTTTGAAGGATCTTCAAGGTAGAACAAGGAGATCAAATTCTCAAAGCTTAGAGGAGGAGAAAGAGGTGAAGCGAGATGGTGTGATAAATGCAAGAATAAGCATTCTGGGAAGTGCAACGAAGAAGTGACTTGTTACAAGTGTGGAAAGACTGGTCACTATTCCAACGACTGCACACATAATGATAAAGTATGCTACGAATGTGGAGGCAAGGGGCACATGTCCAGAGACTGCCCGAGGAAAATAAAGCAGCAAGACCAGAAACGCCACCAAGGCCAAGGGCATTTCACATGATCCTCGGCGAAGCAAAAAACCATGCGAGGAATCAAGGATGAGGACTTCATATCCGAAGATCAAGTTATGCAGTAGCCATAGTAGCGTATGATGTAGCCTATTAGAGGCATAGTCTAGGGTGAACTTGAACACCTATGTAATAGTTTCAAGAAATAATAAAGCCTTCGTTTTGTTATCTGATGAGTTAAACTGTTATGTGATTTTCCTGTATGGTGACTTGGAAAAAAAACTGCGAGACATTACTTGGGACAAGTATGAGTAGGTGTGAATGGTAGTAGATGCATATACTACCGGAAGCACAAGACTCACGCTTGGATCAGGGAAAGTCACAAGGTTACTAAGAAGCTAATAATTGATACCGTTTTATTCAAATATGTCGTTACATTGTTTCAGTAAAGACTAAGAAGATCATTGTTATTCCGACCCTAGTGGTCATATCGAATTGAGTCTGACTACAATAAGTATGTTACGTGGTTCAGAGAACCAAGTTCGATGTAGCACCCGACTTAAGCCGGATGGATTAATCAAAGCGATCAGTAGAAGTATAGTGATGGTTGCTTGAAATGCTACATTTTAAGATGTGATTAGAACATGAAGGAAGGTATAGTCTGTTCCGGAATTTGACTCTAAAAGACCTAAGTCCAAGCAATGCATAATACGATGAGAGGTCGTTAGATCATGACCCATCGGTCTAATCAAAAGAGGAAACTTATCTCAAGTTTGTTAAATAAGGAGTCTCCAATAAAGATCGAGATCGTGACATGAAGATCATGAAATAGAGAGCGGGTCCAAGATCGGGCACTATAGTCAGGAAGTCTTAGAGTTAGATACTCGTTCGAAGAAACATCAAAGTTACGGTTATTACTTAGGATGAAGAGATGATGTATGGAGTCATCATTTGAGCCTTGTTTCGTTAATGATTCTGGGACGTAATCATCCTAAGGGGGAGATAATTGTAACGCCCGCAGATCCGGGCTAGTCAATTTAGAGATAATAAGGGTCGAAAACGACTTTTCGACAAATGATTATTTAGAATAAATGATCTTAAACAAGTTGTAGAATATGTCTCAAGGGTTGCGTATATATAAAGAACGCCGAAATCCGAGTTACAACGAAGAAGTTATGGCATGTCGAAGTTTTTCGGCAAAACCGGCACGGCACCGGGAGACGTAAATAGTGAATTTACGATAGAGGAATTTTTAGCCTTAGTGATCTAAAAAAAAAGTTGTAGTATACACGAAACCGATAACATACAAAAAAAGAACGCCCAAATCTGACTTCGTATGAGGAAGTTATGATTTTTCTAAGATTTGGCATAGCAGTGCACGACCCAAAACTCGAATTTTAGTTCGAGCGGTTTTTGGCTTACGCAACCTTAATGAGAGTTGAAGATCTCATTAATAGGAACTCATCGGTAAAAGGATAGACGAAAACAGAGTCCGTATGAAGGAGTTATGAATTATTCGCGGTCATTTAGCAGTCTAATCTCCTCCTACTGTTAAATTGAAGATCGGTCGAGAATTAGCCGATGGAGTCTAAATGAAAGTTGTAGATCTTGTTTTTACCTACGCGTGGATATAAAGAACGTCAAAAACAGAGCTCGTATGCGAAAGTTATAAATTTTTTAAAATCGCCTGATTTCCACCCTATGTGCGATGCCACGTGTCAGGACCAGGCTGCGCCTGACTGTAGCCAGCGTGGCTCACAACGTGAGCACCTTAAAACTCACGACGTGAGTGACCCTCCAGCCTCCTATAAATAAGAGGTGAAGCCCTCTTCATTCCTCACACCTCCCCTCACTTCCGTCTCTCTCTAGAACTTCTCTCTAGCCCCGAAACCCCCCGAAAAGCCTAGGGAACCTCCCTAGCACGAGGCGAAAGCCTGGGAGCGCCCGACGGCTCCGAGAAGAAAAGCCTTTCGGCTCGGGAATGCTGCTCCAGCGGAGCCCGGTTTTCTTTTAAACTCGCTGTAAGTGAGCTAAGCCTACGCTATTTTAAATATAGCTTTTAACTAATTACAGTAATGTTATTAGGTCCCTTAAAATAATTATTTGGGCTATTATTATGAGTTATATAGAGCGTTGTTTAACGCTTATATAATAATAATAATAATAATAATAATAATAATAATAATAACAATAATAATAGCTAGACTATTAATTAGCCACGGTTAACGTTAGACTAAATCCTAGTGATATTGATACTAGGTTTTTTTTGAGGGAAAATTGTTTTGAGATAACGAAGTGTTGTTCGAGTACTGAGTCACCACCTAATTAGGTGAGTGCATAGTTACTTTCATCTTACACATAGATATGAAGTATTTTATATAAACTATGTGCTATGTGTGAATATTATCTGTATAATTGCTATCTATGCTGGATAAACGATTTTATACATGTTTTTAATGATTTAAACTGTATATTTATTTTATATCTACAACAATGTTGGCGTAAAACATGGGTAGATGTAATAAATGGAGTATGAGTTGGATAATGAGATGAGAAGTGAAATAGACCGTGAGTTGAGGGTGAGAGGTGGACGATGTGAGAAGCCTTTTTCCCAAATGATGGCCCCGTCATTCAGCAGAGTATGGATGACAACCACAAACTATTCTAGACAGTCCAGTGGAACACTAGCAGGCTCGGAGCAAGTAGGTGTTGTCAACGATGTGTTCACCGGTGTACTCTAAAAACCCATTGACATGTATTGCGAGTGAATACTGTCGATAAACGAAATAGCCCTGGCCGCAATGGATTTAGTGCCTGTTGAGTAAACCCTGGCAACGATGGATTTCGTGCTGACTCCTTAGGATGATCCTTAGGAATGAATTAACGAGGAGTAGCTGATTCTTTGGATAGACCCTTAAGAGGACAGAAGATAATGGGGATGGGTAATTGATTAAACATAATAATTATATTATTGTAGGTTGAAAACCCTATGTACTCACCAGGTTTTCCAACCTGACCCACTCAGTTTATTTATATCACAGATGTTGTTATGAAGTCACATTACACTGAGAGATTAAGGAGATATAAATCACTAGTGATAATGAATGTAAGTTCTGTTTATGTTTATGTTTCTGTATTGACGATGACATTCCAAATGTTTAAAAATGAATAAAAATATTTTTCTTCGGAAATGCTTTGATAACGTATTTATCATGTTTTACTGGGAACAAATTCTGCAACATTTTTATGAAAAGAGGTACTCTGATTTTTATAAAGCATAAACAAAATCGGTTTTTTCTGGCCGTGAGAATGGGGATGTCACAGTGAAGGGTGCTTTTCATTTTGAAAATAAAAAATTAAAAAAAAAAAAAAATCGATATCTACAGTTTTCGGTTAAGGTTTAGGTTAGAAACCACATCATGGTCACCCTTAGGTCGTATTATCGGTTAAATATAAAAGAATGTCCTGTTATTATTAAAAAGAGAAAGAGAATTACATTGCTATTATTCATTTATTTAAGAAGTATTGTGCTATTATCTGTTAATAAGATAAGTATGTTGCCATTATTGGTAAACAGGAGAAGTATAGGGATCGGGTATTAACCATTACAAGGTGAATTTGGAGTCGAGAATTTCAGAGCAAGAACTGATATGATCGGGACAATTTCTTGTTCCAAAAAATTGGAACCGATTGGAGTCGGTTTTTGTTCCAGTTTCGGAACCAATAGCATTTGGATGCCCGATTTGTCATTACATAAACTAAAATAATGTTTTTATATTATTTTATACCTAGACAAATTTACGTACTTTTATTTATATTAATTCAAGTTTTCAATTTCGAAGTATTAACGACTTCTCAAAATATAGTGTTGGGCTTTTACTAATGCCTATTCCCCTGTTAGATAAATTACTTTTTGTCATTCGTCATTTCACCATTCACGTGTATCATCCTCTATAGATAAATTTCTTTGGACCATATGATCCAAACATAAGTTCATCAATTACTTAACTTTTCCAATTCCACTTATCTTTCTAATCCAATTGTTAAAACATGTGGAGTTTTATGAAACATAATGAAAATTTCTATACATCTCTTTTTCATTTAAAAAGTTAATGTCGTAAAATAAAAGATCCATTTAAAACGAAAATGAAACCATTTTAGATTATATCCGAATCTTGAAAAGTTAAATCTCTTTGTAACATATCTTTCATCTCTTCGTTTCAGAAGAACACACATCCTATAATTAGCTATTACATTAAAATTCTTTGACATTAAACTGAGGTCTGCAATCCTACATAATCATTTGTCCTTTACCTCTTAATTCCTTTTCATAGTACCAGCTTTCTTCAACAAAACAAATAATATCATACAAAAAAGAGTTCATAAAATTATAAAACAATTAGTGTCAAGAATAAAAGACGACATTCCCTTTTAAAACCTTGCAAAAAATATCACATTCTCTTTTGAACCCCTTATTAGATTAAAGCATCATTTGAATGCCATCTGGAGACAATACGGCTTTTAGAAGTAAACATCACTGATATTTTCGTCCATCTTTATGCTAACCTTCTCACAGGAGCTAGTAATTTTATAAATTTGGCATGTGATAACAGTTAAACTGTTTGACTTGATTCAATATAAGAATTTGTGAGAATGTGAAAATACAAAGAGATCATAATATGACTTTATAAGTCCATTATCATCCTTGTACAATAAAACAAAATAAAAACAACCGTTAAGTCAAAACAAATTCAAAGAACATTAAAGTTCATTTCCTCGTATGAACCATCTTTATAAGCCAAAAAGAAATTTAACACTACATTTCTCCACCTCTATAATTTTGAACTGAAATTATAGAAATGAAGCCAAATATTTACCCAAAATTTCTCCATTATTGAGCATAAGACTAAACATTTAATATCTACTAAACATTAATAGTTGAAAAAAGAACTAATAAATAGAGCATATATACTTAAGGTCCGACTGGAGCTCTTCAAACAATAGAAATCCTTGAATTGAGAATACAATTTACTAAATGTTAATAAATAATACTAATGAAAAGGTACACTTACGTGACCATGATTTTCTGGTTCACGTCATTTAAAAAACATAAGTTTGAATCACATCCACATATGCAAATTTCTAAAGATCCAAGAACATGTATAAGTAGATTATTAGCACTCAAAGATTAAAAAATCCACTTCCTAAAATGATGCTAAATTTAAAAAAAGAAAAGAAAAATGACAAATGAAAAACAAAAGAGGTTTACGGCTTGAAATCGAATGGAGATTGAGTTGCTCGCTCAAATTATTCATGGTCAGGGAACATGGGAGCTCTAAGGTAGGGCTTTTCATCAATATTACAGCGAGAGAGATGATGTTGTGTCTTACGCCAATACAGAAAATCGAAACGAAACTTATATATATATATATATATATATATATATATATATATATATATATATATATATATATATATATATATATATATATATATATATATATATATATATATATATATATATATCAACTTAGGGCTGCAAAACATAAATCACATTAGAGATCTACCATGGAATCAAAGATGAACACATCAAGCTGAGAGAGAGAGAGAGAGAGAGAGAGAGAGAGAGAGAGAGAGAGAGAGAGAGAGAGAGAGAGAGAGAGAGAGAGAGAGAGCACAAAGAAATAGTAGAACGTAAACACCTAAATATGTAATTTGTAATGGGTGATGACATTTACTTAGCATGGAGGTGAATCTCTTCGATTTATCGTGTATTCCCGAAAGTATTTAAAAAAAAAAAATTGGATCGGAGAAGTCGCCCTTCTGTTGAGGTTATTGGACCGGATAAGGGATAAGGAATATGATCAGGTCAAAACCTATGTAGATTTAAGAATTAAAAAGTCAGTTGACCAAATGAAGTTTACTTTTCTACAATGCATAAATTGGTTGTGCAAATTGCATATGGTCTTGTATCTTTTAAAATTTAGCCTATGGCCAAATATGTATACGGAAAACTGCAATAAAATCTCTACATATTAAAAACCGCACCATGGTCACCCTTAGGTCGTATTATTGGTTAAATATAAAAGAATGTCCTATTATTATTAAAAAGAGAAAGAGAATTACATTGTTATTATTCATTTATTTAAGAAGTATTGTTCTATTATCCGTTAATAAGATAAGTATGTTGTCATTACTGGTAAACAGGAGAAGTATAGGGATCGGGTATTAACCATTACAAGCGGAATTTGGAGTCGAGAATTTCAGAACAAGAACTGATATGATCGGGAAACTGCAATAAAGTCTCTACATATTCTCTTCATAGTCGATTTAGCCCTTACATATTTTTTTATTCAATTATGTCCCAAATACCGGTAATCGTATTCAATTTAACCTTTTGACCCGGTCAACAGGTCATCCAATTTTCAAAAATTACATTTTCGGCCCAGATTTCAAAATTTATTACAAATTTGGTCCAGAATTAACACTTTTAACCAAGATTTTAAATTTTTTTACATATTTGGTCCGAAATTTACCCTTTTGGCCCAAATTTTAGAATTTTATTATGAATTCATCCTAACTTTAGTTTTCTTTACAATTTTTTTTCTCAAAAGTTTGTTTCTAATATGTTTTTTCTTTAAAACTCATATTTATACAAAAAAAAACATACTTTCACATAAAAATCTTATTTTTTCTATATGAAAACTTTTTTTTTTTAAAACTTTTTTGTATATGAAATATCTAATTATAAAAATAGGTTTGGATTATTTGTGTGATTTCTCTAAAAAATCAATTAAGAAATTAAAAGTAATCCTAAATTATACTATTAAATTATAGTTTGTCAAAAACTAGTTACACTCATTTTAATATTATTTATTTGTTCTTTAATCACGTTTATAGGAAAAGTTTAAATAATAGAAGATGCTACATATTGAAAACTTCATATTTTTTTTTTCTCGCCGAATACATGTTCATACATATAGTTCATCATCACTTTTGATTTCTTTATTTAAACTTCTTTGTAAAATCGGATTCATGTGTCAACTTTGTTTGTTGTAATAACAAAAAATAACTATCTAGAATGGAGCAATTGTCATTTGTCGATAAGGAGGTTTTTGGCAAAAAAAAAGGGCATTTAACAAATGTAAAAAAGTATTACAAACGTTGATAACTACAACTCCCACTGAAATCAATATGAATTGTCATATATGAGATTAGAACAACTTTACATACCTTTTGTCATATATATATGTGATTGAAGGTATGATTTAATTTACGAAAATGCAACAGATTGAAAATTACATATAAACAACTATATTAAAATCTAATAGAAAAAAGAATACACACTAAATAGAACACATATTAAAATCTCTATATTAATAGTATAATTTAGCGTTACTAGTGTAACTAGTTTTTGACAAACTATAATTTAATAGTATAGTTTAGGGTTCCTTTTAATTTCTTAATTTTTTTAAGAGAAATTACACAAATAATCCAAACCTATTTTTATAATTAGATATTTCATATACAAAAATTATATATAAAAACTAAGATTTTTATGTGAAAATATGTTTTTTTGTATAAATATGAGTTTTAAATAAAAAAAACATATTAGAAACAAACTTTTGAGAAAAAAAGTTGTAAAAAAACTAAAGTTAGAATGAATTCATAATAAAGTTCTAAAATTCGGGCAAAAAGGGTAAATTTTGGACGAAATTTGTAAAAAAATTTAAAATATGGGCCAAAAATGTAAATTTTAGACCAAATTTGTAATAAACTTTGAAATCTGGGCCGAAAATGTAATTTTTGAAAGTTGGATGACCTGTTGACCGGGTCAAAGGGTTAAATTGAATACGATTACCGGTATTTGGGACTTAATTGAATAAAAAAATATATAACGGCTAAATCGATTATGAGGCCAATATGTAGGGACTTTATTGTAGTTTTTCCGTATGTATATTAAGGTCTGTGTGTGTCTGTGTGTGTCATTTGTTTTATTGTGTTGAAGACTATAAACTATATAAAGTTGGTTCCCAATATAGCATCATTTTTTGTGTGAGACAATAAGTTCAACAAAGAAGAAATCATGTTATCAATGCTAAGTATTGAAGTAGTGACATACTACAACGTTCGACAACTCTAAACAAAATGATATTAATATTGCCAAATTATTTAATCAATATGAGCACAAAAAGGTCAAGGCTTTGAGACTTGGATGTTAGATAGTGAAAACTACCATGTATGAATATGATAAAACTCTTTGTGAATCAATACAGTTTAACAAATCATTAGCATTATTTTTTTAGAAAATATCGAAAATAAGACAGTCTCATCGTGAGGAAGGGAATTACTAGCCATGTAAAAAGCTTGGCTATGTTTAGAAACTGTTTCGCCTTGAATCATATGGTAGAAACAACAAAGGTACTAAAATAAGGATCTATAGAGATAGATATAAGAGATTCATTGGATTAAGCCAAATAACATGGAATCTCGAGGCAATTCAAGATGTAATATCCTAAAAGGGTCATGCTTATAAGGTATGGAATGGCATTAAGAAATGTGTCTAGTCCCACATGCTTAGGTATGGCATTGATCGTATATGGCATGAAATATGGTAAATCCGATAACTTATATTCCTTAAGCATGATAAATCGGTTCATATCAATTTTGCATGAATCAACAAATCAAAATCAAGAACATTCCTATGTATCGTAAGAGGACAAAGGAAAATATGTTAGTATAGAATATATTAATATAAGGGTTACACTAATAATACGTTCCACGCTAATAAAGAAGATTTCGTTCGAAGTTGGAATTTGTGTTTTTACTGAATGACGAAGTGTTAGTTTTGAATAGTAGCAAGTAATACACCATAGTAGATTTAAACATAGATTATATTGCAACTAGTTATGCTACAAAGGGTAACTATGTGACTAAAGTAGATTCATTAGTGACATCGGTGTTGAAAGTCAATCATTAATGGTCATTTTGAAGTTTCTTGTGACCATAAGGGTAAATTTCCTTTGAACAAGGATCCCATGTCACACAAACATACATTCCATATACTCAATAACTACCATCACATTTTATAGTGAGTCGGATGTGAAGACATGATTGTTAATAGATTCATATTGGAAGAGAATCTTACCGATCCATTCCTTAAAGCCAGTGTCAGTCACCACGTTTGATAGTCAAACATGGTAAAAGGAATTAGATTTGAAAATGAATTGGCTTAAGCATATTTAGTTTAGTTTGTTTTAAAGTTGAGAACTTAAGCAATATACGTCTTAGTTTGATTTGGTGATTATTAAGTGGAAATCTTAATCTATGATGGAGTTCAATCATTTCACTTAGATTATCATTATGTTCCCCTTTTGCATGTTTAGAACCCACTTACTAAGTATTACTTTACTCAGATCTCCACACTTGGGCATACTCTTGGAAGTAACTTAGTGACTTAAGAAAATCATGGAGTGTTAGTGGATTATCCATAGTGATTGTGCATAGCATAGAGATTATGCTAATACTCATGAGTATATAATGGAGATTTAAGTATTAAAACAACCCACACTTAGAGATTACTTCATGCATCAAGTCATGAGTAATTCTAAGATGAGAATATATCTTATTCTTCAAACTAAGATACATAAGGTGTTTTGCATTACAAATTTGTTGTGCATTGGTTTTCTCCAACAATATACATAACTGTTAGTAATAAAGGGTATGTCCATGTATGACATGGTAAGTAGACAAAAATTATTTATTCAAAGTTTATTTGTTCCTTCTTCCTTAATAGGAGAAGCAATATCTATGGGCCCCTCGATGATATGTTAATGACATCAAAATATTTGGCTGAGATCTAATTGAAATTTATATGTTCAATTTAGAAGTCTGATGTGGTTGTCACAAATCTTTATCGAGAAACATAATCTTGAGTGGGATAAGGATAATCCTTACTAGGCTTTGAGTTGCTTTGGGATTAAGCAACTAGAGCCTATAAATACGGAGTTATATATCAAATCGTAGGAGCTCCTCAACTCTCCAGAAATCGTCCCCTTGAACCTCCTCCACTTATTAGCCAAAAATTAATAACACCGTTAGGGTTATTGGAATTTTTGAAAAATCGTCCTCTCTCAAATGTTTTCTCCGTTTTGGTCTTTTGGTGAAGCAAAAGAGGGATTCATGCTATAAGTCCTCTCGTCCATGTAGGATAGCTATAACAAGATCACTTTCATGAAGATCAAGAGGTTAGTGTTTATTATTTTTCAAAGTAGGTTGCTATATTAGAATAAACCATGATCTATAAGGTAGCAAGTACATATAAGGTTATTTTGATGTTTCCGCTGCCTAACTAGTGTATATAGATTGCTAGAAATTCCATCAATAGCTTACCCAAGTTCCGAAGAGGAATGGTCAACATTCTTTGGCAACCTGGAGCAAATTCATATTGGTGTGAGATCATCCTTTCACCTTCAATATCTAGAAAATTCTTTGGTTCAACAACCATCGCTTTAATCTCTGATGCAATTCGAATATCATTGTGTTATTAATAAATAAAATAATCCCTAAAATTGAAAATTATCTATACCAATTTATAAAGCCCACAACATTGTCAACTGTCGAATTCACAATTATCCTTATTCCAAAATAACAGGTACTAACCACAAGGCGACCTGTAACACCATTAGCAAGTTAAAAAAATAAAAGAAACCTTCATACTTCATTATTTAAATCAAAACAATAGTTGTTACATACTAAGTACTTTCCTTGCCATTATCGAATCCTACCAAGCTGAATGATGATCACCACAAGTTCACCAGAAGCAACATTAGCAATATCAGATACAAAATCCTCTGCATGTTCAGCCCACATAGTATAGTAAATACGATCCTAATTGTACAACAAAAACCAATTAGTATTCACACACGTGCAAAGTTCTATTATAGAAAATGTATAAAATTTTATCTTAATCAAGATCTTGTGATTCAAATGACACCCTCATAGTACACCGACCAACCTTCATGTTAAGCATCAAATTGGTATACCCTATGAATAGACAAATGACATCCATAGAACAAAATACTAGGTAATTTAGAAATTCAAAGACATACAAACACATAACAAAAGTATAAACCAACATTGTTTTCGATACAAAAACCTACTTACCAATTGCACATTCCTACCCATCATGATCTAATATAATGTCTACAAACTTGGCAAATGAAAAAGAGTTCACATCACGGAAGAAACCATATGTCATGGCCTTAGCATATGTGTTTTTGTGAAAATTTAATTTAAAGTTGTGATCTACCAATTTCAAAAAGGCAAGACTGTCAGTAACAAAGAAAATAGAAAAATCATACACACTCTCCTCCTTCAACAATCCTTCAAACTAGATAACTAAACTCTTCTAGATGGTAGTTGAGTTATGGTTCCATACAAAATCATCACAAAAAACAAAAGAGGCGTAAAAAATCTATTTCAATGTAAACATAATAGAGACAACTTATGTATGGCAAATCGATACATTCTCGTCCATTCTTACCATACTAATATTATTAAATTCAGACAGCTTCAGGTAAACATGTTGCTTTGACAAACGAACAAAATGTCTCTTGAACTTCAACATTGATACTAGTATTCAAATCAATAATCAACTGATATTTTGTACCATGTCAAACACTATAGCAGTTCTAACAACTATATCTAAAAACAATTATACCTACAATGGATACACCCTAAGCATCATTTATACTGACACAAAACATCGGTATAACCTCTTCAGCACTTGAATCAACCTGCTCTTACACTCTTCCCTGTCTTCCCTTGCCTTCTGTATCCCCCCAAACCAAATTAGTTGATGGCAGTTGGGGTCGATCTTAGTTTTTTAACCATTGAAAGAGATTTACATTTTATGAAACACATAATCTACAGATTCAAATAATGTCTAATCAGGAATATTTTTTTTTACAAAATCCAGTAGAAAAAAAAACGACGCGATTATTTTTAACTTTAATCCAAACGATCGAACATTGTAACAATTTCCAGTATCCTCAACTAACTCTTACCTTCAAAATGATGGTAGG
This sequence comes from Lactuca sativa, assembly GCF_002870075.4. Taxonomy (NCBI): domain Eukaryota; kingdom Viridiplantae; phylum Streptophyta; class Magnoliopsida; order Asterales; family Asteraceae; genus Lactuca; species Lactuca sativa. The sequence continues at coordinate 202,675,998 of NC_056623.2, read as the reverse complement.
AAGCAAATACCAAACAACTGAAGGCCTGCCAAAACCCTTTCTTTAATATGTGTGCTAAGAAGAAGCAAGAGAAAAGTAGGTTCAATTAGTGAATGGAAGAACTTTTTCCCCCAAATTGGATTGCTTGTAGTGACGTTGTCGGGAACAGAAATTGCCAACCCTCGTCACTATTATAGCCGACATCGAAAGGTCAGAAAACGAAGAAAACGAACTGGAGGTGAAGTTGGGGAAGTTTCAACTTCAATCGGTGATATTTTTCAGCAAGAGCAAGAGAAAATTAGAAGCGGGTGAACAGTTTTCAAAAGACACAGTTGAGGTGGGTGGGAAAAATCAAAACCACATCTATATAAAACACATATGATGCATGTTCATCGGGTTCTTCTACATTGGTGGACATCGACACCGATGAGGAGATATCGACGAAATTTGGGGAAGAGGAGTGGTAGAAGACGAATGGGAAGAAGAGAGAAAGAGAGGGTGGAGAGGTTGAAGAGGGAGCAAAAGTAAGGAGTGAGTCGGTGGAGACCTTTGACTGAAATCATTTGGTATTTAGGTATAGAGGCGTTGTTGGTATGATGGAGTAATCTTATTGGTGAAAGGAAACAGTGGAAGACATGTGTTAGCAACAGCTGGAGGTGGGAGCAGGGAACAACACCGGAGGTGGGAGCAACAACACGTATCCAATATATATATATATATATATATATATATATATATATATATATATATATATATATATATATATAACAAAATTAAAGCATAATAAGAAAACAAAAAAAGATTCCCACCAATCAGACCAGAGTACTTTTTATAAAGGGGTTCAAAATTAAAGTATATATTATAACGAGACAACTTTGTATTTAATTAAGATTAGAGTACTACTATAACCAGAAGAGTTATAAACTACTAGCAAGTTACCAACTAGAAAGTTATAAACTACTAGCAAGTTATCAGTGGAAGTGGGATTTGGTCAGTAATATAATTGAAGGGAAGATGTGCGATTTGGTGAGTAATATAATTGAAGGGAAGATTATAGAGTACAGGGCTCTTTTATATAATAGTAATTGTTTACTACCATGTTGCATGTGTAAATATATCTCATATTCTTTCTTTAGAAATCAATCATAAATTATTCATAAAGTACATTTATAGTGTAGAGAATTGTTTCATCACGTCATTTAAACTTGCCACCATATATTATAGGTTTCTACAGGGCCGGTCCATACGTTTTCAATGCCCCGGGCGAAGAGACATAAATATGCCCGTATGTATAATTGTAGGGAACTAAAATAAAATATAAACTTATAAAATAAAAATGTAGCACATTTATAATTTATAAATTCTATAACCATACAACTAAACATGCAGTCACTACCTAAAACAACTTTGTGTAGGGTCCAGTTATATGTCGGACTGAGTGAGTACATGGTTGCTACCTCATGGTGTATTTTAGATTAGCTTTCTCCTTTATTTTGCAAGTTGGTTGATGTTTCAATGGTGGAATTTAAAGTTTTTTGCTATTTTTGGTGTTGTCTCAAAACTTGTTTGCATTTATCTCTCTGTTTTGGTGCTCCTCAGTTGGTTTTGTTGTTATTCTTCAGTTTTGCATCTCGTTTGTTTGTACTTTCTAGCATCCTACTGGTTTCTCTTTTGTATATGATATTTTCTTTATCGTTGAAAAAAAATCAATCTTTCTTGATTATTTCTTAAGTCATTGTAGTCTACATAGAGTACTATGATTTCTCTTACATGTGTTTCTAATAGCAACCTGCCCTGTTAAATATATAGCTTAATAAATAAATCCATCAATTTTGTTTCAAGATGCTAATAAAAACATTTGAACTTTTCAAACAAATGATCTGACAAATGAACAACAATCAAAAATTAGAATATAAATGACACTTTAGTAAAATTTAATCACAAAACTGCAAATTCATAAAACAGAAGTTAAAATTTCTAAATGAAATCTTTGTCCACTTAATCACTTAAGTATAATTATGCATTCCTTCAACAAGTATAAGTTTCAAACAATAATCAAATTAGTATGGACATTAAAGAACTAAAAAGAGTTGCTTTTTGTTATTATATCCTAAATTACTCATTGAGCAAAACAAGAACTACTTCACTAAAAATTGGACAAAATAAAACATTAGTCAATATTCAGTTAACATTTGATAATATAAGAATTACGTGATGATATGAAAAGAAAACAATAATTGCAAAACACAAACCGTACAAATTTATCATAATAGAAATAAAATATTACCTAAATTTTGTGGAGAAAAAGCAGAAACAATTAAGGAGATTCTGATTTTTCTACAAAGCCAATGGACAAACCAACAAATAGTGAATAAATGCTTAACCGTGAGAATTGAGGATTGAGAGGATGAGAGCTTAGATACAAAATACCAGATAATAGAGGTCATGAGATTGAGATTGAGAGTTTGTTCTATACTGAATGCCAAAGACGCGAGACGAAAACGCAAATGCAGGTAAAGACGTATGGTAAGTTACCATTGCAATGACATCAATCGTTAAGGGTAGTAAGAACGACGTCCCTATAGATCTTGTTTATTGTTTATCGTTGTAGCAGATCAAAATTTTTGTCTCCTCGTCTTCAATTTCTACTGTACGCGCTTATATTCCCTAAAATTTTTTTCATTTGCCGCCTTCGACTACTCCTCCCCAGCTGCCTCCAGCAACTACATTCGTGATCCAAGTATTGACAAGATTGGGCCACAATTTTTTTCAACACCAATAGCAACTTGCTGAAAAGTGATGTCCTTATAGGATATGATGCCCTGGGCAGTGGCCCAGTTCGCCCTGCCCTTGGGCCGGCCCTGGGTTTCTACCACCGCCACGTCCGTGAAACCTGGTGATAAACAAACCAAGAAAAAGGCTTTTCTTTTAAAGTTATTTTTCTAGCTTTCACAAAACTATTTCACCTAAAAAAATAAAATTATTTATTTTTAATTTCTTATATCGTTGAAGCCTTTTCATTCAACACATTTAAAAAAAGGTTCTTAAATTTATAAAGTTCTCATAAGTGAATTTCGAGTTATTTAAATAAATTTTGTAAATTTTCAGTTATTATATATATATATATATATATATATATATATATATATATATATATATATATATATATATATATATATATATATATATATATATATATATATATATTAAAGTTTTAAAAGATTTTAAAAGTAAATGACACATTTTTGTCAATTTTGGTCCTCCAACTTATGTTGGTTTTAAAAAAATATTACAACCCTTCCCATTTATATTTTGTTCATAAACAACCCTTTCACTTTGGTTTGAATTTTTGATAAACCTCGCCTTTTATTACATATTATTAGTATTTAGTCTTTTGGTAGAAATGGTCCCTCATTATTATTATTATTATTATTATTATTATTATTATTATTATTATTATTATTATTATTATTATTGTTAGACAAAATTACACGATTGGTCCCTGTGGTTTACCAGATTTAACACATTGAGGACAACGATGAAAAACGAAATCTCTCTCTTACACCTAATCCGATTTTTTTTTATTAATTGATATTTCTCTTTTTGGTTTTAAATTAATTTATTTATTAGAAAATACCCACACAATACCATAAAGCCATCCACCATCTGCCATCACCACCACCGCCAAAATTACATAAATGGTCCATATGGTTTACCCATTGTCACAAATTCAATCCCTACTACCTGAATAGGCCAAATTACCCTCACATTAACGGACAAAAAACAACGGTCTATATTTTACGGATTGGTTTTCCGGCCGCTGCCATACATGACCGAAATCACTCTTTTCCACCTAATCTAATTTTTTTTATTAATTTATATTTCTCTTTTTGGTTTTAAATTAATGTTTTATTTATTAGAAAATACTCACCCAATACCATAAAGCCACCCACCATCTGTCATCACCACCACTACCACCACTACCAAAATTACATAAATGGTCCATATGGTTTACCCATTATCACAAATTTAGTCCCTACTACTTGAAAAGACCAAATTACCCTCACATTAACGGACAAAAAACAACGGTCTATATTTTCCGGATTGGTTTTCCAGCCACTGCCATACATGGCAATAAAGTTCAATTTGTGAGACCATTTATTTATTTTCCTCATTTATTGCAAGAAATAATGATTTAGATTTCTTTACTTATGTAATTAGATGACATTGTTTATCTTCGTTTACTCGATTATCTTAATGCAATTCAACATGTTATTTTACTTTACAAAGCAATACCTTCCAACCCCGGCGACGCCGGGAAATCTTTTTTAGTTAATTATTAAAAAAACACTAATGCCTTATACCCAATAATATCATATTTCTCCTCTTTATTTGATGTTTAATGTTCAAGTGTCATCAAGAAATAAGCAAAGTTAATTATAAATAGTTTAAGAATATATATATATATATATATATATATATATATATATATTTATATATATATATATATATATATATATATATATATATATATATATATATATAATCAACAAATAACTATTTTAAATCATAGAAGGAAACCAATCTCATAAATACAATTTCATCACTTATAGTGTACATCCATGCATAAGATGATAATAAGAAACTTATTTTTCTTTTTGTTTTTAATTTTTATTGCTAATCTTTTATAAAAAAATCGAATATACCGAAATTCATAATAAATATCGTATTTCTATAGACATATATAGATATACAAAAAATGATTTTTTTTATTCAATAGATTACTTCATTTTATTTTGTTTTTTATATTATTATTTTGGCTTATTTTAATCTAAAAAATAAATAAAATATATCAAAATTCTTAATTTTTTGTACTCTTTAAATAGAGATTCGTATATATATATATATATATATATATATATATATATATATTTATATATATATATATATATATATATATATATATATATATATTATGAATAATAGCAAGTCAGATTTACATTATGAATGTTAAAAATATAATTATTTATATAGATTAGGTTCAAATATGAATGATAGTAACTTAGATTCCTATTACGAACAATGAAATATTAAAGTATATATATATATATATATATATATATATATATATATATATATATATATATATATTGAATAAAGAGTTTATATCTTGTATTATTTTTACAAAACAAACAAGACTTCAATAAGTTAAAAATATTCCTAAGTTGTAAAAGACTTTATAAAAAATAGAAAAAACATCATAAATGGTCCCTGTGGTTTTACAAAATCTGAAGTATAGTACCCGTGGTTTAGAAACGTCATAGATGGTTCTTATGTTTTCAAAACTTTTGACGACTGGTCGTTATTGCTAACTCCGTTAAGTTTTGTCCGTTAACTGAAGGGCATTTTCGTCATTTCATACCACAGATACCATTTATGATCTTTTTAGTTTATTTTTTTAAAAAAGAAAAAAACTGAATATAATTATTTAATGTATAATCTCTCTCTCTCTCTCTCTCTCTCTCTCTCTCGGGATGAAGAATCAAAAGGAAAAATCCCAGATCTGTACTCTTTCTCCATCGGTCAGAGACTCACCTACCGGTGGTGAAGCACCACCATCGCCACTATAATTTTCAGACAACTAACCACCGTCAGTGCTGCTGTCTCTCTCACAATTCTACCCGATATAAGCCTCAATAGCATCTGAAGATGTCATACCCTTGCAAGGTCACCATAATTTGACCCAAATTTGTAAGCCCAAATCAAACTCTAAAACGGTAACCTAGATTCAAGCTTTGCCTATAATATTTGACCTAAACCGGAAGTATCATCTCCACTGTCGCATTCCTCTAAAAGCTCTGCATTTGCGAGCTTCAATACAAGGTTACCCATCTAAAACTCATGAAATTTGTTCCGCCTCCATCAATTTCATCAAGAACCAACAACAAACTCTAAGGCTTAATTTATTTCACCAGGTTGGGATCTTCCTCCATCAATAAGAGGTATCTGAAAGGAGGAGGCAATCGTCGGTGTTCAGATATTAGCCAAAGCTTAGTGTTTATCGCAGCTCATAAAGAGCTAGAAGAGGAATTCATAAATGAAATTGATGAAGCTGGTGATGGTAGAGAGAAACAACTACGTAGAGAGAAATCGATGGAGTAGAGGGAAATTGAAGGGGAGAAGGAGTACAGACAAGAAAGAGGCGACATAGGTAGAGGAAATGAAGATCCATGGGTTTTTTAGTGGGGTTATGGCCGTGTTTCAAATCAGTGGTGGCTCCGATGATACTGGGTTGAGGTCTAAATTTAGGGCAATGGCTCCGGCAGTAGGATCGATTGCACGTATGGTTATGGGAGCCGGTTCATGGCGAAAGTCAGGTGAATAACAAGACATGGATCTTGTTTGACACCGATCTTCTCTTTTTCTTGTTATACATAAGCTTTAGAGTAAAGAAACGGTGGTCCAGATGGTTTAGCTTCTTTTCAAATGAGAGAGAGAGACAGAGAGATTATATATTAAATAATTATATTTAGTTTTTTTTTTAAATATGAGAAAACATCATAAATGGTCCCTGTGGTTGTGAAATGACGAAAATACCCTTCAGTTAACGGACAAACTTAACAGAGTTAGCAAAAAGGACCAAACATCAAAAATTTTGAAAACACAGGGACCATCTATGAGGATTTTAAACCACGGGGACTAAACTTCAGATTTTGGGTAACCACAGGGACCATTTAGATGTTTTTTTAAAAAATATTTATAAGTTGTAAAGAATAGATGCGAATTAAGATGATCAGACTTTTTAAATGTCGGTTTTAGATAACCGGATTTTTTACAAACTATCAAAAAGATAAAAACATTTATGATTGTAAAAAAGTTTTAACATACTAAATTGTAAACAAATAGTTACGATTCCAGATGATAAAAAAAAATCTTGATAGATAAAAAATTAAATAATCAATATCAACATCGAAATTCAAAAAATTTGTTAGAAAAACAAAAAGTAAAAGGAAAACATATTTGTAGGTTGCAAAATATAATTAAGATTACAATAACCATCAAATAATTAACAAATAAAAAACATTATAAAATGTATTTGAACAAAACATTAAAAAAATTACAAAAATTTATGTGAACAAAAGTCAATAAACAAAATACAAAAAAGTATTAAACATTATATTCAGACAAAACTAACGTTAAAAAATCAAAAAAAAAAAAAAAGCATAAAAGCATATAAATAAAAATAAAATTAAAATAATCATAAATAATAAAAAATATAAAAACAAATTACCTAATTCATATTAAAACAAAAGAAAAAAAAACAATAATTACAGGCATGATCGTAAAGAAATGAAGGTGAAAGGTTTTTTTTTTGTTTTTTTTTTTGTTTTTTTTTGTTTTCTAGTTGTTTTTTTACAATAGGAAACCTAATACTATGACCATCATACAATCAAAATCAAAATCAAGTCATTTTCCAATATGTCACCCATAAAGTTTACAACTCTTATCGGATGGAAATCAAAATTCAACAATTAATAGTCCGTTGATCTTTCAGTGTTGTCCTTTTATATTTAATGTATTGTTCCATTGATTTCTTTTACATTTGATATTTACAATTCAGTATATATATATATATATATATATATATATATATATATATATATATATATATATATATATATATATATATATATATATATATATATATATATATATATATATATATCATTGATTTCTTTTACATTTGATATTTACAATTCAGTATATATATATATATATATATATATATATATATATATATATATATATATATATATATATATATATATATATATATATATATATATATATATATATATATATATATATATATATATATATATATATATATATATATAGGCTTAGGTTATTATATTCAAAGTAATTATTGTATTATTGTATACATAAATGTGGGTCAATCAAATTTACTTATTTTAAGAAAGTGATTGATATATATTATTGAATTAAATATAATTGAAAAACATCATCTTAATTAATTACAAGGGTAATTTAGTCAATTAATATAGATTTAATAAAAGAAAATTGCAATTTTTTAGGGATCATATATTTTATTAATTTTAAAAATCCGACTGTACGAATTATAAATCTTTTAATTCGGACATTCTGATAGAATATATTTATGAGTATATTCAAAAATAAAAATATTCTTGAACCATAAATAATAAAAATATTATTGAACCTATTTCTTGATTATGACTTTAAAAACTTCTTATAGAATAACAAATTCTTGAACAATCAATTGACGAATAAAAGCAAAAAATACATTATTTCTTATAGAGTACGGGTAACAATTTTTAAGAATTACATTTATTGTTAAATAATAAAACTAAAAAAAACTTTCAAAACGGGAAAGAAAACATCAAATCTAGCAACGACAATAATATATTCTAAAAGAATAATGTTTCTTAGAATCACTTTCAATTATGTGGTCCGTTCTTCAAACATCAACTTGTGTGAAAACAAAACAAAATTGTAGTTTATATTTCAATAATGCATTTGCAAATGAAAAATAAATAACTAAATTCCTTTGGAAAAAGATGTGGACTTGTGAATTGCACCAAAACCGATAAACAAGAATTGTTTAACATGCATAAATCAGTGAGAAAATATTCATACTCCATTCCAATAGAATTGGAATTCATGAGTCCTTTTATCTTCTTCATGTCAATCTCAAGAATTGTACCACACATTTATGTTTTCTTTCCCTTAGATCACAATGTACTTCATATCTATCAAAATTCACAACTATACAGTACGATCATCAAGAGAATTGATTTTTTTTTATCTATTTAACTAGTAAAACCCAATCAAAAGAAACATACCCAGTCAAAGAAGAGATCATCACCATTGTTCTTCCTTCTCTTTTCTTTCAAATGAATCAACCAAAGCCTTCCCTGTTCTTCTCCTTTGTTTTCCTGCCAAAGAACACCACTAGAGATGGGTAAATCAATAGAGAAACAACCCTCTCGTGGTCATCCTTAATCATCACCGAATCCACAAGCAAAAGCCACTTATTTCTTGCTTCCATTACCATTAAAAATTAAACAAAAAAAATGAAGAACGAAGGGGCTGCAGAAACAGCCCCCTGCTTACCTTTTTCACTACAAATCCCCCTTCCCCTTTCTGTTTCAACGGTCAATAGCCCCATTTTCATGTTCTCTTCCTTGTAAAAATAACAAACCCAAACACACATCTTTTCCCTCTATTGATTTATGTCCAAAACAAGCAAAAAAATAAAAATAGAAACAAACCTCAAAAAAGCAGACGGAAATGTAGATTGCCACCACCCTAGACGACCCACTGCCGCCCTACAACTCCCATCTGCACCCACCGAAGGCCACCGCAACTGTGACAACCCGGAATTTCAATCTTGTACAATTAATAAATTCAATCAATATTCAACTTGTTTTGTCGATTTCTAGTGCTATTCAAGGGGTCATTTAAGTGTTCTAAGCTTGTATATATAACCAAGGTTGAGTTTAGGAATGAGTCAGAGTGTTGAATAGTGAGAAAATTAGACCATACACACCTCTTGGAGGAGTGTACGACCGTACACATGTGTGTGCGGCCGCACACCCACTCCCTTGGTAGCACACTCACTTTTGACAGCACTTACACACCTATATAAAGGGTAGCCCCCTTCCTTTCATTCCTTTAGCACCTTGGCAGCACACAACATCATTTCCTCTCAAGTTTCTCCATCTTTGAACCTTCCAAAGCTTCAAAAACGTGAGTAATCCATCCCTTAACTTGTTGTGCATGAAGAACCTCTTGATCTAGGCCTTGAATCATGAAAGTCCCATCATGTTCTTCATCTCGTTGAAGGAGTGCGACCACACATCCATGTGTGCGGCAGCACACTCTTATGTGCAGCAGCACACACATTTGTGCGACCATACACACACACACACCATAGGACCACAAAATCCATTTCTAAGACCCTAAACTTGTACTACAACCAAGTATGGGCCTAGGACACTTCATGGATGCAAGTATGGACCTTGACAACACCTCAAAGGCACCTCCCATCATGAGTGTACGGCCACACACCCTTTGGGCCGCACACCCATGGCCGTACACACCTTTAAAGTGGCCATACACCTCACTCATGCAATCCTTTGAGGTCCTAACACTTAGTGCAAGTAGTCCCAAGTTCTTAGAATGGTTCTTCATCACATCTAGTGGTGAAATACCATCATTTGACTCATTTATGTGTCATTACTTGTTGATTAGGATCAAATCGTGTTCAAGGCTTCACTTGAACATCCCGCATTCCGTATCAATCCTTCATTCAAATCACCCGAGGTGAGTTCATACCCTACATTTTTCCGTATTTCTAATGTTTTCAAGGGGGGGGGGGGGGGGAATACAAGCTAAACATAAATGTTTTTAAAACTCATCAAATTCTCATACTTTAACCCTTTTGTACTATGTTGAGCATAAGGGTCGTTTTTCACTAAAATTGCATAGTTTTTCCAGATCCGCTATTCACTACGTTATACATGCAAACTATACTCGGTATAGTTTGAGATTTTTTTTTCTAAACATAACAAGTATAGAAACTTTCACTACTAAATGTATGCACTAAGAAAAAAATAGTTTATAGTTTGCATCACTACTTTATCACGTTTTCATAACTGTAATTATCACTACGAGCGGTATACATTCGGATTTTCACTACGGTAGAACGCTACTACACTACATGTAAACTAGATTGTACGATACTGTGAGGTGCTACTTCACTATTGTACCCTTAGGTGTAAAGGGATAAATCCTATCATACTATAACCAGAGTCTCCTGGAGGGAGAGCGTGAGATTTATGAATAAATCTATTCGGGACTAATAATCCCACACCTGAACTGCTAGCTACAGTTAGGCAGGCATGCCTAGGGTGACAAATGTCATTTAACTCGATGCTTGAAGAACGTTGGAAAGGTCTCTAGTCATATCAAGTATGGTTATACGACTCACATTATGTATAAATTATCTTTAGTTTACAACCCGACACTCTTCAATAGTTTTATTCATTCTAAATAGAACCACTACACACCACTACTAGAGAACTTTAGGAGTTTCAAATAGAACGGAACATACAATGGTTTCACGTACGAAATACTTATATATCATGATTAGCACTAGCTAGTCACATGAAGTATTATTTTCGCATACCACTACGGTTTTCAGTAACAAACATTCACGATTTCATACAGAATTGAGAGCACTACATTTTCACTAAAGAAAATATTGTATTTTCTTGAAACTATACAAAACACTTTTACGAGCTCATCAACAAGTTTTCATTACAAACTACCGCTTATGAACTCACAAGCTTTACGCTGATATTTTCAAACTGCTTGTATTCTCAGGAAATCAGTAGACACGTACCCGCTGGATTTTTTAGAAGCTGGAGCAATAATAGTCTCATGTTTATATTTTATATATACTCTCTGATGTAATTGAAACAAGTTTTCAAACGGATGTAAACCTTTTCGTATATGTATACACTGTGATGGTTGTGTTGATATGGTTGCTATTATACATTGGTTGTGATGCTATACATAATGTCCTCCACCCCAGAACATTTCCGCCATTCTGGTTTTGGGGTGTGACAGATTGGTATCAGAGCCCTTTTTTATAGCGAACTAGTATACCGAACCTTACATAGTATACAACTATAAACACTAACGGGGCCTAAGTGCTCTACACAAAAAATATACTTTCAAAAATATAAGTATTTTTATAAAAGTATACACGCATGCATACCTAACAGAATTTGTGTTATTAGTGGAACAACACAAAAAGTATTTGGATGTTGGGACACTGCGGTCCAACCTGGGCAGTTATGTAATCATGTGTCGGGTGAATATAGCCTGATCAACTATATTCAGTCAAAACATGACCAAGATGTGCTTGGGAGTGATGGTGGTGTTACAGTAGGCCTAAAACTTACCAAAAACATTCACTAGAAAATACTATAGGAGTATTTCACTACAGCCAAATTCAGTGAGGAGATTCATTCTTAGTGTTACTACCTATCTATTTCGTAGCGATAACTTAGTTACATTAGTAAACTTTCTGTGCTTATCGCGGGGTGGAACACTATCATTATCAGGATGAGATATATATTATTTTTATATATCTTGAGGACTTGCCATCCTCTTCTTCCTGATTGTTTCTAGAGAAAGATGCCTCCTCGACCAAGACCCATCAGAAGAAACGACAACACTCCACCACCACCACCACCACCCCCTCAGTTCGACCCCATCATGTTTCAGGCAGCAGTTACAGCCGCCGTGACTGCAACAATGGCACAAGTGAACTTTGGTGGGGATGGAGGTGGAACCGACCGAAAAAGACAAGACGGAAGTCAGGGAAAACAAAAGGAATGTTCCTACAAGGACTTCATGACCGCGAAACCCAAATCCTTCGATGGAAACGGATGAGTCATTGCTCTGACTCGATGGTTCGAGCAGATCTAATCCATCTTTGAAATTTGCACCTGTTCTGAAGACAACAAGGTGAAGTTCTCCGCCTACACCTTCACTAATAGACTTTGACCTGGTGGAATGGTCAAGTCAAAACCCTAACCCTGCCAACAGCTAATGCCATGAGTTGGGAAAGACTAAAGGAACTCATGCTGGCTGAATACTGCCCGAGGGGCGAGGTGCAAAAGTTGGAGCACGGACTTTGGAACTTGAAGATGAAGGGTTCTAACATTGCCGCTTACACTGCTAGATTTTGTGATCTGGCACTTCTCTGTCCGGGAATGGTCATCCCGGAAAGCAAGAAAATCGAGAGGTACATCTGGGGGCTGACACAACCCACCAAGGGAAATGTCTTGGCTGCTAGACCGACTACATTTGAGAGCGCCAAGGATCTGGCACAAATTCTGATCGATAATGGGGTTGATCTACACGAAGTGACAGTTGTTTCAGAGCCACAGAAGGAAAGTGGTGGGAAGAAGAAGAAATCATGGAACAAACGCAAGAGTCAGTCTTCGCAGGAGCCCTCCAAAAAACAACAAACAGTGGGAGTTCATGCTATTACAGCTCCTGCTGCTGCCCCAGCTACTGTTCCAACCACCCAAACTCCTACCGGCGTTTATGATGGGAAACTACCTTTGTGCAACAAGTGTAATGTGACAACCCAAGTTGTTCCGTTACCTTTCCTCGTTACCGTTAACAGAATATTGCAGTTCTAAAAGTTCCGTTAATTAGAGGTCGTCAATTAAATAAACATTTCATTTGTTTATTAGGCCGTTAAGTCGTGATGAAAGGAAATAAAAACACATAACATAGATTTCCATTTAATTGGAAAAAGTTAGTTTTTATTATTACGACCACGAAATCAGGTGCGACCACAAGCCCCGTTTAACGGCAGTATTGGGTAGAATTCCACTGAGCCCCAACTCAAAACCCTATATAAGGGTGAGTGGAGTCCATTGGAGACTTTTTACACTCCCCAAACCTCCTCTCTCTACAACTCAATTTCGAGCCAAAAGTCGTCCGTTTCGAGACTCAAACGAGTAGGTAAACTATCCTAACTCGTTGTATGACTTATCTAGCCTGCAATTTCGAGTTTAAAACATAAAATAGGGACATAATCATGTGTTTACGGCCCAAGAACACTCTTGGACCGTCAACACCAATTATTGGGGTTTTTAAGCCCCAAAACCCCTCCAAATTGTCCCTAAGGCTTAGATATGACCTGTAGGCTTATGGAATCGGACTTAGAACACCTTGAACTAGCATTTGGGGAGTAAACATGAGTTTACTGCCCAAGAACATTCTTGGGCCGTAAACTCCCCTTCATGGGGAGTAAACTCATGTTCTTGTGTTAGAAATGCCCCAAACACCCCCTATGTCCTTGGAAAAATACCTTGAAGCAATACCATCATTGGAAAGGCCTTAAACTTCAATAAAACTAGGGGAGTAGGAGTTCACGGCCGTGAACTCCCATAGGGGAGGTTCATGGGCCGTAAACTCCCATTTAATGCCCAAATGGCGCCCAAACTCCTTCATTCAACTTGGAAAAATACATAGGATTTATTCTCTATCATTTAAGCACTTAAAACACCCAAGGAATATGTCCCTAGGAGTTTATGGCCGTAAAATCCCTTGGTTAGGGCCCTAAACTCCAAGTTGGTTCATATAGGTGCTTTAAACCCCTTCACACATTTGATATCTAAGTCAAGCAAAATTCCACAATTGAAATGAGGCCTTTAAGCATCCTAGAACACCCTCACCATGAGTTTACGTACGTAAACTCATGGGGAGTGTCCCAGGGACGTAAACACCTTATGGTGAGTTTACTCTTGGAGAGTAAACTCCATTCCTAATTCATTCACACCCTTAAACGCTACATGGGACACCCAAACGCTTATCCAAAGTGTTTTCCGCTCCTTTGAGCGCGTATATTTGTTTAATTAGTATTAAATATACTAATTGTATGTAAACATATGTTATCATATGTTAAATAGGTCATTGTGTGTGTTCAAGTCCTTGCGTGACACCGAACGCCCAAACGGCACCTTCGTCGGACCTACTTACACCAGGTGAGTTCATACCCCTGAATGAACCTTTTAAATGTTTTTACATGTTTTATAGGGGGGAATACAAGTTAAACATGCCAATTATCATATCAATCACATGTGATTGATAACCCGCATGCACAAGATTTTACCACTGTACATTGTTTTACCGAATGGGACACTATAAATGGCTTTCAAAAAGGGTTTTCACTTGTTCAAGTTCTTACTTTTATTGCGTTATCAAAGTACCATTTTCAAACTGATTTATGAAAGATTCCCAAAGATTTCTAAAGGTTTTCACACTTATTTTATCAAAGAATACAAATGCGATTTTCCTGAGTATAAAGCTTTTTTCCAAGGTTTTCACGTATACTTTTACTTGTTAGTTACTTCTGCTTCGCTTATACTTATTTTTAAACTCCTACGCGATAACGCTTTCACTTTGTGATGCGTTTATACTTGGTATCGTCTCTATTTCGCTTATACTTGTAGTCGCTTATACTTGATAGACGCTCTTACTTCACTTATTGTCGTTTTGCACTTCGTGATACACTTACACTTGGTACACTTATACTTCACGATTCGATTATCCCACTCTGTACGCTTATACTTCACAACTCGGATGTTCCACTGTACACTTATACTTCACGACTCAGATATTTCACTGTACGTTTATACTTCACAAGTCGGTTATTCCACATTGTACACTTATACTTCACTATATGATACCACTTGATACACACTCAAGCGTAGTTAGATGTATGTTTGTGCTTGTATAGATGCATATAAATAAAGATTGAAGGACTTAGGAAGGCTTGTCCGCCCTATTTCCTTTTCTTCGTTGAGATGTGGTCTGGTGGGATCGGATTTCCATCCGAAGGTTGTTTGATTCATTAGTTATATGTTATGTACACAAGCATAGACATACGGGTTCTCTTCAGTCAATTCAGTTAAGAGTCTCTACCTCTAGTTCAGCACTTACATTAGAAACCCACTAGTTTGAAGTCTCTACCCACTATTTGGGATGCATCTTCAGGACACGACCTTCTCCGTAGTCTAGTTGGTAACCAGAGTCTCCTGTAGGGAGAGCGGACATTGTGTGTATAGATCTATACAGGATTGACAACCCCGTACCCAGACTGCTAGCTACAGTCCTGGCCTACCAAGCCAACGGGTGACAAATGTCACATCTTATAGACGCTTGTAGGGCGTCTGGAACTCTAGTCAGTATGGTTACGAGTATCCCGGGTTACCTTATAATTCTTTGGCTTTAAGGTAACGGTATCTCGCTAGCAATTTACACTGTATGCTGGTAATTCATTTCAGAGTCACACTGTTTTGACCTTACAAGACATATGTTTCATTTGATACTGTCTGGGGTCTGTTTTCTCTGTTTTTGACCTTACAAGACGTATCTTTCATTTGATACTGTCTGGGGTCTATATTTAGTGTATTCACTGTATTTACTATATTCACTATATGCACTGTTTTAGACCTTGCTAGACATATCTTTCATTTGATATTGTTTGCGGTCTGTATTCACTGTTTTGGACCTCACTAGCTATACCTTTCATTTGGTACCTTCTGGGGTCTGTGTCTCCACTTGTTAGACTGAACCAGGCGTGTCGTTCGTTCGATACCCTCCTGCAATCTATGTATTCCTTGCCTTAGTCAGCAGTCCTCACTGTTGAGGCATATGTTATTTCCATGTTGTCTCTTGCTTTCTTTAGTAAACAAATTTAGTATTTTGATAATGATAGCAATTAAGGGAAAAACTACTTTTTACGACATAACACTGACCAGTCTTGGTAGAAGACTGCTTTTATTAAAGAAAATATAGGATTTTCTGGAAGGAACTCTAATACACTGGAAACACTTAAACTACTACTTATATTAAAGTTATTTGAATGAAAACGTCACTAAATGCTTATGAACTCACCAACATTTGTAAAAATGCTGATACTCGCTTTTCAAATAACTTGTATTCTCAGGTTAGCATTAGACAGGTACGTTCCCGGAGCAGTTGATGAAGATAGCTTAGCATTATGTTGTATCTATTCTATTACTTGTATTAATTTGAATCGATGTATTAATGTAATCATGTAAAATTATTACTATTAATGCAATGTCTCGTTGTACTTTGATTACTATAATGCATGTGTTGTGATACTTGACATGACGTCATCCACCCCAGAACGTTTTCGCCGTTCCGGTTTTGGGGTGTGACAGATTGGTATCAGAGCATTGTTTATAGTGAGCTAAGTATATCACTTTATAAAAGATATACAACCTATAAACACAAAGGGATAAAACACTCTGACCAAGAATTATACTTTAAAATATAACCATATTTTACCAAAGTATAATAACATCCAAAATCTAAACACTCGAACAAAAGTATCACAAGAAGAAGAAGAATAAAAGTCTTCGGATGTTGAGCATTACCGTCAAACCTGGGCAATTATGTAATCGTAAGCTGGGATAAATGTAACCTGATCAACTACATTTATCCGAGATGCGATGAACGTGTGCTTGGGAGTGATAGTTGTGTACAACAAGTCTGAAACTTACCAACTAGGATTGCTAGAGGCAAACATAAAGTTAAAATACTATAGCAGTATTTTAGAACACTAAATGATTCACACTAATCCCAGAATCATAATCCAAAGATAAGAATCAAACAAGAATTAAAATACCATAGGGGTATTTTAGAATCCATAAACAACCTTGCGTGAATAACTAAAAAGATCCTTATTGATATACCTACAACTACAGAGGGTATACTCCCAAGGTTATATATAATAAGGATCCCATTGGCTGAGAATGTGTGGTTTCGCTCTACTTCCTTTTCCTTGTTTGGATGTGGATCCCGAGTAGTATCACATATTCGAAGGCTTATCGGATTTAAGTTATATATGATTTGTATACCCTGTGTAATCGTAGCAGGACTCGATATGGATCACACAGTGAAATGTTAATAATCTCTTAGGATTCTTTAGACATTTCCATTCTCGCACGAACCCTATAGACAACCCTATCCACTTCAGTGCTCGGCAGATGAGTTGATACAGACCCAGAGAAGGTTCATTGAGAAGATTTCCTGTTCAGAAATAAATGAACTGGGTCGAGACTATTGAATTCACCAGGTGCCTATATTCTTTTAGGGACATCGGTGAGGGATTCGCCTAAACTTCGGAGATTCCCAGTCATCCATCATGAAGTGGTGACACCCAGAGCTGGAATCAGAAGGAAGGAGGAGTAGAAATTCAATATGTCCATACGAGAAGAGAATCCTAGGAAACTACCCGAAGGAAACCAACGCCGATTCCAGTCAAAGATACGAGGCAGACCGAGGGAGCCAGTGCATGGAACCCGGGAATTGTCTTTTCCTCGTGTTCGTCACGCTAATACACCCGTAAAATAATACAATTTAGTGAGTTAGTGGTTACACTACTCACGCTATGTGTTAGGTAAATCGTCGTTTCCCGTTGCCAGATACATGATTAGGGCAGATCCCCGCATCTCTATTGAGGGAATTTAGTCAATTGCCCTTGTGAGCCTCTCTTTCCGCAGTTTCGTTCCGAACCGTTCTCAAATCTCTCCAGGCCGGAGAGTGAAACCTTTCCCAGTATAAAAGGTAACTTAGTAGGAATGACTCGCATTTTATGGCCTTTTTCCGATACTCATACATCCACTTCGATTACCAGGACTACATCATAGGGATGTAGGTCGACACTCAGACGACAAGTACCCAAGGCACGGGAAAAATTTACGCCTAATACGTTCAGGACAGAAATGTCCAGGGTTAACCATCGTCTCTCATTACCTTGTAATCCTTTCCGTGTAGGAAAACCATGCCAACAAAGAAGCGTAACCAATCCAGAAGCAAGAAACCTGCTCTCTTATTCGATGAAGCTGCGTTCCAAGCTGCAGTCTCAGCAGCCGTAGCAGCTGTCATGGCTCACCTGAATGCTAACACCGCCAATGTTAGCAAGGGCCCTGTCGGGATTTCCAATCCTGACAATGGACAGCAGCAACCAACACTTTCATACCCAGTTACCCAAGAACCTCACTCAAACCCACTAAAGAGAAAACTCAAGATTGAGGAGGGAAGTACCTCGGCTCAAGGACCTTCCGAAGGGCAACGAGCTGAGGCAATCTATACCCCTGTCAATCCTTCCCTCCCAACTCCAAGAAGACCGTACCTAAGAGACCTTCCCCACTGCAGCAAGTGCAGCTACCATCATCATGGTGCCTGCCGAGAACTCTTATGTGATAGGTGCAACATGAAGGGGCATACGGCTCGTGTATGCAGAACTCCGGTGGAGCGTATTGCATCAATCACCAATGTGACGACAAATCCAGTTTGTCGTATATGTGGTGAAATGGGACACTTCAAGAAGGACTGCCCAACCGAAGGGAAAGACAAAGACACAGGAGGAGTCTAACTCTAATACTTAGGGATAAGCATCAAGGAACTCGTTAGATCTTGGTACGTCTCTCGATCTCGGATAACTAAAATAAGAACAATAAAAGACTAATTCAAATGTAAATTCTTCCCAGTAAGGCGAAAGTCGCAGCACTGTTATAAAATTTAAAATTCATTAGGTAAAACTATAATGGCTACACATATACGTCACGACCATGTATAGTTAAGATGGACAGACCTAGAGTGAGCGAATGCCGCCTCATTTCATGTCCTCGTTTGGTTGTGGATTTAGGGCGGGATCGCTCAGTCAACAGTCCTCCCCACCTTAAATATACATGACTAGTATATGTGAGGCGATTATAGAAATGCCTCGTGAGAATCCATTCATGAAAAGGTACTCCACTCAGAAACACTTAGAACTCTCTATAGTTCCGCGTCGACTCTATCGGTCCAAGTATCCGCGGTAGTGATGCATATTACGAAACCCGAGATGCCTAGAACTGGTGTGCCTGTTCGGCACATGACTCTATGGATCTTCACTTTATATCATGTCGGAATGTGCCAACTTCGACGACTCTATTGATCATGATTTGACTTCGTGCGACCATGTGTTCATCCTTAGTGTTGTGTAAAAAGAACTTTCTCCATAGCCATGTCGGCAAATAAAGGTTCTCCCGAACCTAAAACCTAACACAAATAATCTAACCTAATGCGATCCGTCAATTGTCCCTATTATCTCAAACCTTCCGAAGTACCCAAGAGAGGGTACCGTGCGCCGTTGACCGACCCCTCGTAGTCAGATGAACACCGAAGTGAACAACACTGTAGAAACTCCAGAAGACGACAACCAACCGAAGCATACTCTGTAGAATCCCCGGAAAGACCCTTCGCACCTCGCACATCAGGTTCGTGAACCCAGAGAACAGAACTCATGAGACTGACCACTATAACTAGGTATATGCATAAAGGTGGCATATAATTGAGATCAAAAAGATTTAAGGTGTGTGTTTCCTCCCTATTCCCTGTTCCTCGTTGGGTTGTGGGTTTGGGGTGGAGTCGCACAGCTGAACATCCTACCGACCTCAATTATATACTGCTTGTATACACCCGGTATTTGTAGTTAGGCTAAGCATGAGCTCTACCACGAACCTCTTAGAAAAGCCCTTCACCCTATTCTATAACATAGGAGCTGGAATCAAGAGAATCACTGCGGGTTGAGCTAGTAAAGTTCCGAGTGATGAGACCCTATACCCACTAGATTTGACCTAGACCGAGAAAACTCAGAACCTTCGGAAGAGTAGTTGCAGTAGATGTTCGCACTACTCAGGCACCTCGTCCACCCAGTTATAGACAAGTGGTGCTTATCATCCTCCACCCCCTCGCAAGGAGGAAATCGTCGTCGCCCAGTAGACGAAGAATCACACTTTCCGAAGTAAACACTAGAATACCGAGAACCACTGGATAACCTTCGCGGCCACAAACACTTGATCAAAGAGCGAAAGTAGTTGCGTTAAGCCTCATGACCCTGATCCCGAAGAGGTTATAGACTTGACACCAGTCCTGGTGTTAGTCGAAGGGTTATGCAGGAGCATACACTTTCCACGCTAGAATAAACCACAGTCTTAGAGATTCATTGGACTATTAGGTGTCCCAAGAATACTATCTCACACAGAGATAGTAGAACCACCTCCAGAGATAGTCCAACACTCGTCTGGTGAAATCCTATCTCCCCGACCCTCAGGGTTTCTGTATCTCAAGATTCGTTAGTGCAGGTCCATTTTGCACAAGCTTGAGATAGACACTCTTCAGCAAACCGATAACCATAGTCACGCAACCCACTCGACGAGCTAGAAAGTCTCTATCAGCCAGTTGACCGAAAACACAAAACCAAAGACCACTCGAGATTCCTAAGAACCAACCTGAAGGACTACACGCACAATACGAGTGAGAACGTTAGGAACTTCGGAATGGTGATCACGCCAGTGATGACCTTGCCATAGAAGTACACTATGTTCTGAGTACTGAAAAGCTCTACCACTCCAAGGGCTTAGGACCATATGAGAATTCTCAAGGAGATTTGGTCCAACCTTCGTCAGACCACTACTACCTTCGGATATACCACAAGATTCACACCCGATCGATCCACCTCTTAGACTTGATATGCGATTTCCCGACATCACTCTTCGTACCTCACTCATCTTGATAGGAACCATTGAGAACCCTGACTTCATAGATACACCAGTCGGAACCCACTAGTTACACTAGACGGAATCCGCATCCCGTACGTGAAGGTCTGTCGGAATGACAAGCACAGACTAGAGTTCACTTGGGAATGCGAGGACAACCGTATAGGAAGTACTCTCTTACCTCTACTTGGCCATTCATACCTACTTCCTTGCCTAGACCTGAATTTCGGGATGAAATTCCCTCTAACGGAGGGATGATGTGACAACCCAAGTTGTTCCGTTACCTTTCCCTGTTACCGTTAACGAAATATTCCAGTTGTAAAAGTTCCATTAATTAGAGGTCATCAATTAAATAAACATTTCATTTGTTTATTAGGCCGTTAAGCCATGATGAAAGGAAATAAAAACACATAACATAGATTTCCATTTAATTGGAAAAAGTTAGTTTTTATTATTACGACCACTAAATCGGGTGCGACCAAAAGCCTCATTTAACGGCAGTATTCGGTAGAATTTCACTGAGCCCCAACTCAAAACCCTATATAAGGGTGAGTGGAGTCCATTGGAGACTTTTTACACTCCCCAAACCTCCTCTCTCTACAACTCAATTTCGAGCCAAAAATCGTCCGTTTCGAGCCTCAAACGAGTAGGTAAACTATCCTAACTCGTTGTATGACTTATGGCCCAAGAACACTCTTGGACCGTAAACACCGATTATTGGGGTTTTTAAGCCCCAAAACCCCTCCAAATTGTCCCTAAGGCTTAGATATGACTTGTAGGCTTATGGAATCGGACTTAGAACACCTTTAACTAGCATTTTGGGGAGTAAACATGAGTTTACTGCCCAAGAACATTCTTGGGCCGTAAACTCCCCTTCATGGGGAGTAAACTCATGTTCTTGTGTTAGAAATGCCCCAAACACCCCCTATGTCCTTGGAAAAATATCTTGAAGCAATACCATCATTGGAAAGGCCTTAAACTTCAATAAAACTAGGGGAGTAGGAGTTCACGGCCGTGAACTCCCATAGGGGAGGTTCATGGGCCGTAAACTCCCATTTAATGCCCAAATGGCGCCCAAACTCCTTCATTCAACTTGGAAAAATACATAGGATTTATTCTCTATCATTTAAGCACTTAAAACACCCAAGGAATATGTCCCTAGGAGTTTATGGCTGTAAAATCCCTTGGTTAGGGCCGTAAACTCCAAGTTGGTTCATATAGGTGCTTTAAACCCCTTCACACATTTGATATCTAAGTCAAGCAAAATTCCACAATTGAAATGAGGCCTTTAAGCATCCTAGAACACCCTCACCATGAGTTTACGTCCGTAAACCCATGGGGAGTGTCCCAGGGACGTAAACACCTTATGGTGAGTTTACTCTTGCAGAGTAAACTCCATTCCTAATTCATTCACACCCTTAAACGCTACATGGGACACCCAAACGCTTATCCAAAGTGTTTTCCGCTCCTTTGAGCGCGTATATTTGTTTAATTAGTATCAAATATACTAATTGTATGTGAACATATGTTATCATATGTTAAATAGGTCATTGTGTGTGTTCAAGTCCTTGCGTGACACCGAACGGCCAAACGGCACCTTCGTCGGACCTACTTACACTAGGTGAGTTCATACCCCTGAATGAACCTTTTAAATGTTTTTACATGTTTTATAGGGGGGAATACAAGTTGAACATGCCAGTTATCATATCAATCACATGTGATTGATAACCCGCATGCACAAGATTTTACCACTGTACACTGTTTTACCGAGTAGGACACTATAAATGGCTTTCAGAAAGGGTTTTCACTTGTTGAAGTTCTTACTTTTATTGCGTTATCAAAGTTCCATTTTCAAACTGATTTATGAAAGATTCCCAAAGATTTCTAAAGGTTTTCACACTTATTTTACCAAAGAATACAAATGCGATTTTCCTGAGTATAAAGGTTTTTTTCCAAGGTTTTCACGTGTACTTTTACTTGTTAGTTACTGCTGCTTCGCTTATACTTACTTTTAAACTCCTACTCGATAACGCTTTCACTTTGTGATGCGTTTATACTTGGTATCGTCTCTATTTCGCTTATACTTGTAGTCGCTTATACTTGATAGACGCCCTTACTTCACTTATCGTCGTTTCCACTTCGTGATACACTTACACTTGGTACACTTATACTTCACGATTTGATTATCCCACTCTGTACACTTATACTTCACAACTCGGATGTTCCACTGTACGCTTATACTTCACGACTCAGATATTTCACTGTACGTTTATACTTCACAAGTCGGTTATTCCACACTGTACACTTATACTTCACTGTATGATACCACTTGATACACACTCAAGCGTAGTTAGATGTATGTTTGTGCTTGTATAGACGCATATAAATAAAGATTGAAGGACTTAGGAAGGCTTGTCCGCCTTATTTCCTTTTCTTCGTTGAGATGTGGTCTGGTGGGATCGGATGTCCATCCGAAGGTCGTTTGATTCATTAGTTATATGTTATGTACACAAGCATAGACATACGGGTTTTCTTCAGTCAATTCAGTTAAGAGTCTCTACCTCTAGTTCAGCAATTACATTAGAAACCCACTAGTTGGAAGTCCCTACCCACTATTTGGGATGCATCTTCAGGACACGGCCTTCTCCGTAGTCTAGTTGGTAACCAGAGTCTCCTGTAGGGAGAGCGGACATTGTGTGTATAGATCTATACGGGATTGACAACCCCGCACCCAGACTGCTGGCTACAGTCCTGGCCTACCAAGCCAACGGGTGACAAATGTCACATCTTATAGACGCTTGTAGGGCGTTTGGAACTCTAGTCAGTATGGTTACGAGTATCCCGAGTTACCTTATAATTCTTTGGATTTAAGGTAACGGTATCTCGCCAGCAATTTACACTGTATGCTGGTAATTCATTTCAGAGTCACACTGTTTTGACCTTACAAGACGTATCTTTCATTTGATACTGTCTGGGGTCTATATTTACTGTATTCACTGTATTTACTATATTCACTATATGCACTGTTTTAGACCTTGCTAGACATATCTTTCATTTGATATTGTTTGCGGTCTGTATTCACTGTTTTGGACCTCACTAGCTATACCTTTCATTTGGTACCTTCTGGGGTCTGTGTCTCCACTTGTTAGACTGAACCAGGCGTGTCGTTCGTTCGATACCCTCCTGCAGTCTATGTATTCCTTGCCTTAGTCAGCAGTCCTCACTGTTGAGGCATATGTTATTTCCATGTTGTCTCTTGCTTTCTTTAGTAAACAAATTCAGTATTTTGATAATGATAGCAATTAAGGGAAAAACTACTTTTTACCACATAACACTGACCAGTCTTGGTAGAAGACTGGTTTTATTAAAGAAAATATAGGATTTTCTGGAAGGAACTCTAATACACTGGAAACACTTAAACTACTACTTATATTAAAGTTATTTGAATGAAAACGTCACTAAATGCTTATGAACTCACCAGCATTTGTAAAAATGCTGATACTCGCTTTTCAAATAACTTGTATTCTCAGGTTAGCATTAGAGAGGTACGTTCCCGGAGCAGTTGATGAAGATAGCTTAGCATTATGTTGTATCTATTCTATTACTTGTATTACTTTGAATCGATGTATTAATGTAATCATGTAAAATTATTACTATTAATGCAATGTCTCGTTGTACTTTGATTACTATAATGCATGTGTTGTGATACTTGACATGATGTTATCCACCCCAGAACGTTTCCGCCGTTGCGGTTTTGGGGTGTGACATGTAACTTCCATCATCATGGACCCTGCCGTGAGTTGAGTTGCATCAACTATAAGAAGAAGATTCACACAGATCGATACTAGAAGGTGCCAGCCAAACCCACCAACCAGACCGCGGGAGCAGGTGCTGGTCAAGCTTGTTATGGATGTGGAGAGGTTGGGCATTTCAGGAGAAATTGCCCCAAGGCAACGACTGGTGGCAATACAAGGAGAGTTTTAGGAATGGGCTAGAATGAAGCGGTCGCTGATCCTACTGTTGTTACGGGTACGTTCCTCCTTGTCAACTCTCATGCATGCATTTTTTTCAATTCTGGTGTGGAAAGGAGTTTTGTTAGTCATGCATTCAAACACCTAATCAAATGTAAATCTCAACCTTTAACCGAAAAGTTCACTGTCAAGATGGCTTACGGAGACAAAGAGAGAGCGAACGACATATTCATAGGATGTACTCTTACCTTAGGCAATCATTCCTTTCCTATCAATCTTTTGCTTGTATCTATCAAGAGTTTTGATGTCGTTATTAGTATGGATTAGTTGAGCCCCAATCGGGCTGATATCCTTTGTTTCAAAAAAGCTATTCGCCTCAACCTTCCCTCTGGCGGAGCCCTCATGATTTATGGTGACAAACTTAGTTCAAACCTTCGTGTCATCTCGTGCATCAAAGCTTAGAAGTACCTACGGAAGGAATGCTATGTGTTTCTAGCTCTTGTTGTTGATGGGACGCAAAAAGTTAAAGACCTCGAGAGCATCCCCAAAGTCTGCAACTTTCCTGATGTCTTTCCTGAAGATCTCCCAGGAATTCCTCCCGAACGTCATGTCGAGTTTCATATCGACTTAATCCCCGAAGCTACTCCTGTAGCTAAGTCTCCCTACCGTTTAGCGCCAGCGGAAATGCAAGAATTATCTAGGTAGCTCAATGAGCTGATTAGCAAAGGATTCATAAGGCCGAGTTCCTCACCCTGGGGAGCTCCGATCTTATTCGTGAAAAAGAAAGATGGATCCTTTCGGATGTTCATTGACTACCAAGAGCTGAATAAGTTGACCATCAAGAACCCATATCCTTTACCCAGAATCGACGATCTCTTTGACCAACTTCAGGGAGCCAGTTATTTCTCAAAGATAGATTTAAGATCAGGGTAGCATCAGTTGCGAGTCCACGAGAATGATGTGTCTAAGACAACATTCCGAACTCGCTATGGACACTACAAATTTGTAGTAATGCCCTTTGGTCTGACCAATGCACCGACAGTATTCATGGACCTGATGAATCGAGTGTGCCGCTCTTTCCTAGACAAGTTCGTGATCGTGTTGATCGATGACATACTTGTCTATTCGCGGAGTGAGAGTGATCATAAACACCACTTGAGACAGGTGTTGGAAACATTAAGGGCGGAAAAGCTATACGCGAAATTTTTGAAGTGCGAGTTTTGGATCAGGAAAGTAAATTTCCTTGGGCACGTGGTTAGCAAGGAAGATATTCACGTAGACCCTTCCAAGATCAATGTGATAGAGAATTGGTCTGCACCTAAAACACACAATGAAATCCGACAATTCTTGGGCCTCGCGGGCTATTATCGCAGGTTCATCCAGAACTTCTCCAAAATCGCTAAGCCCTTAACTACCCTCACACAGAAAGGTGTAACCTTTAGTTGGGGAGTCAAGCAAGACAATGCATTTCAAACGTTGAAGCAGGCCCTATGTAGTGCACCTATCTTGTCCCTACCCGAAGGGACGGAAGACTTCATGGTCTATTGCGATGCATCCAATCAGGGCCTAGGCTGTGTGCTCATGCAGCGAGGAAAGGTCATCACGTATGCCTCGAGGCAGTTGAAGACACCCGAGGTCAATTACACAACTCATGATCTAGAGTTGGGAGCAGTTGTCTTTGCATTGAAAATCTGGAGACACTATCTCTATGGAACCAAGTGCACTATCTTTACCGACCATAAGAGCTTGCAGCACATCCTTGATCAGAAAGAGTTAAACATGAGACAGCAACGATGTGTAGAGCTACTCAGTGACTATGAGTGCGAAATTCGCTAACATCCCGACAAGGCTGATGTGGTAGCAGATGCCCTCAGCCGAAAGGAATACTTCGAGCAAAAGGTGAAGGCATTGACAATGACTATTCATTCCCATCTATCCGCATAAACCTGGGAGGCTTAGCAGGAAGCCTTGAAACCAGAGAAAGTGACGGATGAAGCATTGAGGGGAATGGACAAGAACTTAGAGGTTAAGGGAGACAGAGTGTACTATTTCATGAACCGGATCTGGACCCCAAAGTTTGGTGGGTACAGATAGGTTGTCATGAATGAGGCTCACAAGACGAAATACTCCGTTCACCCCGGTTCAGATAAGATGTATCTGGATCTCAAACAGCTCTATTGGTGGCCAAACATGAAAGCGGAGATTGCAACCTTCGTGGGCAAGTGCTTGACTTGCGCCAAGGTGAAGGTGGAATATCAGAAGCCCTCAGGTTTACTTCAGCAGCCAGAAATACCTGAGTGGAAGTAAGAAATGATAGCAATGGATTTTATCACCAAGTTACCTAGATCCTCGAGTGGGCACGATGCCATCTGGGTG
The DNA here is from genome assembly GCF_002870075.4 of Lactuca sativa. Classification (NCBI taxonomy): domain Eukaryota; kingdom Viridiplantae; phylum Streptophyta; class Magnoliopsida; order Asterales; family Asteraceae; genus Lactuca; species Lactuca sativa. Next base: position 202,648,466 of record NC_056623.2, on the reverse strand, counting down.
ATTGTCGATCGGTTGACTAAAAACGCCTAATTCCTGCCAATCAAAGAAAACTTCAAGATGGAGAGACTTACACGGATCTACATTCAAGAAATAGTTCGCCTTCATGGGGTACCTGTATCCATTATCTCTGACCGAGATAGCAGGTATACCTCAAGGTTTTGGAAATCGCTTTAGAAGGCACTTGGAACTAAGTTGGATATGAGCATAGCTTATCATCCTCAGACTGATGGAAAAAGTGAGAGAACAATTCAGAAATTGGAAGATATGTTGAGAGCCTGCGTCATCAACTTTGGCACGTCATGGGACACTCATCTTCCTTTGGTCGAATTTTTCTAAACCAACAGCTACCATACTAGCATCAAGATTGCACCGTTTGAAGTCCTCTATGGCCGCAAGTGCAGATCGCCTCTGTGCTGGGCTGAAGTGGGTGACATGCAGTTAGTCAAGGGTCAAGTCCCTGACAACACTCTCACGAGTACTGAAATCATCCGAGAGACAACATAAAAGATCGTACAAATCAGAGAGCGACTGAAAGCATCTCGGGATAGACAAAAGAGCTACGCCAATAAGAGACAAAAACCCTTGGAATTCCATGTCGGTGACCGCGTCCTTCTGAAGGTCTCGCCCTAGAAAGGCATGATACGTTTCGGAAAACATGGAAAGTTAAACCCAAGGTACGTTGGAGCATTCGAGATCTTTGCTAGGATTGGTCCCGTAGCATACAAACTCCAGTTACCTCAAGAGCTCAACAACATCCATCCTGTCTTCCACGTGTCGAACCTAAAGAAGTGTCTGTCCGATGAGACACTTGTGATTCATCTCGAAGAGATCGAATTAGAGGAGGGTCTACACTTCGTGGAAGAACCTGTCAAAATCATGGATCGGGAAGTCAAGCGTACAAAACAGAGTCGCATCACGATAGTGGAGGTCCGCTAGAATGCCAAGCGGGGTCATGAATTCACTTGGGAGCGTGAGGATTCAACGAAGTAGAAGTACCCCCATCTCTTTCCAAGTTCATGATAGTACTTTATCCTTGAATTTTGGGACGAAATTCCCTCTAACGAGGGGATGATATGACAACCCGGAATTTCAATCTTGTACAATTAATCAAGTCAATCAATATTCAACTTGTTTTGTCGATTTCTAGTGCTATTTAAGGGGTCATTTAAGTGTTCTAAGCATGTATATATAACCAAAGCTGAGTTTAGGAATGTGTCAGAGTGTTGAATAGTGAGAAAATTGGGCCATACACACGTCTTGGAGGAGTGTACGACCTTACACACGGGTGTGCGGCCGCACACCCACTCCCTTGGCAGCACACTCACTTTTGACAGCACTCACACTCCTCTCAAGTTTCTCCATCTATGAACCTTCCAAAGCTTCAAAAACGTACGTGATCCATCCCTTAACTTGTTGTGCATGAAGAACTTCTTGATCTAGGCCTTGAATCATGAAAGTACCGTCATGTTCTTCATCTCGTTGAAGGAGTGCGACCACACACCCATGTGTGCGGCAGCACACTCCTGTGTGCAGCAGCACACACATTTGTGCGACCATACACACACACACACACCATAGGACCACAAAATCTATTTCTAAGAACGTAAACTTGTACTACAACTAAGTATGGGCCTAGGACACTTCATGGATGCAAGTATGGACCTTGACAACACCTCAAAGGCACCTCCCATCATGAGTGTACGGCCACACACCCTTTGGGCCGCACACCCATGGCCATACACACCTTTAAAGTGGCCATACACCTCACTCATGCAATCCTTTGAGGTCCTAACACTTAGTGCAAGTAGTCCCAAGTTCTTAGAATGGTTCTTCATCACATCTAGTTGTGAAATACCATCATTTGACTCATTTATGTGTCATTACTTGTTGATTAGGATCAAATCGTGTTCAAGGGTTCACTTGAACATCCGACATTCCATATCGATCCTTCATTCAAATCACCCGAGGTGAGTTCATACCCTACATTTTTCCGTATTTCTAATGTTTTCAAGGGGGGGGGGGGGGGGGAATACAAGCTAAACATAAATGTTTTTAAAACTCATGAAATTCTCATACTTTAACCCTTTTGTACGATGTTGAGCATAAGGGTCGTTTTTCACTAAAATTGCATAGTTTTTCCGGATCCGCTATTCACTACGTTATACATGCAAACTATACTTGGTATAGTTTGGGATTTTTTTTCTAAACATAACAAGTATATAAACTTTCACTACTAAATGTATGCACTAAGAAAAAAATAGTTTATAGTTTGCATCACTACTTTATCACGTTTTCATAATTGTAATTATCACTACGAACGGTATACATTCGGATTTTCACTACGGTAGAACGCTACTACACTACATGTAAACTAGATTGTACGATACTGTTAGGCGCTACTTCACTACTATACCCTTAGGTGTAAAGGGATAAATCCTATCATACTATAACCAGAGTCTCCTGGAGGGAGAGCGTGAGATTTGTGAGTAGATCTATTCGGGACTGATAATCCCACACTTGAACTGCTAGCTACAGTTAGGCAGGCATGCCTAGGGTGACAAATGTCATTTAACTCGATGCCTGAAGAATGTTGGAAAGGTCTCTAGTCATATCAAGTATGGTTATATGACTGACATTATGTATAAATTATCTTTAGTTTACAACCTGACACTCTTCAATAGTTTTATTCATTCTAAATAGAACCACTACACACTACCACTGGAGAACTTTCAGAGTTTTCAAATAGAATAGAACATACAATGGTTTCACGTACGAAATACTTATATATCATGATTAGCACTAGCTAGTCACATGTAGTATTATTTTTGCATACCACTATGGTTTTCAGTAACAAACATTCACGATTTCATACAGAATTGAGAACACTACATTTTCACTAAAGAAAATTTCGTATTTTCTTGAAACTATACAAAACACTTTTACGAGCTCATCAACAAGTTTTCATTACAAACTACCGCTTATGAACTCACCAGCTTTACGCTGATATTTTCAAACTGCTTGCATTCTCAGGAAATCAGTAGACAGGTAGCCGCTGGATTTTTGAGAAGTTGGAGCAATAAGAGTCTCATGTTTATATTTTATATATACTCTCTGATGTATTCAAACAAGTTTTCAAAAGGATGTTAACCTTTTCATATATGTATACAATGTGATGGTTGTGTTGCTATGGTTGCTATTATACATTGGTTGTGATGCTATACATGATGTCCTTCGCCCCAGAACATTTCCGCCATTCTGGTTTTGGGGTGTGACAATAACTTTGTTGCTTCTTCCTTCGGTCTAGCCAAACCCAAGAGGTCCTCCTTTTTCCCCTCGTTTTCTTCCTTCTCTGTTGTTCCCATCGACCGCATCGTCACTCACGGTCGAAGGAAACTCACCGCTCATCGATCACCAGTGTCGGTCATTATTGCTACGGTGGCTCCGTCGCTGCTATTACTACTACCGATTTGGTGATGTCATCTTCAACGACAGGAGTGGGGTTCTTCAGTATCTTCTTCAACATCACTGGGAAATTAGGTCAGTAGCCGATTGGATGGTCGGCGTGAAGGAGTCTTCAACCTGTGATGAAGATTGATCCTGCACTGGTAATGAAGATTGATCAGATCAGTCGTAGGCCTTATATAAAAGGAGGGAATTAGGTTCAAATCAATGTAACTAGCAAAATTATAGGGAATATTTATGGAAGTTATTTGTCAAATTACCTAGTTAGGTCCTGTCTGTTTACATCTTAATTGAAAAATTAAGAGACATCCTCTTAAAAATTCAGATATAAGGTCTTTGATAACCACATATAAAATACCTCTTAATTAGATAAATACCTCTTAAAAATCAGACATATACATATGTCTGAATTAAAAATAAGATGATTGTGCCCTCATAAAACATGCTCTATCTTTTTCTTTTCTTCTCTTACGAATGCACGCCTCTTCTCTTCAACGCTAATTTTGTCTTCCCACCCTTTCTCTTCGAGCCCCGATCCCGTCTGCTGCGTCCAATCTGCAACACCACCAGCACCGCCGACTTCGCCTCTGGCTACTTCGCCTGTGCCGCCTTCGCCTTCGACATCTTGTGCAAGTAAAGTTTTTCTTTTTCTCATGCTCTGTAATCCGAGTTTAATTCTTGAAAATTGAGCATCATAGTTTTTTCCCCTGAAATTCAAGTATCCTTCCTGAAATCAGACCTTTGTTTCCTTTTTTTCCTTTTCTTTGAAATCAGGGTATCAATTGAAAATCTGATATTGTTGTCTTCTCGGCACAACTGCAAGAAAAGAAACTAAAATTAGATGTAAGCTGATGTTTTCTTCAATGTTTGTACAGGGATCCACATAACATATGCTTGTTATTTTTCTTGAATATATGAACTGAAGTTGTGGTTTATTTAAGTTACTCCTACCATTTAGATAATGTGATGTTAGTTCATTTATTATTCTTTACATTATGAAATTATTGAAATTGCTTCCATATTCTGTTTTCACTTCATTCATTCATCTTCAGTTTATCAAAACTCACGACTCCTTATTGTTCTGATACATTGTCTATTAACTTGTCATCAGGAATTGGCTACATTGTTCCTCAATAGGTTGATGAGAGTGATCCAATACTATCTTTCATGAAAACAATATATGGTTCAGCTACTATCTCTTATTGCAAGCCACAACTCTAATACTTCCTTTAAAGCCATAGAAGGTCAAACCGGTCAAGGATCAGATCTCAAGTCTCTATTGTACCCTTTTTAGAGTTGAATGAATTGTGAAGCTCTGTGAAGCTTTTGAATTGGAGCTTTTGATTGTTTTGGGTGCAAAAATGAAGAAATAGGTTTTTCATTTGTGATATAAAATCTTGATTTTCTTGTATTATTGCAATTAGTTGGTTGGGGTATAATCACAAAATGATAGTGTGATATTTGATTTGGTTATTTTATAAACAAAAATTGTTGAATTCAAAAAAAAAATAACACAGAAGGGCAAAATGATCATTTTTATAATTCAACACTACAATTCAGAGGTTCTAAACAAACAACATTTAAAAATTCATATCTTAAAATTTCAAACCCTCTTAGAAATCCAGAACTCTTAAAAATTCAGATCCTCCCAAACAACCCCTTACCCTTATTGATTTATTTAATTATTGTTTTTTCTATTAATTTTTGATTGGTCCACAATCATACATACAATAATACAATACTTAGTTAGAATACTTGAACCTATCTCTCTCTCTCTCTCTTTCTCTCTCTCTCTCTCTCTCTATATATATATATATATATATATATATATATATATATATATATATATATATATATATATATGGTTCATGTGAGACGGTCTAATTTTTTGAGACCGCGAGACGAAATCCTAGTCATTCATTTAGTAGATAAAAAACATTTTTAAAATGCAAAGTAATTGAAAATTTTCAAAAATAAAATTTTCAAATATTATTTTTGGAATTTATATTTTCCAAAAAAAATACCAAAAAATAAAAAAATAAATACATTTTTTTTACATATTCTAGTGGAATATTAGAATATTCTACATATCTGACAAATCTAGTAGAATGTTCTAACATTATAAAAATCACATTAAAATATTTAGAGTGTAATATTCTATTAGAATAATTCACATATTTTAAAAACAAATGGTATTTTTTTTATTTTTTCTTTTTTTAGGTAATTAAAGTTCCGAAAATAATAATTAAAAAAATAAATTTTGGATTTTTCTTTTATTTTGCATTTTAAAATTATTTTTAGATTTTGTCTCACAGTCTCACAAAATTAGTATGGTCTCAAAGAAACCTGAACCTATTTATATATATATATATATATATATATATATATATATATATATATATATATATATATATATATATATATAAAGAAAAAATGAGCATAAAAAAAATGGTACCAACCTTTAGAACCACTGTTTTCAAGTTATAATTAGTGATATATGTTTTTCATGATATTTTCGTTAACCAATTGCTAAGAATAAGAATGACATGATTATAAATAATAGTAAATCTTATCCTAGTTTCACAAACAAGAATGAGATCTAAAAAGTACATCTGATTCATTCTCTCATAATTCTCAAAAACATCAATATCTAACTTCCATCCTCCTACTACCGGCAATTTCATGCTGTCGTTGGTGTCCACCCCACCATTAGCTCTTCGGAATCTAAATCGCTACCAATGTCACCATCCAGATATGTTATTTCTACTCCACATGCACCCGATACATCACTAGCGTCATCCTTCTGCATCTCGCGATTTGTGGATTTTTGTCGGTATACACAACCACCAATGATATGCGAGGCTAGATCATGAGCTCTGATGAGAAGATAGGATAAGTCTATGAGTGCCAGTGAGTGGTGAGGCCTAATCTACGAGCTTCAAAGAGCGAAGATGCCAGATTTACGACCTCCGGTGAGCGGCAACGCCTGATCTAGAAGCTTCGATGAGCGGAGAAGATCCACCGATATCATTTCCTTCAAGATACGTTTCGTCTTTAATTGTCTTCAGCCACCTTGTTCGTCTCTGATCACCACCTTGTCGCATATCTACCACAATGCTTTACATACCTTATCGAAATTGAAGGTATATTCACATCAGTTATGTCGTATATAAACTGTAACCAATACTACAAAAAATCCAAAAATTACCTTATACCTTTCATCTCCCATCTCCATCTAAAAGATTTTTACTACAGAAGATGTTGCTCTATTTTTTGTCCGCTCGCCACTCACTGGTCCTCGAAGAAGAAGCAACTTGAGAGCTTGTGTGTTGCAGGAGAGGGAGGTGTTTCATGTTGATTTTCCAATGCATTTGTTACTAAGAAACCAAATTAACAATTTGTATTTTAGTGAGAGATAGAGGTAATTTTTTTAATGCTTTCTTTTAATTTATGTCTTTCTGTTAATTTATGTCCATGTTACTATGCACTAGATATTAGCCTACAATTAGCTTGATATGTTTTTGCTTTCTATTACTACAATCTTGTACCTAGTCTAATATAGTATTAAAGTAATGTTATTTAAGAACATGAAATATGATCTCCCATTATATTTACTTTTGCTTATTTAATTTTTATGTTTATTTTTTATTTATGATTTGCTTGTTTCATTAAAAGTTTAACTATTTCAAATATTAAAGTTTTGAACTAATAGTTGTATATGTTTTGAGTTTCATTTTTATGAATATATCATTATATTATAGTATGAGTTTATTTATTCTAAATGTCTTGCCCCGCCTTTGATCCATGTGATAACGTTTTTTTAATTGTTTTTTCCTTTTGTTAAGGTATGAATTGTTTAACTCTAAGTGTCCACGCTTCTAAAAAGTGGGAATGGGCTCGAAAATTGCGTGAAGTTCATAAAGTGATGTTTTTGGGGTTAGAAGAAACTAGAATGACGCAAGTAGATTTACTTAAAATTACAAGTGTGTGGGGAAATATTAATTTTGATTTTGCTACGAGTTCAATAAGGGGTTTTTCGGGTGGCATATTATCGATATGGAATCCGTTGTATTTTGCTAAAATTAGGGTGTTGCGCACGGACAATCATGTCATTGTTCATGGAAAATGGGTGTCTACTAATACCATGTACCATGATAAATGTCTAATCCCCTCAACCGGTTGGTGAGAAGAAAAGACTTTGGGAGTATATTGCTAGAGTGATTGATAACCAGAATAAGCCTAGTGTGTTCGGTGACGTGGTAAAGGATGCAATGGAGACAATGGGTACAAATTTTGTTTTCATTTAGCGAATGATTTTAATGATTTTATGTTTCAAACGGGGTTAGTTGATGTTCTCCTTACTGGTAGGCGTTTCATGAGAATTATTAAAGATGGTACCAAAATGGCACGTTTAGATAGATTCCTAATTTCTAAGGAGATATTGGATAAGTTCCCTAACCTTATGCCATGCCCTATGGAGAGAAAATACTATGATCACTGTCATATACTTGTCAAGCAAGAGGTGGTGGATTATAGTCCCATTTCTTTTATACTATTTCATTCTTGGTTAGATGATCCGAAATTTGATAGTATTCTGAAAAATAATTGGGGGATTGATGGAGTTTCGAGAGGTCCTACCAAGTTCTTTTAGTTTAAAAATAAACTTAAAAGTTTTAAAGAGTTTATCAGAAGTTGGTAGAAATCTAAAAAACTAATTAGAGATTGGCAGCAAATTGAATGGTTTAATCGGTTGGAGCAAATAGAGGGTGTAATTGAAACTGGTGAAGCAAATGAGGATGTAATGATGTAAAACCTAGAGGTGCTGAAACAGTTGATGGATATTAACCGATCAGAAAGCTTGGATGTCATGCAAAAATCGAAATTGAAGTGGGGAGTAGAGGGAGGTGAGAACTCGAAGTTCTTTCATGGTATGCTTAAAAGGCAACGAAAACAAAGGTAAATACATGGGGGTTTTGAATGAGGGAGTTTAGGTTGATGATCTATGTGCAGTCAAAAGAATCTTTAATGATTTTTATGTTGCCAAGAATATTCAGAATATTCTTTTGTTAGACCTGGGTGGGAAAGGTGGCGTATAGGCTGGATCTGCCAGCCGAGCTTAGCCAGATCCACAGCACTTTCCATGTTTCTCAGCTGCGGAAGTGCCTAGTGGACGACTCAGCAGTAGTGCCGTTAGAGGATATTCAGGTCGATGACAGCCTGAATTACATTGAGCGCCCAGTCGCAATCCTCGACAGGAAGTCGAAGGATTTGAGGAACAAGAGGGTGGAGCTAGTGAAGGTGCAATGGCAGCACCGCAAGGGTTCGGAATGGACTTGGGAGCTGGTGGAATAGACGATGGAGCATTACCCCGAGCTGTTTTAGGATCGAGCAGCAGACTTCGAGGACGAAGTCTAAAATAAGTGGGGGAGAGTAGAGACGGGACCCGAGACATGTTTAAGTTGGTGACTCGATGAGTCCATATCCTGTAGTCGGCGAGTCACCGCTGTTGGATGATACCCTAAGTTTCAGGGGTTTGCACCCTATTTAATCTCTCATTTCCGCCCCAAGCCAACCCCCTTCACCCTCAGAAACCCTCCATACGTCCTAGCCTTGTTCTTGTGAGTTTGAGGCTTATTAGTGTGTTTTCCTTGAAGATTTTGAGAAGGAAGAGGAGTAAATCAAGAGGAAGGGAAGGAAGCCAAGCACCTCTGTGTTCTCTCAGTAATTTCCTTGAGGTATAACTCATTTTCCCTCTGTTTCTATGCTTATTACTCCATTAAAGTCCCTCTTGAACCATGTCCCAAGCTTGGTTGTGCATTGTTGGTTGATTCAAGATGATTAGTCTTTAGATCTAGACCCCATTCAGTCCCTGGAGCTTGGATCTACTGGCTTTATGGAGTCATATTGCACACAAGCCCTAGATCTACCCCTTTTGGTGCACTTTAAGCCTTAGAACCTTTATTGGTGATGATCCACACGCAAAGTTGGAAACTTTACGTGTAAACCAGACCCTAGGAGCCCAGATCTATGATTGGCATTGTGACAACCCCAAATCTATTCCCGTTACATATCCCATTTTCACTGACGGAATGCGTCACTATACGTTATTTTCTGTAATATTTAGAATCGTCAATAACCGAATATCTAGTTATTTGCATGTCTTGATATTATCATAAGAAATATAACTCGTTTGTGTTAACCCCGTTTAACCTAATAGAGTTGTAGTACTTTTTCAACCACTTCACCCGGGTAAAAAGTTTTAACCCTGTTAACTTTAAGCATCGGGTAGCCGTGTATCGGGTGCGATACCCGAGACATATGAAATGAGTGTGCACAACATTTGAACACTCTTTTACCACACATTCACTCTCTCTCACTACTTTCTCTCTCTAGACCCGAAATCGATCCCAAATCCGCGAAATTCCGGCTTCTAAACGTAAGGACTCATTCTCTATCTTAATCTAGACATACTTCACTGTAATTAGAGGCCAAAAATCATAGAAACCAAGGACCAAAAAGGAGTTTACGGCCTAAGAAGCCCCTTAGGCCGTAAACCCCTAGAAACTTGCCAAAAACCTCATTTTCCATTCCTTTAAGCTTATGGACTAATTAAGGCATATACCTAGGAGAGTTTGGACACTAAAACACAAGAAATTGGAGCTTAAAAAGGAGTTTACGGCCCAAGCTTGTGCTTAGGCCATAAACACCCCAAAAACCCCAAAAATCCTTGTTTAAAGCCCCAAAACATCATCTAAGGTGTTTGGTAATTTAGACTTGACACTAAGGAAGGTTTAAATGCATCAAACAACATCATTTGAAGACAAAAAGAGGAGTTTACGGCCAAGGCTAAGCTTGGGCCGTAAACACCCAAGTTTTTGTGTCAAACAAGTCCCAAAACTCCTCTAATGCATGTAAGGATTTTAGCTAAGGCCCTTGGATGTGTGTTGTACCATTAAACTTCCCATTTTGAGGCCAAATGAAGAGTTTATGGCCAAGTATATTCTTGGGCCGTAAACTCCCCAATTTTCATGCCAAATTGTTCCAAAACTCATATTAAGGCCTTCTAGGATTTATCTAAGGTGAATGAGAACATGTTGTACCATTTAAGCAACCATTTTGATGGATTAAATGGAGTTTACGGCCTAAGAACAAGCCTTGGCCGTAAACTCCCCAAAAATGTCACAAATTAAGAGTTAAATCCCTCCATTTTGGTCCAAGACACATACCATTAAAGTAAGGAAGTGAAATAAGGCCTTAAACATACAATTTGGAGGACCACATGAGTTTACGGCCAAGCCTAGGGGGCTTACGGCCGTAAACTCCCAAGGAGTGGCCTTTGGGCTGTAAACTCCAAGGGAATGAACTCATGGACCCTCCCGTAAATCATTCTTGGCCTTGTACCACTCCCGGGAACCCTTTCTGGGCCCTAAAACCCCGAAAACGATGCTAGAATGTCCAAATACTATAATGAAAAGCATAAGATGATTAACTTCTTGTAAAATACATATTTCATATGACATTAGGGTCCTAAAAGGTGCTCAAGTTGTTATTTGGTACCAAACGCTCAACCGACACTTTTACCCGATTTACCCGATTCACCCGAATTACGCGATTTCAGGTGAGTTCATACCCCTTTAATGAACCTTTCAGATGTTTTAAATGTTTTAGGGGGGAGATACAAGTTGCTTACAAATGTTTATGGAAAGTTTTACAGAACGATTTCCGCGTTACAAGGATTAATCACATGTGATTCACTATCCTTAGTTCAAATCACATGTGATTTATCACTATGCCTTATAAACAGGTTTTACATTTTAAAACTATTTTTGGACAGCAAGCCAGATGTTAAATGTTCTTTTGGAAAATACTTTTATTAAATCAATTTACTTATAAAATGTAACCATTCTGATATAGTTATATAAGTAAGACTTGGAGGACTTAGGACCGATATCTCGCCTTATTTCCTGTTCTTGTTTGATTGTGGGCTTAGGGTAGTAGTTATCTGTACGAATGTCGTTGATTTCTTAGTTATATAACTTGTATATTAGTATGGGATACGAATAATTCTCTTTTCACTGAAATACTAAAGTCACTAACATGTCAAGAACCATCCCCACTAAGATAACTATAATAGGTATAGTTACGGTTGCTACTGCTACTACTCGCTAAAGTCACTACTCTCTACACTATAATACTCACTATTACCAGACAATACACTAGTAAGAGAATACACTATGCTCAATACTATAGGATTTCTACACTATAACAAAAGAGAAAAGACTAAACAAACAATAATACACTAACCCACCTACGAGATACTCTATTCGCTATCCACTACGCCCGGAGTTTTCCAACAGAGAGACGACTCTACATGTATAGATCTATACGGGGCAGACGCTATTACATCCCGACTGTTAATTTCAGTCCGCGCCGTGCAGGCCCAGGGATGCCACTACTTCACTATACTGTGCATGACTGGGAAGGTCATGGGATCCTCTATTATCCTCACTATTTGTAATATACAAGGAATACACTACAACTACTCTAAAATACTACACTAAATGCGAAACTACATCCCGAAGTAAGTAAGTATCTATCACTAAAGGGAGCTTGCACCTCTATCACTGATTACAGGCTTAACCTATTCTATCACATTTACTATTTGTAGATTTGCTAATATACTTTTACAATAAATTGTTTCAAGAAAATGAAGAATGCATACTTTTCACAGATTTTCACTTACAATTTATTTTCTGGAAAATATGGGATTTTCTAAGTTTCTACTACTTATGAATACAAATGACACATTTTTCGCACTAATGCTTTGTATACAAAATCTCACACTAAACTCTTATGAACTCACCAACTTTATGCTGATATTCGTTTTCAAAATAACTTGTATCTTCAGGTCAAAGATAGACAGGTACAGATGCAGCATTTTTGGAGAAGGTGGAGCACACAAGACCCATCTCTTATTTTTGATTTACTTTTGGGTGATTGTTAAACGTTACAAAACACACTTGTAATTAAATTCACTATGTAATGCAATGGTTGTATGTTTCTTGTTTTTACTATTATGCAATTGTGATGATACTGTACATGACGTCCTACACCCCGAAACGTATTCCACCGTTATCGGTTTTGGGGTGTGACAGATTGGTATCAGAGCATTGTTTATAGTGAATCAAGTATATCAACCTATAAAAGATATACGAACTATAAACACTTCGGGACTAAAACACTCTGACTAAAAATATATACTGTTAAGTATCTAAAAGATCTAACTAAGTATATATATATATATATATATATATATACACACACACATCACTATAAAACACCGAATTCAGTATCATCCTAGAACAAAACGAAAGTATTAAGATTGTTGGACAACACAATTGGGTTTAGAGACATATAGTCACATTCAGGGTGATGTAGCCTGATCAACTACGTTTTCCTGAGAGTGAGTAGCATGTGCCTAAGTTTGGTTGTGATTTTGCAGCAAGTCTAAAACTTACGAACAATACCATAATAACGCTACCCTAAGAATACTATAGGAGTATTCTGTATCTCTAGATTATACGTATGTGTTAACAAAAAGGGTCGTTACTAGTAGGATAATAGTTGCTAAGTGGATACATCACGATTACATGTGATTAAGGCATCATAGACTCAGAATCTGCAGCCTTTGCTTCATTCCCTGTTCTTGTTTGATTGGGGGTCTGAAGTTAGGGTGGTTTATTCGAAGGACTATCTTGCTTCGGTTACAGGTAATCGGTATGCACTATGCAAGTATTGGGTCAACTAGTAATGATTCATCCTATAAGTATCTTAGAATAGTACGTCTATTAATCCTCTTTTCCCCCTTTCTCGCGTAGATAGCATGGCTGGCTTCCACCTACCCGGCGATCCGTACTTTCCAAACCAGGGCAATGGAGGATGGCTCGAAGAGGAGTCAGACGACGATCACCCTATTCCTTTGGATGATTATCATGCTGAAGGCTTCTCGGATAGCTCGAGCTCCGAGCCAGAAGTCAACAACCAACCTCCTGAAGCCCCGAATCCTAACCCCCGACCGGCCTTTCAGGGCCCCACTCCTATGTGGGCAATATCCTTGCATCGATGGAGCGAAGAGCAGGGTCAGCCCTTGCCTTACAATGGAGACCGAAGCTTCTACAACATAAGCGAAGGAGGATCAGCGGATCGGGTTCTGCCCATCATGATCCGAAGGATTGCCAGGAATGTTGAGCAAAGTCAAGCTGTAATTGGTCGAGTTGTAGAAGTGGATGCCAACTCAAACCTCAACGCTGTTCGCATCCGCCAACTCGAAGAAGCCGCAGACAGGACAAGGAGGAGCAACGAGGCTCTGCAGCATCAGCTGGCTGCATCCCGAGCTGAAGTTAGGGAACTCCGAGCATGCCAAAGGACTCATGATCGACACCTTCAAGAAGTTATGCGTCAACTAGCGGATCTGAGGATTTGCCCAACAAGCAACCGTCGCCAGTAGAAGACGTCTAATTACCGCACTCTTTTGTTTAAAGGACTAGCCTTTTTATCTCTATGTTCCATAGGTCTATTGTGTGTAAACATTCCTAGTTTAAAGGTACTCTAGTTGAACCTCTAAACTGCCAACATTTTCTCTAATGGTATGATGTAAGACCTACTGCTAGGTCAATTTTCATGAACTTGTGTGGCATCATTAATACCAGTATATTGGAAGTTGATTTCTCTCTTGCTATGACTCTCATACTGATCTTGGATTACGTTGATTTAATCCATGAAACACTCTACTCATATTCGCAATAGGCTCTTACTATTGCTATCATTTCTATGGTTTTCCAGTGAAGGATGCCTCCTCGAAAGCGTCCAAACCGAGGAAGACCAGCTACTCAAACCCCTCCTCCACCACCTCCTCCTCCGCAGTTCGATCCGGTGTTGTTCCAAACGGCTGTGACTGCGGCTGTAACAGCAGCCATGGCCCAATGAACTCGGGTGATGCGAGCGGTGGGAATTCGAGATTTGGTGAAGTCCACCAGCGAGTGCAGGGATGCACTTATAAGGACTTCATGAATTGTAAACCTGCTTTCTTTGATGGTACCGGAGGGATTCTGGCATTGTCCCAATGGTTCGAAAGAACCGAAGCTGTATTCGAGATGTGCTCTTGTCCCGAAGAGAGCAAAATCAAGTTCGCTACTGCTACCCTCACCAACAGGGCCTTGTCATGGTGGAACGGACATGTCAACGCACTCTCCTTGGTCACAGCCAATGCCATGGGCTGGGACACTCTAAAGGATCTCATGAGAGGAGAGTATTGCCCTAGGGGCGAAGTTTAGAAGCTGGAGGAAGAACTCTGGAACCTCAAAATGAAGGGGACTGACATAGCAGCTTACACTGCCAGGTTTTGCGACTTGGCGGCTATGTGTCCCAATATGATCCCGTCCGAAAGCAAGAAAATTGAACGGTACATCTGGGGTTTAGTGCCCCCGTATCGAGGAAATGTTCTGGCTTCACGCCCTACCACTTTCGACAGCGCCAAGGAATTGGCCCAGAGTCTGATCAACCACGAAATCTCCTCCACTCCAACAACAACAACCACAACAACCACTGCACCATCAGGATCATCTGACAGAAAAAGGAAACGATGGGATAAGAAGAAAGGCAAGAAAACTCAAACTGCCTCCAAGGACCAACAAATTGTGGCGGTCCATGCTGCTACCACCCCAGCCACACCAGCTGCTCCAGCCCCACCAAAAGCTTACAGTGGAAACTTGCCTAAGTGTCCCAAGTGCCCTTTCCACCACAACGGCCCTTGCCGTGAATTGCAGTGTTCCAACTGCGGCCGAAAGGGCCATACTATCCGATTTTGCAAGGCCCCTCCCAAACCTATCACACAGGTTCCTGGTACAGGAGTGACCCCAACTTGTTATGGCTGCGGTGAAGCGGGACATTTTAAGAAGAACTGTCCGAAAGCTGCAAATGCTGGGGGAACTGGAAGGTTACTTGATATCGGTCACAATGAAGCGGTAGCTGATCCCACGGTGGTCACGGGTACGTTTCTTCTCAACAACTCTTATGCATGTGTCTTATTCGATAGTGGTGCAGAAAGAAGCTTCATAAATCAAAACTTTAAACACCTACTCAAACAAACCCCTCAAACACTAAAAGAAACATTCGTTGTAGAAATGGCTAATGGGAAGACAGAAAGCTCTAATGAAATCTATATAGGTTGTACTATCACGTTAGATGATCACCCCTTTTTAATCGATCTTATACCAGTCTCAATCAAAAATTTCGATGTCATTATTGGTATGGATTGGTTAAGCCTTCACTACGCCGATATCCTATGCTCCGAGAAAGCCATTCGCCTGAACTTTCCGAATCGAGAGACCCTATTGATATACGGAGATAAGCCAAGTACAAACCTTCATATCATCTCTAGTATTCAGGCTCAGAAATACTTGCGCAAGGAATATCGCGCCTTTCTTGCTCACGTTGTCGACACTAACCAGAAATCGAAGGATCCAAAAGACATTCCTGTAGTGTGCGATTTTCCTGATGTCTTCCCGGAGGATCTTCCAGGCCTACCTCCCAAACGACAAGTTGAATTCAGAATCGACCTAATCCCAGGGACTACCCCCGTAGCTAAGTCGCCCTACCGTCTAGCGCCCGCCGAAATGCAAGAACTATCCAGTCAACTCAACGAACTCCTCAGCAAGGGCTTTATAAGACCGAGCTTCTCACCTTGGGGAGCTCCGGTCTTGTTCGTGAAGAAAAAGGATGGGTCGTTTCGGATGTGCATCGATTATAGGTAACTCAATAAACTCACGATCAAAAATCGCTATCCTCTCCCTCGTATCGACGACCTATTCGACCAACTCCAAGGAGCAAGTTACTTCTCCAAGATTGATCTTAGATCGGGGTATCATCAGTTACGGGTGCTTGAGGAAGATGTTCCAAAGACAACCTTCCGAACCCGCTACGGGCATTTTGAGTTCGTAGTGATGCCCTTTGGACTGACTAACGCCCCCGCAGTATTCATGGACTTGATGAATAGGGTATGTCGTCCATATCTAGATCAGTTCGTCATCGTCTTTATTGATGACATACTCGTCTACTCTCGGAGCGAGGAAGAGCACGGAAATCATTTACGATTAGTCCTGGAAACCCTGCGATCCGAGAAGTTGTATGCGAACTTCTCTAAGTGCGAGTTTTGGATCCGAAGAGTTGAATTCTTAGGGCACGTGGTCAGTGAAGACGGAATCCACGTGGACCCCTCCAAAATTAAAGCTATTGAGAACTGGTCAGCACCAAAGACACCTACGAAAATTCGTCAATTTCTAGGCCTCGCTGGCTACTACCGCTAATTCATCCAAAATTTCTCTCGGATTGCGAAACCTCTCACCATGCTAACACAGAAGGGTGTATCATTCGACTGGGAAGAGAAACAGGAGAAGGCATTTCAGACCCTTAAGCGAGCCCTATGCACCGCACCAGTATTATCCCTTCCCGAAGGGACAGAAGATTTTGTCGTATACTGTGATGCATCCAATCAGGGGCTCGGTTGTGTCTTGATGCAACGAGGCAAGGTTATCGCCTATGCCTCGAGACAGCTAAAGAACCATGAAGTGAACTACACTACTCACGACCTCGAGTTAGGAGCGGTCGTCTTCGCACTAAAAATCTGGAGACACTACTTGTATGGGACGAAGAGCGTGGTGTACACTGATCATAAAAGCCTCCAACATATACTGAACCAAAAAGAACTCAACATGACACAGCGTCGATGGGTCGAGTTACTTAACGATTACGACTGTGAAATTAGATATCATCCGGGGAAAGCCAACGTAGTAGCTGACGCCCTGAGCAGAAAGGAATATTTCGGACGAAGGACCAAGTCGTTGACAATGACTATACATTCACATCTATCCACGCAGATCAAAGAGGCTCAGCTGGAAGCCTTAAAGCCTGGAAACGTGACGGGAGAATCCCTGCGCGGAATGGATAAAAATCTGGAGGTTAAGGGTGACGGAGCCTATTACTTCATGGACCGAATCTGGACTCCACGCCATGGAGGTTTCAGAGATTTGGTTATGAGGGAAGCACACAACACTCGTTACTCCGTCCACCCGGGTTCAGATAAGATGTATCTGGATCTCAAAAAGCTATACTGGTGGCCGAACATGAAAGCGGAGAACGCTACCTTTGTAAGTAACTGCCTTACTTGCGCGAGGGTCAAAGTCGAATATCAAAAGCCATCAGGACTCCTCCAAAAACCGGAGGTACCAGAATGGAAGTGGGAGCGAATCACAATGGACTTTATCACCAAGCTGCCCAAGACAGCAGGTGGATTAGATACCATTTGGGTCATCGTTGACAGGTTGACCAAGTCTGCACACTTTCTACCCATCAAGGAGACGGACAAGATGGAGAAGCTCACTAGAACATATATAAAAGAAATAGTGCGACTCCATTGCGTCCCTATATCTATTATATCAGACAGAGATAGTAGATTCACCTCTAGATTTTGGCAATCATTGCAAAAGGCACTAGGTACGAGGCTGGACATGAGTACAGCCTACCACCCGCAGACTGACGAACAAAGTGAGAGGACGATACAAACCTTAGAAGATATGCTGCGAGCTTGTGTGATCGACTTCGGGAAATCATGGGATACACACTTGCCTCTTGTGGAGTTTTCCTACAACAATAGTTATCACACGAGCATCAAGGCAGCTCCATTCGAAGCCCTCTACGGCCGGAAGTGCAGATCCCCTTTGTGCTGGGCTGAGGTGGGTGACACTCAGTTAGCTAAAGGACGAGTTCCTGACAGCGCCCTCACTGGTCCGGAAATCATTCTAGAGACGACCGAGAAGATTGTACAGATACGTGAACGACTAAAAGCCGCTAGGGATCGACAGAAAAGCTACGCCGACAAACGAAGAAAACCCTTGGAATTCCAGGTGGGAGACCGAGTCCTTCTGAAGGTCTCGCCCTGGAAAGGCACAATACGCTTCGGGAAGCGTGGAAAGTTAAACCCAAGGTACATAGGGCCTTTTGAGATTCTTTCCAGAATCGGCCCTGTAGCTTACAAACTAAACTTACCCCGCGAGCTACGTAACATACATCCTACCTTCCACGTCTCAAACTTGAAGAAATGTCTGTCTGACGAGACTCTCGTGATCCCCCTCGACAAGATCGAGATCAATGAGAGCCTCAACTTCGTGGAAGAGCCTGCGGAGGTTTTGGATCGTGAAGTAAAGCGGACGAAACAAAGCCGCATCCCAATTGTGAAGGTTCGGTGGAACGCCAAGCGAGGGCCGGAATTCACTTGGGAGCGCGAGGATCAAATGAAACTCAAATATCCCCATCTCTTTGCTTAGTAGTATTGTAATAACGTATCTGTTTGTATTCTAAATTTCGGGACGAAATTCCCCTAACGGGGGGATGATGTGACAACCCCAAATCTATTCCCGTTACAAATCCCATTTTCACTGACGGAATGCGTCACTATACGTTATTTTCTGTAATATTTGGAATGGTCAATAACCGAATATCTAGTTATTTGCATGTCTTGATATTATCATAAGAAATATAACTCATTTGTGTTAACCCCGTTTAACCTAATAGAGTTGTAGTACTTTTTCAACCACTTCACCCGGGTAAAAAGTTTTAACCCTGTTAACTTTAAGCATCGGGTAGCCGTGTATCGGGTGCGATACCCGAGACATATGAAATGAGTGTGCACAACATTTGAACACTCTTTTACCACACATTCACTCTCTCTCACTACTTTCTCTCTCTAGACCCGAAATCGACCCCAAATCCGCGAAATTACGGCTTCTAAACGTAAGGACTCATTCTCTATCTTAATCTAGACATACTTCACTGTAATTAGAGGCCAAAAATCATAGAAACCAAGGACCAAAAAGGAGTTTACGGCCTAAGAAGCCCCTTAGGCCGTAAACCCCTAGAAACTTGCCAAAAACCTCATTTTCCATTCCTTTAAGCTTATGGACTAATTAAGGCATATACCTAGGAGAGTTTGGACACTAAAACACAAGAAATTGGAGCTTAAAAAGGAGTTTACGGCCCAAGCTTGTGCTTAGGCCGTAAACACCCCAAAAACCCCAAAAATCCTTGTTTAAAGCCCCAAAAACTCAACTAAGGTGTTTGGTAATTTAGACTTAACACTAAGGAAGGTTTAAATGCATCAAACAACATCATTTAAAGACAAAAAGAGGAGTTTATGGCCAAGGCTAGGCTTGGGCCATAAACACCCAAGTTTTTGTGTCAAAAAGGTCCCAAAACTCCTCTAATGCATGTAAGGATTTTAGCTAAGGCCCTTGGATGTGTGTTGTACCATTAAACTTCCCATTTTGAGGCCAAATGAAGAGTTTACGGCCAAGGATATTCTTGGGCTGTAAACTCCCCAATTTTCATGCCAAATTGTTCCAAAACTCATTTTAAGGCCTTCTAGGATTTATCTAAGGTGAATGAGAACATGTTGTACCATTTAAACAACCATTTTGATGGATTAAATGGAGTTTACGGCCTAAGAACAAGCCTTGGCTGTAAACTCCCCAAAAATGTCACAAATTAAGAGTTTAATCCCTCCATTTTGGTCCAAGACACATACCATTAAAGTAAGGAAGTGAAATAAGGCCTTAAACATACAATTTGGAGGACCACATGAGTTTACGGCCAAGCCTAGGGGGCTTAAGGCCGTAAACTCCCAAGGAGTGGCCTTTGGGCTGTAAACTCCAAGGGAATGAACTCATGGACCCTCCCGTAAATCATTCTTGGCCTTGTACCACTCCTGGGAACCCTTTCTGGGCCCTAAAACCCCGAAAACGATGCTAGAATGTCCAAATACTATAATGAAAAGCATAAGATGCTTAACTTCTTGTAAAATACATATTTCATATGACATTAGGGTACTAAAAGGTGCTCAAGTTGTTATTTGGTACCAAACGCTCAACCGACACTTTTACCCGATTTACCCGATTCACCCGAATTACGCGATTTCAGGTGAGTTCATACCCCTTTAATGAACCTTTCAGATGTTTTAAATGTTTTAGGGGGGAGATACAAGTTGCTTACAAATGTTTATGGAAAGTTTTACAGAACGATTTCTGCGTTACAAGGATTAATCACATGTGATTCACTATACGGGGCAGACGCTATTACATCCCGATTGTTAATTTCAGTCCGTGCCGTGCAGGCCCAGGGATGCCACTACTTCACTATACTGTGCATGACTGGGAAGGTCATTGGATCCTCTATTATCCTCACTATTTGTAATATACAAGGAATACACTACAGCTACTCTAAAATACTACACTAAATGCGAAACTACATCCCGAAGTAAGTAAGTATCTATCACTAAAGGGAGCTTGCACCTCTATCACTGATTACAGGCTTAACCTATTCTATCACATTTACTATTTGGAGATTTGCTAATATACTTTTACAATAAACTGTTTCAAGAAAATGAAGAATGCATACTTTTCACAGATTTTCACTTACAATGTATTTTCTGGAAAATATGGGATTTTCTAAGTTTCTACTACTTATGAATACAAATGACACATTTTTCGCACTAATGCTTTGTATACAAAATCTCACACTAAACTCTTATGAACTCACCAGCTTTATGCTGATATTCGTTTTCAAAATAACTTGTATCTTCAGGTCAAAGATAGACAGGTACAGATGCAACATTTTTGGAGAAGGTGGAGCACACAAGACCCATCTCTTATGTTTCTTGTAATTAAATTCACTATGTAATGCAATGGTTGTATGTTTCTTGTTTTTACTATTATGCAATTGTGATTGTTAAACGTTACAAAACACACTTGTAATTAAATTCACTATGTAATGCAATGGTTGTATGTTTCTTGTTTTTACTATTATGCAATTGTGATGATACTGTACATGACGTCCTCCACCCCGAAACGTATTCCGCCGTTATCGGTTATGGGGTGTGACAGGCATGGACTGGATTCTAGCAAAATCGCTTATATGGCTTTTGCATGAAGCGGACTCGCCGAGTCGCTCATCCGACTCGGTGAGTCTGGTCGCGAGTCTCCGAGTTTGTCCCCTTTTCGTTGTGTCGAGTTGAAGTAGTGAGTCCTGGGTGGACTCGGTGAGTTGGTAGCCGAACTCACCCATGAAGGAAATCAGCAAGTCAACCCCCTGACTCGACGAGTTCAAGGCAATCTCCTTAGATCAAGAACAGACTCGGCGAGTTGTTCATACAACTCAGCGAGTCACAGCATAAGTGTTCTTCGGATGAAGATGAACTCGGCGAGCTGTTCATACAACTCAGCGAGTATTAGCATAAGTGTTCATCGGATGAATATGAACTCGACGAGTTGTTCATACAACTCGGCGAGTAGGATGAAGGGCTTGAACCTTAGTTTAGAAGAAGAACTCGTCGAGTCAACGCCTAACTCGACGAGTAGGGACGAGATCCAGGACAATCGATTGGAAAGGGACTCGGCGAGTTGGAGAGCCAACTCGGCAAGTCGGGTCAACTGAAAGTTGACTCTGACTTTGACTTAGGGCATGATCAAGGGTAAAATGGTCATTTTACCCAAAGGACAGTTAGCAGTGTTTGATTGAGTATGTTATGGGAATTACAGCCGGAGGATTTCCGGAGTAGCAGCAGCAGCAGTAGACGGTCAATTCACGATCAGATCAACAGCTACTTTGAGGTGAGTTACCTTCCAGTAGCGGTGGGTCTAAGGCCACAATGCCGGCCCACCAGTAGGAGACGTATGATAGATGATTTTCTCTGTGATATCATCTAGGTTTGCTACTACCTGAAATGTTATATGCTAGCATGATATGTTATATGTGATAGTAGTAGAGTTCGGTTGTTAGGACCGGAGGGTAGTCAGACACCCCAGATACGTCTGACAGTATGTGATGTTATGTATATATGCTAGCATGATCTGTTATATGAGTTAGAGGTAGTAGGAGGGGATCAGTCCCCGAGTTCGGTTGATAGGACCGAAGGGTAGTTCAGACACCCCAGATATGTCTGATAATATGTTATGTTATGATATGTGATAGTAGTAGCAGTAGGGAGGTGAAATAGTCCCCGAGGATCGGTTGTTAGGACCGGCGGGTAGTCAGCACCCCAGAATAGCTTGACACGGGTAGTCAGCACCCCAGAATGGCTTGACATGGGTAGTCAGCACCCCAGAATGGCTTGACACGGGTAGGACGGCACCCCAGAATGGCCGCACGGGTAGTCGGCACCCCAGAATGGCTGTACCGGGTAGTCAGGCACCCCAGAATAGCCTGGTAGTATGTATGATATGTGTTGTATGGTATGTGGTACGATGGGGGAACTCACTAAG
Source organism: Lactuca sativa (assembly GCF_002870075.4). Taxonomy (NCBI): domain Eukaryota; kingdom Viridiplantae; phylum Streptophyta; class Magnoliopsida; order Asterales; family Asteraceae; genus Lactuca; species Lactuca sativa. Next base: position 202,625,637 of record NC_056623.2, on the reverse strand, counting down.
CTTTGTGCTTACGTTTCTCAGTTGTTGTTTCAGGTACCTCTTCAGCCAAGGGGAAGGAGCAGGCACGGTAGCGGCTCATTACACACACTCCTTGATTCCGCATTTATGAGTTTACCCTGTGATTGATACTATGATATTTCGATTGGATGTATGATTTGGCTTTTAGACATGGTTTACATTGTAATGTGGTTGATCAAACAATGTTTTTAATTATTAATGTTTTCTAAAGTGATGTTTTAAAAACGAAATTTTTGGACGTGAAAATTGGGTCGTTACAAGTTGGTATCATAGCCCTGGTTTGAGGGATTCGGACACACCTTCGGGGGTGTATGAACTCAAATCGAGGGATTAAAAGATTTTCTAAAAGAAAATGCTTTTTTAAAAATTGAGAAAAGAGTTTCGAGAAAGAACGAAGTGTGTGATGTGCGCGACCGGCCGAGCTCAAGTAAGTATTCCCCAAAGTACCCATACAAGTTTATGTTATGTTTATCAGCTTTTGTAGAATAGCATGCTAGAATAGGACTAAGGATCTAGGAGTGATGCCTTTTGTGCCTGCTTTATGTGTTTCAGTTTTATGAGAATTGCATGCTAGTTATTGAGTAGACAGCAAGTAGGATAGCCTGATTAGGTTATGCCTAATAGTGTGAGCTTAGCACTTTATGCTAGTGCAGTTCTTGTAAGCAGATAGAGTTGATTGAGATGGTTACCCTTGTCCGAATGCTGCTTGCTTCGTGCTATGTGGGACTGTGAATAATGGGAGTTAGCCATTTGGCAAATACGTCACGTCACATGTGATCAGGGTTGAATAATCTTAGAGTGCCGGATTTGATCCTACTGCGCAGCTCTTTTTTGAGTCCAACCGTTGTAGGGACGAGTCAGGTACTCGAAGGATTATTTGAGCCTCATCCCTAATTGGCATTACAAGGAGGCCTGCAGCAGCTGAGGACTGGATAGAGTAGAATCAGAGATTTCCCTAGGGCAAGCCTAGGATGAGTATAGCAGTGATCGGCAGTAGTGAAAGGGATCTGGTGGAGTCGAGGCATTCCTTGAAGAAGGTACGGATAGATGTGGAAGGTAGTATGGGCCCGTACTACTGAAAGTAGAGGATCCGTACCCAAACCAAGGAAGGCCAAGATAAGACCAGGGAACTTGTAAGTAGCAGTGATCCCTCAGGAAGTATCAGTATCACTAATGATTGTATTATGTATTGCAGAATGGTGGTACTTCAATCGAGGCCGGTAGATGGCGGTTCAGGAGAGGGGTCAGGTTCCGGATCAGGTTCCGAGCCGGTAGATGAGGGACTACGCGGGTTCATCACGTCAGAGATCACCAGGGGTATCCTTGAGTCGACTCCCATTATCTTCGGGTTGATCAAGGAAGGGATCATCGAGTTGATTGAGGATTGCCTCAGGGCGTTCAGGAGCGACATGGCATCTGGCCAGTCGGGTCTTCGCACACTGTCCTTTAAGGACTTCAGGGGCAGTGGTGCGCCAGATTTCCACGGGGTGAAAGACCCCATTGCTGCCAGGCGATGGATTGTAGACATCGAGTCTGCACAGTTGACTAGCTTCTGCCCCGAGGGGTCAAAGGTGAGGTATGCAGCAGGGTGTTTACGGGACCGAGCCCGGGATTTGTGGGAGTCAGTGGGTGACTTGTTGGGAGCCTTAGCTATCGAGGCTATGACCTGGTCGGACTTTGTGACCAGGTTCAGGGCAGAGTTTGCGCCGGCTGTCGAGCTTCAGCAGCTGGCCAGGGAGTTTCTAGACATGAGACAGACGACGGAGACTGTGGCGGAGATCACCGCCAAGTTCCGAGAGAGGGCTTTGTTGGTGCCCCAGTATGCTGGTGACGAGGATATGAGGAGGACCCGTTATCATTATATGCTACGAGCTGACATCCGGGAGCATGTTAGCTTTTCAGCTTGCCCTACCTTGGACTCTATGACTTCCAGGGCGAGGGAGAGAGAGATAGATTTGGAGCACATCCGGAAACGGAAGTCAGAGGAGGGACAGATAAGAGGGGCTTCGGGGAAGAAGCCCAAGGGATCAGATGGTAGGCCGAAAGGCCAGTCAGGACCGAGCCGCTGCAGGAAATGCGGCAGGCCGCACGAGGGGGCGTGCAGGATGGGATCATCAGGCTGCTACAAGTGCGGCAAGTCTGGGCACTTTAGCAGGGATTGCACTGCTCCGGAAGCAGTTATTCAGACATCGGAGTTGCTGTGTTTCCACTGCAACCAGAGGGGCCACAAGAAGGCCAATTGCCCCCAGTTGACAGTTTCAGCGCCGGTGAAGGCGCCAGCTCTAGCGACCCTGCGGATCATGGATGGCCGGCAGGGCAAGGCAGAGGCTCCGGTGGAGAGGAGCCGAGCATTGCAGTTGACTACCGAGGAGGCACGCGCCGCACCCGATGTGGTGACGGGTATGATTCTTTCCCTCTATTTTTTTATGATGTTATGATATTGATATGTGCTCCGTATGTATATGTATGCATTAGGATCGTTCCATGTGAACGGCATCCCAGTTCAGGTGTTGTTCGAATCGGGTGCATCCCGGTCATTTGTTTCCCTTGCACTTAGCAAGAAGTTTCATGAGACTGCGGGCGAGTTAGATTGCCCTTTAGAGGTAGAGATTGCTGATGATCGATCGGTGCGAGCATCGATGGTATTTCGAGATTGCATATTGCGTTTGTTTGAGGAGCGCTACCTGGTAGACTTGGTTCCCATTCCGTTGCATGGGAACGAGGTGATTATAGGCATGGATTGGTTGAGCCCTAATGGGGCGGTGATAGATTGCACACAGCAGCTAGTGCGGGTCAGGACCCCAAGCGGGGGGGGGGGGGGGGGGGGAAAGTTAGTGATTCACGGCGAGAGGCCGCAGTGTGGACCCGCATTATGTTCAGCAGCGAGGGCGGGACGCTACCTACAATAGGGATGCGCAGGATATGTCGCGTACGTGATGGATACCTAGAAGGAGGGTAAGGCGACGGTGAGCGAGGTTCCGGTGGTGCGAGATTTCGCAGATGTTTTTCTAGAGGAGCTTCCTGGGATACCTCCGGAGTGACAGGTTGAGTTTAGGATTGACCTCGTTCCTGGTGTGGCTCCGATAGCCAAGGCACCGTATCGGTTGGCTCCTCCTGAGATGCAGGAGTTGTCTACACAGCTGCAAGAGCTGTTAGACAAGGGATTCATTCGGCCGAGTAGTTCACCCTGGGGAGCCCCGATTTTGTTCGTGAAGAAGAAGGACGGGTCGCATCGGATGTGTATAGATTACCGGGAGCTGAACAAGGTAATGGTGAAGAACCGTTACCCACTCCCAATGATTGATGACCTCTTTGACCAGCTTCAGGGAGCATCTTGGTTCTCCAATATTGATTTGCGTTCGGGTTATCATCAGATGAGGGTCAGGGAGGAGGATACGCAGAATACCACGTTTCGGACGCGCTATGGCCACTATGAGTTTGTGGTGATGCCGTTTGGGCTTACCAATGCTCCTGCCGTGTTCATGGACCTCATGAACCGCGTATGCAGACCGATGCTGGATCGGTCTGTGATAGTCTTTATCGATGACATCTTTGTTTATTTCAAGACTCAGGAGGAGCATGAGGAGCATCTGAGAGAGGTGTTGGAGACCCTGAGGAGGGAGAGCTTGTATGCCAAGTTCTCCAAGTGTGAGTTTTGGTTGCGCGAGGTGCAATTTCTTGGACACCTTGTCAACCAGAACGGGATTCTGGTCGATCCGGCCAAGGTCGAGGCCATGATGAGATGGGAGGTTCCGAAGTCTCCATCTGAGATTTGAAGTTTCCTGGGATTAGCAGGCTACTATTGGAGATTTATTCAGGATTTCTCCAAGATAGCCGTACCCCTAACGCGACTGACGAAGAAAGTCGTGGTCTTTCGGTGGGGACCCGAGCAGCAGGCTGCATTTGAGACACTAAGACAGAGACTGTACGAGGCGCCGATCTTAGCCCTGCCAGATGGCATAGAGGATTTTGTGGTATATTGCGACGCGTCCATTTCAGGGTTGGGCGCGGTACTGATGCAGAGGGGACATGTCGTTGCCTACGCTTCGAGGCAGCTTAAGCCTCACGAGGCGAACTACCCGACGCATGATTTGGAGTTGGGGGCGGTAGTTTTTGCCCTCAAGATTTGGCGGCATTACCTCTACGGGGTTCGATGTACCATCTACACGGACCACAAGAGTTTGAGGTACCTCATGGATCAGCCGAATCTTAACATGAGGCAGCGTCGGTGGTTGGACGTGGTAAAGGATTATGATTATGAGATCCTCTACCACTCGGGAAAGGCCAACGTGGTGGCCGATGCCCTTAGCCGCAAGGAGGCGCCGATCAGGGACGTTTGCATGAGGATGACCGTAGTGACTCCCCTGTTGGAGCAAATTCGGGAGGCTCAACAGGAGGCGATCAAGGAGGAACATCGGAAGAGCGAGCGTGTGGTGGGTCAGGTTTCCTCCTTTGATTATGATAGCCGAGGACTATTGACACTACACCGTAGGGTGTGGGTGCCGTATCACGGAGGCGTGCGCCAGATTTTGATGGAGGAGGTGCACAAGTCCCGATTCTCTATTCATCCCGGGGCGACGAAGATGTATAGGGATCTTCGTCTAGATTATTGGTGGCCCTGTATGATGCGGGATGTGGCATGGTACGTTGAGCGGTGCTTGACCTGCAGGAAGGTCAAGGCCGAACATCAGAGACCGCATGGCAAGATGCAGCCATTGGATATTCCACTGTGGAAATGGGAAGATATCACGATGGATTTTATCATGAAGCATCCCAGGACCGCGCGTGGAGTGGATTCGATTTGGGTCATTGTGGATCGATTGACCAAGAGTGCTCACTTTATCCCGATTCAGGAGAGCATATCGGTCGAGAAATTGGCCGACATCTATATCAGGGAGATCGTGGCGTGGCACGGGGTGCCAGTATCGGTTATCTCAGACAGGGATGTGCGTTTTACTTCCAGATTTTCGAAGAGATTTCATGACGAGTTGGGCACTCGTTTGGTTTTTAGCACCGCCTTTCACCCGCAGACGGTTCGTCAGAGCGAGCGGACCATCCAGACCTTGGAGGATATGTTGCGGGCGTGTGTGTTAGACTTTGGTGGTAGCTGGGACACCTATCTTCCCTTGGCCGAGTTCTCCTACAACAACAGCTACCACGCGAGTATTGACCGTCCTCCATTCGAGATGTTGTACGGTCGGCGGTGCAGGACCCCGATATGCTGGGGTGAAGTAGGCCAGAGAGTCATGGGGAGCACCGAAGTGGTGCTCAAGACGACCGAGAGGATCCAACAGGTTCGGAGCAGGCTTCAGACTGCTCAGAGTCGGCAGAAAAGTTACGCCGACAAGCGCCGATCCGACCTGGAGTTCCAGGTTGGGGATATGGTTCTCCTGAAGGTGTCGCCTTGGAAGGGCGTCATTCGATTCAGGAAGCGGGGCAAGTTGGGCCCGAGGTTTATTGGGCCGTTCAGGGTTGTAGCCCGGGTGGGAAAGGTGGCGTATAGGCTGGATCTGCCAGCCGAGCTCAGCCAGATCCACAACACTTTCCATGTTTCTCAGCTGCGGAAGTGCCTAGTGGACGACTCTGCAGTAGTGACGTTAGAGGATATTCAGGTCGATGACAGCCTGAATTACATTGAGCGCCCAGTCGCAATCCTCGATAAGAAGTCGAAGGATTTGAGGAACAAGAGGGTGGAGCTAGTGAAGGTGCAATGGCGGCCCACTAGTAGCGGTGGGTCTAAGGCCACAATGTCGGCCCAGTAGTAGGAGTCGTATGATAGATGATTGTCTCTGTGATATCATCTAGGTTTGTTACTACCTGAAATGTTATATGCTAGCATGATATGTTATATGTGATAGTAGTAGAGTTCGGTTGTTAGGACCGGAGGGTAGTCAGACACCCCAGATATGTCTGACAGTATGTGATGTAATGTGTATATGCTAGCATGATCTGTTATATGAGTTAGAGGTAGTAGGAGGGGATCAGTCCCCGAGTTCGGTTGATAGGACCGAAGGGTAGTTCAGACACCCCAGATAGGTCTGATAATATGTTATGTTATGATATGTGATAGTAGTAGCAGTAGGGGGTTGAAATAGTCCCCGAGGATCGGTTGTCAGGACCGGCGGGTAGTCAGCACCCCAGAATGGCTTGACACGGGTAGTCAGCACCCCAGAATGGCTTGACACGGGTAGGACGGCACCCCAGAATGGCCGCACGGGTAGTCGGCACCTCAGAATGGCCGTACCGGGTAGTTAGGCACCCCAGAATAGCCTGGCAGTATGTATGATATGTGTTGTACGGTATGTGGTACGATGGGGGAACTCACTAAGCTTTGTGCTTACGTTTCTCAGTTGTTGTTTCAGGTACCTCTTCAGCCAAGGGGAAGGAGCAGGCACGGTAGCGGCTCATCACACACACTCCTTGATTCCGCATTTATGAGTTTACCTTGGGATTGATACTCTGATATTTCGATTGGATGTATGATTTGGCTTTTAGACATGGTTTACGTTGTAATTTGGTTGATCAAACAATGTTTTTAATTATTAATGTTTTCTAAAGTAATGTTTTCAAAACGAATTTTTTGGACGTGAAAATTGGGTCGTTACAATCGCCCCATTAGTCTTATTGGGCTTCAATAATATATCATTGCCAAATTACTAGCCAATAGGCTTGCTAAGGTGATCGATGAAGTTATAAGTCCTGAACAGTCAACTTTTGTGCAACGACAACAAATTTTGGATGGCCCGCTTATGGTGAGTGAAATAATACATTGGTATGAACGTTGAAAACGAAAGTTAATGATATTCAAGGTTGATGTTGAAAAAGCTTACGATTCTTTGACTTGGGAGTATTTAGACTGTATTATGTTTTTCTTGGGGTTTCTGGAAAAATGGAGGAGCTGGATCCATGCATGTTTGGTGTCTTCCAGATGTTCGCTAATTCTAGATGGTGCTCCTACATATGAGTTCACGTTGGCAAGAGGGCTTAGGCAAGGATATTTGTTGTCGCCTTTCTTGTTAATCATAGCAATGGAAGGATTGCATGTTGTTATGGAGGATACTGTGAGGAATGGTATTTTTAGAGTTGCGAATGTAGGGTTAGTGGGGCTATATGTTTCTCATTTATTTTATGTGGGCAATGCTCTTTTTATGGGTGAATGGGATGAGGAAAATATTAGATGTCAAATTCGTATCATAAATTGTTTTTATATAATGTTCGGGTTACAATTAAAGTTGGTAAAATCAAACTTGTTGGGAGTTGGAGTGGAGTTTGAATCCTGCCAAGCTTTATCTTTAGTTATCGGATGTCATGCGCCAACTTTCCGTTTAAATACCTTTGAGTCCCTATTAGAGAAAATACAAACCACATTTTTGCTTCAAGGGAGATAGTGGACATATTTCTAAAGAGATTGTCTAAGTGGAAAATTGAAATGTTTCTGTATGTAGGTCGTTTAATTCTCATAAAGTTTGTTCTTGGAAGCTTTGGGATTTATTACATGTCTTTGTTTAAGATCCCTACCAAGGTGTGTAGTATGTTGGAGACTGTATTGTCCAAGTTTTTCTAGTGGGGCTGATGGAGAGGAATGCAAAATAAGTTGGATTAAGTGGGATTTTATCTTGAATACTAAAGAGAATTGTGGGCTTGGAGTGGGAAGTTTGGTTTCCCTTAATAATGCTTTGATATAAAAATGGAAGTGGAGATATAGCAATAATTCTAAGGCTCTTTGGGCTAGAGTGATAAGGGCGTGTAATGGTAATCAATTCAATATGAATGGGGGAGGTGGTCGAATCATGTCGACTGGTGTTTGGAATAATATAATAACTTTGATCAATAACTTGCACGCTACTGGTAAAGTTAATGAGGGTTGGGAGATGGGTGTTCTATTCTGTTTTGATGGGACATGTGGTGCGATTAATCAAGTTTTAAGATGAAATATGACTGGTTATATGCTTTATCTATGAATAGAGATGGAATGGTGAAGGAATTTTAGACATATATAGGTTGGAGATTTCAGTGACAGAGAGAGGTGTGTGGAGGTGTTTGAAAGATCTAGTATGCTAAAAAGTCATGTTAAAATGATATTGCTAAATAACATATGATCCTAAGGGTCACACTAACAACAACTTGATACAAATGATTATTTATTAGAAATTGATTTAATAAATACTCATAAACTCTTATAATAATTGGGAACATATTTATTTCAAGGAAATAATTATTTTACAATACAAGTAACACATTATTTCGTATGGTATAAACATAATATGTCATGTACATCTTTATGCACCTAATAAGGCTATTGTCTTTTAGCAAAAAGACAAACTTTATATCTTATAAACTTTGAGTTTATAAAATATAAACTCTTGATTTGTCTTTTCCTTCTTGTAAATATGAGATAAAGAGAAAAGACATTTGCATTGGTATAATGCAAAATAATCAAATCTAGGGTGATATGTTCATGACATAGGGGGACAAAGTTGTCTAAAAGTACTTAATGGTTAATGACTCTTGGACCATAATTCCATAATAAATAAGAGGTGAGTGTTCTCATTTTTCTTCACCTTTCTTGCCTTGGTCGATAACACTTCTTCCCTCTCCATCTTCTCTCTAAAGTCTTGAACTTTGAAGATTTTGTTGCTTGCATTATCTCTTTAAGTCATAATCTTCTTTTAGCTTAAAAGCTTAGGATTTATAACTAACAATACATCAAGTTGGCACATTGTTGGTGTCTCGAGGGTTGATCCTCGCTCCATCAACTTCCAAGCCTCTCCTAGAGGACTCAAAGTGCTTCAAAGGTTGTTACTACTTCTTCCTTCTATGGTTGTGTTTTAAATCTTTCCTTTACATGCAAGATGATCATTGGTGGGTGATAAAATGTTTATGTTATTTTTATAAAACTCAAGTCTTCCGTTTGCCATTATTTGTAGTTTTTGAAACTAGTTTTTAAATAAAACCCAACAATGTTGAGATTGAACAATTGCAGGCTTTAAAAACGGTGTCTGATAATATCCAATATAGTTTGAACAAGGACTCATGGACTTGGCATCTTGACGGTGAGAATGAGTACATAGTGGCTTCGCTTAGAGATGCATTGGATGTTGGGTCGCTGTCGGTAATGCAAGTGGTTATGAAATGGAACATATATGTCCCTATAGCAGTAAATATTCTAATCTGGAGAATAAGAATGGATTGATTGCCTAAAAGGCTAAATTTTTCTAGCAAAGGAATTGATATACCATATTTCAGATGACTAATATGTGATGATCAATTGGAGTCCAATGATCACATGTTCTTTCAATGTGAGATTGCAAAACAAGTTTGGTCTCTAAGCATTATGTAGCTGGGATTCCCAAATGTGTCTTTCATGACGGTTAAGGAGGCTCAAGAATGGGTGCATCTCCTGCATGTGAGACTAGACAAGAAGGAGGTGGTAGTTACGTATCTGATGACAGGAATGTGGGTTATTTGGTTCTTCAGAAATTGTTTAGTCTTTCAGACTAAGAAGTACCAAAAGGATATGTTAGTTGATTCCATTTTTTTTTATTCGTTTAATTGGTTTTGTTTCGAGCAACAAAAAGGATGCTAGAAGTTAGAACTTGTAGCTCCAACATCCTATGAACTTTTAACTTTTGTTGTCGTAGGCTAGTTTCTTGCAAGTCCTTAAGGCTTGTTTATTTTCCTTTTTTCTTATGCTGTTAAAAAAAACCTGCTATTATGTTGTAAATCCAAGTTTTTTTTTCTTATTTGTTATAATATTTATATAAAATATTAAGTTGTGAATCCACTTCTATTAAATTGTGAATCAAAGTTTGTTTTCTTATTTGTTATAATATTTTCATAAAATTGTTATTCATAGCTTATGTTTTATGTTTTTTATGTAGTGAATTGAATTTAGAATGTGAGTTATTATGTTAGTGTTTTCTCAAATTACTTGAATTTAGGTTTTTTAAGCTGTAAATTGTGATGTTTTAATGTTTCAGTTATTGTTTAATTACGTTAATGTTTGTTCTAACTATTAGTAATTAGAAAATATAAGTTTTAAGACGTGAGTGCGTGGATTTTGTATAAGTCTTAACCATGATTTCAAAATGTAAAATATGGATATTAGACGTAACTTTTGAAATATTGAATTATTGTTGTAAAAATCATGTTTTTTTAACTTATTCAAACTCCAAAGTAGTATTTAATGAAAGGAAGTTTTATTAAACAATATTAAAAGGGTTCTACATGGCTCAAACACCAACTTAATACTAGTTAATAATTTTAAAATTAAACCAAGCCGAAATATAAAAATCGGGTTTTTTTTATAAGAACCTTAAAAGTGATTTTTAGAAAATTGATACCATGACATATTGGGTGCATGCAATTGTTATGATATCACATGTTTTAAATAGAATAGTAAAACATACAAATCCCTTTTTGAAAAGGTAAGTTTATGCCATCCAATTTCAAAAATATTTGCACGTCACTTGTATAATGCTAGTGGGATAAAGGAGACATAACCATTAGTATTATCTTTTGATGGCCAAAGTATTTTTGCGATTTCTATAACCAATTTATAGGCCAATTGTACATGGTTCTCTAATTGGATGACTTGATTGGAAACCTCTTGTGATAAAGGTCTCCTAAGCAAGAGTGTTCCAAAGCATAGATGAGACCAAACATGTCAAATAAACAAATGGATTGTTAAGGGTCTCATAAATCTAGGAATTACAAATGGTGTAATTAATACAAGTTATTTACCTTGTTAAAATTGGGTAAATAGGATAAAGGATACCTAACCATTTATTTGATTTGTAACTTGGATGCTAGACTTTAAATAAATAATGTTTTTGGAAACTAAAGGGTATTATTATTTAAAGAATTAAATATTAAGTGAAAACTTTGTGAAACTTTTGTAGATGGCTCCACCAATGACTGTAACACATCACACAATGAACATTCCGTCAATTATTGACAAAGAAGAACTCAACCACTCCAACTTTTTGGACTGGCATAGAAATTTAAGAATCATTTTGAAAAAAGAAAAGAAAGACTATGTCCTTGAAAACCAAACTCCTGATGAACCACCTGCTCTCCCAAAGGCTACACATGATGCGTGGCTAATGCATATAGATGATTCACTTGATGTTTCATGTCTCATGCTTGCCTCTATGGTTCCCAATCTTCAGCAGGATCTAGAACACTCCACTGCCTTTGGCATGATTGAAACATCTCAAGGAGATGTTTGGAAAACAAGCTATAAACGTAAGGTTTGACATTGTGAGAGCACTTCATGCCATGAAAATGGAGGAGAATGGGAATGTGAGGATTTTCGGATCCTAGACTTTAAATAAATAATGTTTTTGGAAACAAAGGGTATTATTATTTAAAGAATTAAATATTAAATGATAACTTTGTTAAACTTTTGTAGATGGCTCCACCAATTACCGTAGCACATCACCCAATGAACATTCAGTGAATTATTGACAAAGAAGAACTCAACCACTCCAACTTTTTAGACTGACATAGAAATTTAAGAATCCTTTTGAAAAAAGAAAAGAAAGACTATGTCCTTGAAAACCAAACTCCTGATGAACCACCTGCTCTCGCAAAGGTTGCACATGATGCATGGCTAAAGCATATAGATTATTCACTTGATGTTTCATGTATCATTCTTACCTCTATGGTTCCCGATCTTTAGCAGGATCTAGAACACTACATTGCCTTTGACATGATTAAAACATCTTAAGGAGATGTTTGGAAAACAAGCTATAAACAAAAGGTTTGACATTTTGAGAGCACTTCATGCCATGAAAATGGAAGAGAATAGGAATGTGAGGACACATGTTCTCAAGATGAAAAGCTACATTGATCAATTACAGAGATTCGACTCTCCATATCCACAAGACTTAGCTATAGATATCATCCTGGACTCTTTGTCAAAGTCTTACGATGCTTTCGTCATGAACTATAACATGAATGGGTGGGAGAAACCAATCTCTGAGTTGCATGGGATGCTAAAAACTACAGAGAATAATATCACAATTAAAACTCCCCAATTGATAATGATTATGGAAGGAAAAGTCAAGAAGAACAAAGGCAACAACTTTAAGGGAAAGCCACAAGTTGGTAAGGGCAAAGGGAAGAAAGCTCCTCAAAACCCACCGCCCAAGAAAAAGGAAAAGATTGCCAAAGATGACACATGCTTTGAGTGTGGAGTTGTCGGGCATTGGAAAAGGAATTATCCTAAGTACCTTGCAGAGTTGAAAAACAAGAAGGTCGGGGAAGGCCCTTCAGGTATATCCATTTTCATGATTGAAATGGGATTATTTACTTTTTCATCAAACACTTGGGTATTAGATACTAGTCGTGGAACTCATATTTGTAATTCGTTACATGAGTTCAGAAAGAGTAAGGAACTAAAAGCAGATGAGATGGAATTGCATATGGGCAATAGAGCACGGGTTGCAGTCCAAGCAATAGGACATTTTGATTTATGTTTACCAGTTGGTCTGTATTTGGCATTAGACAGTGTGTATTTAATTACTTCTATTACTAAAAATATCATTTCAGTTTCACGTTTGAATAAATCTGGTTATGATTTCAAATTTGTTAATGATAACATTCACACCTTCCTAAAAGGAATCTTCTATTTTGAGGCTAGACCAATAAATGGAATTTATGAACTAAACCTAAATGACACCTCAAACAACAAGTGCCTTTAACATGTCAACACCAAAAGGCTCAAACCAAATTTGAACTAAACATATTTGATGAGATATTAATCTCTTAGATCGTTTAGATCTTACACAGATTTAGCAAAACAATTCAAACAAAGTAATAAACAAGAGATGGAATCAACAGTATGCTTAATGATTCAAATGATTCAAGCCTCAGCAGAGCTCCACAAAGAAATTCCGTTGTAGAGGCTTTTAGGGTTACAATCGATAAAAACAATAAACGTTATGAATAATCGACTCCAAAACCTTACGTACCAAGATGCATGCAAGCATCTTTAAATACTCAAACCCTAACAAATAAATCACGGATGGACAGGCCCAATCCGGATACAAAACAGGGCTAAGAACCGAGCCCAAGACGCAACACCATACACCCAAAAATCTCCCCCTTTGCGTCAAATGGGGCGAGACTCTACTTCAGCTTACTAGACCCAACAACATTATCCTTCTTTGTAACATTGAATACGCAAGGAATGATGGAGAGAAGAGTTTCCTTGAACCGAATATACCACTGGATCATATCGTTGAAGTATTTCTTGTCACTGTCAGAGTTTTGCCTGCATCGATGGATGATCCCCAGAACATGCTCCAGACAAGCTGTAGAGTAAAGATGTTTATCCGCTAAGGCAAACAAACACTTCTGGCCTTCTCCTCTTGTGAACATGACCGAGTTTCGCTTCGAGTCAATCCTCCTCATCTGCATTTTGTTCAAATCACTTGCAGAACAGACTGGGGCGACGGTAGGCTTCTTTCTGAGGACACTTGCGATTTCTTGATCCAGCTTGGCAACCTCCATGACATAGCAGCCCAACATCCTTTTTATGTGATCTATGATCGGCTCATATTCTTTTTCATTGGTGAGGAGGATATTGTGCAGAATGATCCAATCATGAGGATTTAAGTTGGGAAGATCAGCAAGAGAAATGGCATGTTCGGTTTTCTCTGATCCCCTCAAGATTTGAATCGAACATTGATGAAGTTGCCCTCTTTTGCAGGTTTGAGAACCCGAACGTTGATGATTTTCTGTGCACTCCATGTTTTATACTGAGTCTGAGCATACCTCAGGTAGAAATCAATCAACTACCTGTCAACCTTCAGGTGTGGATGAGGAACTTCAGCCTTTCGGGTCAGGGGCATGTCGAACTGTGAGTCGACAGAATTGTCTCGATCCAGTGAGATCACAGGTTCTAGCTAGAGGAGACTTGGAGCCTCGATTGGTTCTTTGATAAGCTTTTCAAGAGTCCAAGGAGGGAACAGAGTTTTTCGACTTTCAAGGAGATCATGAGCCTCCTTCATCCTCCTTTCATTTGCCTCGGCCTCCCTAGCAACCCGAGCGTTCAGATCCAGCTCTTTGTCCCTAGCCTGCTTCTTCAAGATCTCTGTAATCGTTTCTTTATCTTCATCTTCATCACTATCACCAGTAACCTTCTTGCCTTTATCTTTAGCACCCGAACCTGATGCATGACCAGTTGGTGGTTCGGTTGCTTTGGTTAGATTAGATGAAGAGATGGGAGGCGGTTGGGATTGAGCTATGGAAACAGGAGGAGGTTGAGATTGATCACTTCCCTTTGAACTGTCTTCTCCCCCTTGTTTTGGATAGGCCACAGGTTCAGGATGCTCCTCAATTCGGCTGAGTATGGCAAGCACAGGAGCAAGCTTCTCATGCAGGGTTCGCCTCACCGAGTAGTTGTGAATCGGGTCATGCGCTTCAAGGATGTTGGAAATCGCGCTGTGGACATCCGAAACACAACTTTTAATCACTGCTCGCTCTGACAGAAGAACATCAACTTCCTTCTTAGATTGAGAAAGAAGAAGGTTCTTGGCTTTAAGTGCAGAGGTTTTGCGAGCAAGAGCATCCATCACAGAATTTTCTGTGGCCAGATCCTATTGGAATTTGGAGAGACGCTCGTCAATGCTGGACTGGAAGGATTTATGGTCTGCTGCAAGAGTCCGTCGAAGACTAGCAAAGTTCTGTTGTTCAGTGGCAAACGAAGTGGTTAGCTTCGTAATAGCAGAATTGACCTTCTCTGCATTGGGTTCGGCAACCCCCTGCAAAGACTCCAGAAAAATGTTAGCATCTTTGAATAGTTTTTCGACTATTTCTATCGTAGCTGTGCATGCCTTTGAGGATGCATCAATGGCAGCAGTGGCAGAGGTGATGGAAGCTTTGTGCTTGTTGATGAAGTTTACCACCATTTTCTGAATAGCAACCTCTATCACGTGGGACCGAGAGGAGGAGGAAGAAGCGATGAGATTGTCAATTTTCTCATGAAGTTCTTTGATGTGCTTTTTGGTGACAGGAGCATCATCATCATCATCGGTTTGGATCCGGTAAGGGCTGTAGTATATGGAATCAAAGGTCATATCCTCCCCACCCAAAAATGTCTCGGTTCTGCTGAGGGAGTGGGAGATAAGGGTGATGTTGGAGGTTCAGTGGTAGGGGTAGGTTCAGGTGTAGAAAATGGCTCGGTGGTGAAGGTGGTTTCGGGTGCTGAAGTCTGATCCCCCGTATCAGATACGCTGGTTCGAACCTCACTGATAGTTGTTTTGGTGGCTTCAGTGAAAATGGGTGGTGGTATAGGAATAGAGGTGGGTGGTATAGGTTTAGAAGAGGTTATGGGGGGAATGGAAATAGTGGTAGTTATGGGGGGAATAAAAATAGGAGTAGTTATTGGGGGAATGGAAATAGATGAGGTTATGATGGGAATGGAAATAGGTATGGTGGTAGGAGGAGGAGAAATAGGTTTGGATGAAACTGGTACCTCATGTGAAGGCGAATGGGGAGGAGTATCACCTCGAGCTGATTCCTCTGAGTCAGACTTGTCAGCCTCTGAATCGCTTAAGGAAGAAGCGAGAATTAGTTTCCTCCTCGGCTAGTTTTTCTTCCTTTTCGGCGGGGGTGATTGATCTGTCTTTGAGGGTTTCCGCTTCTTAGGAGAAGGACCCTTCGCCCCTTGGGCCTTTTTCTTAAGTTTCCCTTTTTCTGGTTTCTTTCCCCTGGTAGCTGGTTTATCTGCGTCATGGATGGACTGAACCATCTCTGCAGTCAGCTCCCTCGGACCCAAAGGACGAAATTCCTTGTAGGTCTTCATGATAATGCTCGCCTTTGACACACCGGCGTACATAGACTCCAGAATGGATCTAATGAAAGAGAACTTGGTGGGATCAGTGACAATTATCTTGGTGGTGTGGAAGACACTGATCGAGGAGAGGGGGGAATCGGCTATAGTTGGAACATGAAGCTTGTCCGTTGCCCATTTGGTGATGAGCGTCCAAAATCTGGCATAGGATACTTCAGTATGAAGGGATGAGGAGGCAAGGCTTTGAATTAGCTGTTGCCAGAGAGCCGAGCCATAATCTAGGTTGATCCCATTGTACAACCCGTAGAGAAATGTCATGAACAATTTACTGGCCCCATCAGAACCAGCACTCCTCTCAGATAATCCCTTGAATAGAATGGTGAAGAAGCCGTTCCATTCAGGAGGAAGACACGAATTTTTAAACTTCGTTACTGTAGTGAGGATTTCTGTGTAGCCCATGTTGTAGAACATTGAGAATAACTGTCCCACAGAGATTGAGTCAGGGTTAACCCTTGATTCTTCAGGTTCAAACCCTAGAAGCCAGCAAAAACGTTGCTTGGATATGGAGGTCTTGTTGGAAAGAATGTCGAAGTAGATTCTATCCACTGATTTGTCATAATGCGCAGTGGAGAATACCTAGGAAAGACACTCCATGGGTACGATTTCCACCTTCGACAAGGCGAGAACCAGTGGAGAGTATTTGAGACACTCCACGATGGGATACATGTAATGATCGTATACAAGAGGGTTTAGGTCAATCACCAGGCTTTGTTGAGGTCGAATAGGGAGAATGTGGGTGCGAGGAGAAGTTTCATGCACAGACGAAGAATCTGCCATTGTTGAATGTTGGGTTGAAGAAGATGAACAGTAAAGGATAAATCGCCTTAGTTTGCTCTCTGATTTTGAATTGCTGTAGAGTGGTAAAGGAACAAGGAATGATCCGTTTATACTGTGGGTAGAGGAGAGAGAAGAATCAGCCCCCAAATCCTCTCGAAATGCGAAACGTTTCCGGAATTGACTGAATTGTGACTGTTAGCAACCTCGATGATGACGCATGAGAGAGAAAAACTGTGTCGTTAAACGCGTCATTCCATCATATCACCTTTTTGAACTGTTGACCTTCCGGTTGAGTCATCATCTTATCTTTTAACATAGCTGTTATCATGAGATAGAATCAAAGATATTAGAAGAGCCACGTCAGTCTTTGATTAAGTATTTCTTTGAGACCTAAAGCTATACAAGAGTAAATAACATGTATCGAACTGAACCGTACCAGACTTTTGGAAAATCAAAAGATTTTCGTGCATAGAGTGTCAAAAGATAAAGAAAGAAAACAACATCTATGTGGGAATATGTGATGTCAATGTAGACACAAAACAGTGGATCCCGGGCACAAATCTCTTCCTTCAAAGTCAAGAGCGACTTTAAAGTGTCTGTATGGATTCCCGTTGAATTATGATCAAACACTTGTTAAGAAGTGTTGAAAGGCATCTTTTGATAAGGCTTAAAAGGGTGGCTTTCGCTTCAGTTTAGAATCCCGGACCTTGACATAAGACCGAAACCAAACGAAGTACATGTGAGACAGATGTTGTCTGTTGAACAAGTAGGTTGGGATGTATTTGGGGTGACTTGTTGGAGATGTTTGTTTGTGAAATCTCAAAATACTAAAACTGGATTCTATGGGAAGAAATGTCATGGTGAGTAACAATTTCATAAGAATCACACAAAAGAAAGAGATTTCATGATACAACTACAAATGTAATTGTTTACCGCCAATTCATGTTAGGTATTGAATTTAGGGTTTCACTTAGCACGTAGTGACACGAGGCTAAGATCATAAACACAGAGATTGTGTAACCATAAACCTCAGTGGTTATTTCTGAGAGTCTAAAGGGTTACTATATGGGACCGAAATATGATGGAGAAAAATATTTGAGGTGGTGAGAAGAAACCAAAGTACCTCTGCTAAAAATAGTGACCAAGCAGAAAACTCTTTACTCATATGAGAAAAGAGTAAGGTAGCTCGTGATTAGAATAAATGTATCAGCCTAATTGGGAAGACAAGGTTTGTATATACCTAGTCATGAAGGCTTTATTCGAAATCAGTTGAGGCTTTGGACAACATGCAGCAGCATGCTTCTAGGGAAACTTAGCTAGTATAAAGTGTGAGAATGATACCTGTCCCATCGATATTCCAGGAATGATAAACAAAAATAGAAACTAAAAAAGAAAATATTTTTGGAGATTTGATATTTTTGTAAAGAGAAAAACCAAACCAAAAAAATTTGAATTGAACTTGAAATGGACCGAACGCTCAGTTCATTTCGGTTCCTAAAAAAATATTTTTGGAAAACAACTCTACATAAGTATACAACCAAAGACAACACCTTTTGAGATTTAGCAAAACCAAGTGCAATGGGACCGAACCCGAAATAGACCGAGCGTTCCGTTCATTTCGGTTCCCATGTAAATCGAACCTGAAATAGACCGAGCGTTCGGTTCATTTCGCTTCCAACTTTTACTTTGAAGATGGTGTTTTTGGTACGGACTCCGATTCCATCATGCCTAGACCTTGAAGGATTTTATTGAAACTAGCTTCAGGTAGGGCTTTGGTGAAGATATCGGCCAGTTGATCAGTGGTGCGAACAAAGTGAATTTCGACGTTTCCATCTTCCACATGATCCTTAATAAAGTGATATCTCAGTGCTATATGCTTGGTCTTGGAGTGTTGCACTGGGTTATGAAAGATCCTAATTGCACTTTCTGAATCACAATATAGTGGGATCTTTTTCATATTGAGTCCATAATCACGGAGATGGTTTTGGATCCAAATCACTTGAGATGTACAGGAGGCAACTGCAATGTATTCAGCTTCGGCTGTAGAAAGAGAAACACATGTTTGTTTCTTTGATACCAGAGACCGAGAGAGGTGGTTCGCTTCAAATACCTGAAGATATTCTTTACTGCTAGCATGTGTGGTTCACGAGGATTTGCTTGAAACCTGGCAAATTAGCATACTGAAAACATTATATCGGGCCTGCTAGCTGTGAGATACATCAAGGAACCAATCATTTGTCGATATAAAGTGATGTCGATTGCCGGTTTTTCTAAAGAAGGTGTAAGCTTGGTGCCGAATGCCATAGGGACTTTGACTTTTGATTCTCCCATCATGCCAAATTTAGCAAGAAGAGTCTTTGTGTATGCTTCCTGGTTGATAAAGATGCCTTCGGGTCCCTGTCTGATATTTAAACCAAGGAAAAAGTTAATCGGACCCATTGAGCTCATTTCAAATTTTGTCTCCATCAACTTCCTCAATTCAGCTGTTAGGCTAGGATTCGTTGAGCCGAAGATGATATCATCGACATAGATTTGAATGATCATAAGGTGGTTACCTTCCATTTTACGAAAGAAGGTTGGGTCAACCGAACCTTGTTTGAATTTAGACATCTTTAAAAATTTAGTTAAAGTTTCATACCATGCCATAGGAGCTTGTTTCAGACCATAAACTGCCTTATCCAAGATATAGCAGTGATTAGGATGCTTTTCGTTTACAAAACCAGGAGGTTGCTCCACATACATGGTTTCTTCAAGTTCCCCATTTAAAAAGGCACACTTCACATCCATTTGGTAGACTTCAAAGTTCTTGTGTTCAGCATAGGCAAGAAATATTCGAACAGATTCCAGCCTTGCAACCGGAGCGAATGTCTCTTCGTAATCGATTCCTTCTTCTTGGCAATAACCTTTCACTACTAACTGTGCCTTGTTCCTAATTACATTACCCTCGTTGTCCATTTTGTTTCTGAACACCCATTTGAGACCGACAACCGAGGCATCTTTTGGTGTTGGAATAAGTCTCCACACCTTATTTCTTTCGAACTCATTGAGTTCGTCTTGCATTGCTTGAACCCAATCAGAGTGATCGAGAGCAGTATTGACGGTTTTTGGCTCTATTTTTGAAACAAAAGAATTAAACATACATAATTCTACTTTTGAGAATAAAGTAGTTTGCTTCGCCTTCAGTTGTGATTGAGTCATAATCTTTTCAGATGCATCACCCACGATTTGAGATGCAGGGTGATCTCTGGTCCATTTGATGAGAGGAGGATAATTTGGATCATAAGTGGGATCGAATTCAGCATTTACCTCTTCTTCTAACTCATATTGAATATCATCATCATAAAGCAAAGTGGAATTCTCCCCCTCAACAGATGACGAACCATTTGGAGGTGAACCATAAAATTCTTCTGCTACTGGGCTTCCAGGCGATTTCGGGCTTTCGGTTGCTACAGGACTTTCGGGTGCAGCTGGACTTTCCGGTCTGGCAGAGCTTTCAGTTGATTTTGGACTTTCGATTGCTACAGGACTTTCGGTTGCTTCAGGACTTTCGGGTGCAACCGGACTGTCGGGTCTAGAAGGGCTTTCGGTTCCGTCAAAGATTGGAGTTTCCCTTTGGTCATGAGGAATATCACCGATTGAAAATGATGGACTCTCCCCCTGGACATGTGAATCCTATCGTTCTGAAGAGAAATGTTTCTCCCCCTCGACTGAAGTATTGCTCTGATAAGGTTCGTTTCGAACTGGTTCTTCTTCATCCACCTGTTTAGTGGAGTCTTCGACAATTTTCTTAAGATGATCCACCTTGTTGTCTGCTGCCCAGGCTTCAGAGTGAATAGCTTTCTCTGGTTCATCAAACAAATCCATGAATTGATCAAACAAATTAGCGATAGTGGCTGTGACTTGACCAGATTGAGAGAAGATCTCTCCCATTTTGCCTTCAATAGACTGTAACTTCTTCACGTAGGTATCATCGAATGTTACATAATAGGTTTCTTCAATACGTTTGGAACGTTTATTCAGAACCCTGTACGCCTTTGAAGTGAGAGAGTACCCCAGAAAAATGCCTTCGTCTGCTTTGACATCAAATTTGTTGCGATGTTCTTTGGAATTGAAAATGAAGCACCTTGAGCTGAACACATGAAAGAACTTGACATTCAGCTTCCTACTGTTAAGAATCTCATAGGGAGTGACAGAGAAACGTTTGTTGAGATAACTCCTATTTTGAGTGAAACAGGCTGCAGCAATGGCGTCTGCCCAGAAGTACAGTGGTAGTGAGGCGAAACTCAGCATGGTTCGGGTTGCCTCACACAAAGATCTGTTTCTCCTTTCGACAATCCCGTTCTGTTGAGGAGTATATGGGGCTGAGAAATTGTGACTGGTGCCCTTTTCTGCCAAGAAGTCTTCAAATTCTTAATTCTTGAATTCAAATCCATTAACGCTCCTGATGTTTCGAACGACTTTTCTCAATTGCACTTCGACCTACTTGATAAAGAGTTTCAACTTGGGAGTTGCCTCTGATTTATGCTTTAGAAAGAACACCCATGTAAACCGTGAGAAATCATCAACAATAACAAGAATATACTTATTACCGCCAATGCTCTCGATGGATGATGGACCACATAGGTCGATGTGAAGTAACTCAAGTGGTTCAACAACTTTGGTGTTTATAATGGTTGGGTGGCTTTTGCGACTTTGTTTCCCCATTTCACAAGCAGCACATAAGTGTTCTCGATCAAACTTGAGCAATGGAAGACCACGAACATGATCACCGATGACGAGCTTATTGATGTCTTTGAAGTTTAGGTGTGAGAGCCTTCGGTGCCATAACCAACTTTCATCTGAATGAGCTTTGGACAAGAGACAGATGGCGGGATTCCCTTTGATTGGGTTGAGATTTAAAGGAAACATCTCTCCTTTTCATTTAGACTTGAGAATAACCCTTTTGGATTTCTTCTCTATGATTTCTGAACCTTCATCATCAAAAGAAACTTTGAGACCGGTACCTCCCACCAGTTAAGACACGCTTATAAGGTTATGTTCTAACCCCTCAACATAAGCCACCTTCCTGATTGTAAAGTCTCCATTTCTTATCATTCCATAACCCTTTATCGTGCCATAGGAGTTGTTACCAAACTTGACATTGCCGCCATTACGAATGCACCGAAACTCCCTTAGCTCTTCCTTCCTTCCTGTCATGTGACGTGAGCAGGCACTGTCTATGTACCATTCTTCGTCAGACTGCTCATCACTTATAACCTGCAAAAGTTATGCATATTTAGGAACCCAGAGTTGCTTGGGTCCTCCTGAGCCTTTTACAAAAACAGGAATAGTAAGAGAAGCATCAACAAGATAAGTTCGTTTTATTAATGTTGTTTGATCTTTCCTCTTAATTGTGAACACTTTGATTTTATTGGAGTTAGGTTCAGGGGTTTTGTTTCTAGCTTGGTTTTGGTCTTCTTTTGCTGAGGAAATTTTAGTCTTTCCTTTCAAATCCTTTGACGATTGAGAGCATGGTGAAGGACGAGAGTTAGATTTAGAAGAAGAAGGAGAATGAGAAGAATTAGAAGAATTAGAATTGGAATCTCTCCTGTATTCAGATTTGAAATGACCCTTTCTATTGTAATCATTTGAGGGACCGAACCTTGACCTTCGGTTCTTGTTTCATGAAGGACCGAAACCGATTTTCCGGTTGTTGTGTGTCTCTGAACCGAAACTGGGTTTCCTGCTATAAAAGCTAGATGAACTGAAGCCTGGTTTTTGTTTGCTGTTATTTGGAGGACCGAAACAAGACTTTGGGTTGTTGTTTCTTTCAGGACCGAACCTGTCCTCTTGGTCTTGTTCTTTCTGTGACCCAGACGTGTTCTTTTGGTTCTTTTGGTTCAAAGGATTGAAGCTTCCTTTATCCTGTTTCTCTTCTTCTTTGGACTTGGAGTTTCCATCAAAGTGAGCGTAGTGAGGGTTTTGGGAGCGCCAGAATTGTTTTCGCTCTGATAGGTTTTTCTTATACCTCAGATTCCTCTACTGCTTTTGATTTTTCACCTGTTTAGGTTGTCTGTGAACATTCGCCTTCTGTTTCGGTTTCTGAACAACATGTTTACTCTTCATAGGTGAGGTTTCGCTTGTGGAGGTGACTTCTTCTACAGGAGTTTCTTTTGTGCCACTTGTACTTGGTACGTCAAAATTGGTAGGCTTATTCAACGGTTCAGGCACATATCTACCTTTGGTCTTCCAGGATGTTCGCTCCGACAGACCAACCGTTTCGTCTGCATTGTCTATGAGTGCTGACCAGAACAACTCATCACAACCACCTGCATTATCTTCTTTCACTATGGCAGTGAGTTCGGCTGTTTGATGTTCGGTTACTCCTGTGACCTTATACACTTGATTTGGTGTGGTTCTCACTTTTTGGTACACAACAACCTTTTCTTTAAGGGCTGGGGACTTAGTTTTGGACAAACGAGCGAATTCCACAGAATTTTTAGAAATTAGGTTTTTGTGGTTTTCAGGTTCGCTCTTGACAAATTCAGAACAGTCGACTTCAACCTCTACAGAAATTTCACCCATATCATCATCCTCATTAAGTTCAGATGCGTTTTCAACATCAATTTTGTTTTCTGAACTTAAATTGGTACTCAATGAGTCGAATTTTTGTATGGTTTCGGTCCTGAGTTTCAGCTTATCATTTTCATCCAAAAGATTTTTAAGCATGTCCTTATGGTCTTTGGACTTTATAAAAGATTCTATTTTGTCTAGACCATACATATAAGTAGGATTAACATCATCGGAAGATACGACGCTTTCATAGTTGTATGCTTCGACATCGATTTCATCCTCCTTAAACTCAAGGAAGGGTAGAATCATGCGATGTATCTTCTGCCCTATTTCACAATTTAGATGTAGTTGAGTAATGTTAGCATAAAGTCTTTTACCGATCAAACAAAAAACATTCCTTTCTTTTAACAATTTTAGATTGTCTCTTTGCAAATAAATGTTTTCATCCCTAGACTTAATTAGCTCCAACTCCTTCTGCTCAATCCACATCCTTTGCTCCTCACTCTTGGATGACACCCTGCTTATTTGGTCAGTCAGATTAGAATTTGTGACCCGTGTTTGAGTTAAACAACTATCTAGATTTGAAATTCTTGAATTCAAGTTTATTAATTCTTTTTCGTATGATGCTTGTGGAACTTTAAACGAAATAAAAATGGATTGTACCTTCTTGATCAATTCGTCAAGCTCATTGATCTGCACACTAAGAGGCTTTGCTTTAAAGCATACGTCCTCTCGTTCCTTGGTTCCATCATTTCCACCATCAGTGTTGTATCCCCTCATCTGAGATACATCCGTCACCATTAAACAGCTTCCACTAACATCGTCACTCTTCGCAACATAAGCCTTTCCATGAGAAGGATTTCTCACTTCATCATCCTTTGAGTCGATTGACCAAACTTGAACGCCCCCAAATTCATCATCATCTGCTGAACCCTGCACAATAAGAGCATTCATAGAGGGATTAGTAGCAGCTTTCTTCCTTTTAATCTCCTCCAACTTTTTCAGGAGAATTGCTTCTTCACCTTTCTCCTCATCTTTTTCCGTCATTTCCTTCAAAACACAATATTTGGCGTAATGATTCTTTCCTCCACAGTAATAACAGCTGACACCAGAATCAGCTTCCACCTTCGCCTCTTTCTTAGGTTCTTCCGTCTTCAACTCCTCTTTCACCTTTTCAGAACTGTAGCTTCCCTGCCAATTTCGGTTCTTATTGGTACGGAACTTCTTCTTGATGAAGCTTTTGGGATTGGACACCATCATAGCATAATCCTCTGAAGTTAGATCGTAGTCCCCTAGGTCCAGATCTTCGTCTTCTACTGCATTCTTACTTTTAGACAGAAGGGCCAAAGATCCCAAGTTTGTGACCACACTCTTTTCTTGCAACACCGTCTTTTCCTGGGATTTCAGATTTCCTCCAAGTTTCGCCAGTGAATTAGATTTAAACTGTTCATGTGCTTTAACTGTTGATACGAACGCCCGCCATTCAGATCTTAGACCATTTAAAAAAGTAACCTTCTGTTCGATCAACTTTCTTTCAATGTCATGTTTGATCATCTTACTGAGAAGATGATTAAACCGATCGAATGTTTGTGTAACTACCTCCTCTGGCTTTTGCTTGAACTCTCCAAATTCAGAGAGAAGAAGGGTCTAAATCGAGTGCTCCAGGTCTTCAACTGTCGAATACAGTTCTCTCAGCCTATCCTAGATTTCCTTCGCTGTACTACATGAACTAACCAAACGAAACGTGTCGGATTGAATAGCAAATTGGATTAGTCTCAATGCCTTAATGTTGCATTGAAACTTCTCCTTTTCATCCTGAGCAACGTCTTTCACATCTTTCAACAAATCATTGTACTCTTTTTGAGTTTTAATGATTTTTGAAGTCTTTGAATGAGCAAATGGGCCATTTATGATTGCTTCCCATATAAGATACTCGTTGTCCTCCGATCCAATAATGTAGTCTTCAAAATGATGCGTCCATACTTCATAATCTTGAGTGTAGAGGATTGGAATCTTGGTTGTTGATCCGATGTTGTTAGAAATGTTGATTGGATTGGATTGAGAATCGTCCATGCTTGATCGTTTAACTTGTTATAAGATCAGCCTTTGTAATACGTAATATTAGGGCATATTTAATAATTAATGAGATACGTCAATAATGGAGTGATGGCTCAATAAATATCAATGCATGCAGAATAAACCCTAATCAATTCTATGACAGAAGAGATGTGTATGAATTACACAGCCTCTTTCTCTGATACCAATTGATGAGATATTAATCTCTTAGATCGTTTAGATCTTACACAGATTTAGCAAAATGATTCAAACAAAGTAATAAACAAGAGATGGAATCAACAGTATGCTTAATGATTCAAATGATTCAAGCCTCAGCAGAGCTCGACAAAGAACTTCCGCTGTAGAGGCTTTTAGGGTTACAATCGATAAAAACAATAAACGTTATGAATAATCGACTCCAAAACCTTACGTACCAAGATGCATGCAAGCATCTATAAATACTCAAACCCTAACAAATAAATCACGGATGGACAGGCCCAATCCGGATACAAAACAGGGCTAAGAACCGAGCCCAAGACGCAACACCATACACCCAACAATATCTATGGCATTGTTACTTGAGACATATAAACAAGAAACACATATCTCAACTCCAAAAGAGTGGAATTTGGGGGGCAAAGGACATAGAGTCACTTGACATATGTGAATCTTGTTTATGTGGAAAGATGACAAAATCCCCTTTCTTTGGAACAAGTGAAAGGGCAAGGGCTTTAATAGGCATCATACACACCGATGTATGTGGACCTTTTAAAACAATGTCTAGATATGGTGATATATATTATATCATCTTCACTGACGACTACCGTCATTTTGGTTATGTGTATTTGATGAAACATAAACATGAAGCATTTGAAAAGTTTAAATTTTTCAGAGTGAAGTTGAAAATCAACTTGACAAAACAATCAAAATCCTTCGTTCAGATAGAGTAGGCGAGTACTGGAGCCAAGAGTTCCAAGACCATCTAAGGAGTCGTGGGATTATGTCACACCCCCAAACCAGAATGGCAGAAACATTTGGGGGTGGATGACTTCAAGAAGTACCATAACAATTGAATATCGTAAAGAAAGTAACACAACCATCATATATATAATGAAACGAACATTGTTGCGTTATACATGTTTCCAAAAGAATATTACAATATGATTATTTAAAATGTTTGATAATAAACGCCTTTAGCGTTCCTTCTTCAAAAGTTGGTAGTTACCTGTATCACTGATTCCCTGAGAAATACAAGTGGTTTCGAAAAGGTGTCAACAATATAGTTGGTGAGTTCATAAGTGTTTTGTACTGAAAAAGTATGTATTTTTGGAAGAAAATAGATGAACGTGGTTTTCAGAAAATCCAATATTTGCCACATATAGTTTGAAAAGTTCCCAAGGTTGGAGGGCGTTATTATCCTTCGTACTTAAATGATAAAAAAATGTTTTGTACTCAAAATAATGTAAATACTGAATGCATGTATGAATCTTGTAAATCAAGCTTGTTTTTATACTTTCGTGTGAGTCTTATAACCATACTATTGACACAGACTGCCTGTAACAACATTCTTCAGGTGTTGTAGTGTTATGACATTTGTCACCCCAGACCTGCCAGTCTAACTGTAGCTAACACTTTAGGTGCGGGGTTGTCAATCCCGTATAGATCTATACACAAGTATCACACTCTCCCTCGAAGAGATTATGGCTTATAATATAGGACTTGAAATGCCTACATAAGAGTACGTTGAAGTTTAAATATCTCACATCACTTAGTATAAATAGATTTACGATATGAAAGTCTTTATTTCACTTTAAATGAAAGTATTTCGTTTTTCAAAATGTATACGTAAGAATGTATGAATAAATCGCAAACTATACCCATTATAGTTTTTCTAAATGGGTGTTCCATTTGGTGAAGATAACTTGGTGATATACTAAACTTTATACGTAAAGTAAGATGTTGGTATCAAAATATAATAAGATAGATGTAGCATTTATATTTATATAAACGATACGTTTTCTTATATTGTACTTGTATTTCCCCCCCCCCCCCTAAAACATGAAAAGACTTGAAAATTAGGGGTATGAACTCACCTGTTTGGTTTGAAGAGAGTGGGACTAAAGTCGAGCAGAACTTCAACCGCGGAAAGTTGCATCTTCGAGCTTCTCGGAGACCTCGGTAGCGTAGAACCTTCGTCGGGGCTCAAGTGTGGAACCGACGGTGTCGGGATGGTCTCTGGTATGTAAGAGTGTGTGAGAGTGAGTGAAATTTTGAGGGAAGTGTGCCAAAATCCGGAGTTTATGCCTTCTATTTATAGGGCTGAAGGCGCGAGTACGCTGGGCGTACGTGTTACACTACGCGTACTTCGGTTACGTTGGGCGTAACTTTGCATCATGTCTTACGACTTGGGTCTAGCTAGGCGTAGAGCTTGCAGCCGATGGGACTCGACCCTGCACCTGAGTACGATGGGCGTACTCTTGAATTACGTTGGGCGTAATTCTGGCTTCCATCTTCTAAATTCCGTAACTTTCGCGTACAGGCTCCGTTTTTTGCGTTCTTTATATCCACGCGTAGGTGAGATTATGTTCTACAACTTTCATTGAGACTTCGTCGGCTAGTTTTGACTTTATTTTTAATACTATGTTTTTAATAGGCCGGGACTGCTAAAGTCCGTTAAAAATTCATAACTTCTTTATCCGACGTCTGTTTTCGTTTGTCTTTTTATCATCTTACTCCTATTGTGGAGACCTTCAACTTTCGTTTAGTTTGCTTTAGCTAAATATCGTCTGATCTTTAATTCGAGTTTTTAGCTCCCTACTGTTGTTACGAAACTTAGAAAATTCATAACTTCTTCATACGAGGTCCAATTTGTGTGATCTTTTTATGTACGTTTACAGTTTAACGAACTCTACAACTTTCGTTTAGATACTTAAGGCTAAAATGCATTTTATTGGAAATTCACTTATTACGTTAAATAATGTTTTACCGGGTGTGTCGTGAATAATTGAGTGGACATAGATTCTTCATTATAACCCGGTTTCGAATGTTCTTTATGTTTTTGGAAACCTTGGCACGATATCTAACATTTGATGCATCCCAATTTAGATATTTGAACACTTTATTTTTTAGGCTAATTTCGTTGATTCCAAATAGTTTCGTTGTATTTGACTTTTGCGTGTTACATTGCTTTTGGAAAAATATAGGGTTGTCACAGATTATCTCACAACTCATTCCACCTAGAACACCACAATTTAATGGTGATTCTAAGAGAAAAAATGTAGTTGATCAGGCTACATCCACTCCTTGATACGACTAAGAACAGTCCTGGCTTAACCGAGATGCTAGCATTATCTTGTTTGGTTCGGTATTATGTTCTTTTTCCTAATACAAGCAAGGATGTTTTTATCGTTATGTTTTACTTGTTTTGTTCAGAGTTGTGTTAGTCCCTCTTTTGGTTTATAATTGCATATCAATGGGTGGTTAGATATGCTAGTTCACTATAAACAGAGCTCTGATACCAACCTGTCACACCCCGAACCAGACGTCGAAAACGTCCGAGGTCTCTTGTGACTTAAATTGAATACCATCACAATGAATATACACGAATCATAACATCATTCATCACCATGCATTGAAATATTACAACTGATATTGTTTTCATCCAGTACACTGTTTCAGACATTACAATTTCATAACATAAACTATTCGATAGATAATCTAAGCAAAACACCATGACATAACTTGGTACTTATTCTTCGGCTTACCTGTTACCTGAGAATACAAGTTATTTTGAAAAACGTCAACATATGAAATGTTGGTGAGTTCATAAGTAATGTTGTAGTAAAATGATTTGGTGTAGTTTGTAAAACCCAGAAAATCCGATATTTTCTGAAAAGATCATTTTTTATAAAAAGTGTGAAGATCCGTGAATATATGCTTGTTGATCTTTTTTAAAACATGTATAATTGTTGAAATTTTGTATAAATCACGCAAGTGAAATTGTTGAACTTCCCGAGAAAACCCGATGTTTTCCCAACACATAAAATACGATACAGTGACTTGTCTATTGTTATACCAATACGTCGAATGATTTTGATTACCTGAGTGGCATTGGATTAATTAGGGTTGTGAGTTGTTATAATCACGCATTTAAGAAAATGATAAGTTTATAACTACAGTTTACGAACGATCCTTAAAGGCATCGGCCGTTACTACTCACTTAATCCACCCACCATGATTACTCTTGTTTATCGTCCTGAATCTGTTTACTTTGATTTCTCATAAGCCCAACAACCGAGGAGATAGGGAATGCGAAAGACACTTGGCCCCACTTGCACTTGACTTCTCGACCTCGCTAGCAGTACTAATGGGCCATTAGGGCTCAATAACACATTAGAGCTATTGAAAGTCCTTTTACCTGGAATTGGGTTATAGAAGGCCCAACATCACCTAAGCACATTCCCTTTGGGCCCAAAGATCATGTTAATGGGCTAGCAAGGCCCAAAAAGCATGATTTGAAACTTCTAAGCCCGAAGTTTGTAAGTTAGTTCATCATGATTATCGCGTGTTTATTGAAATGCATGGGTTTATCGATTTTGTTTTGTTATTGATTCGAGACCGAATCAATTCGTTTTGTAACGATATTTATTGTTGAGAGTGTAATTGTTTTTCCGTTTCGTCGATAGTCGTCGATCTTGTATTTTGTATTATTGACTTAATTTGTTTGAAAACGGAGTTTGGTCCTTTTCATTTCCTTCCTTTTATAAAAATAACACTTTTGGTCCTTTTATATAAAAGAATTTCATTTTTAGTTCTTAAAACACTTTTCTTGACACTTTTGTATAATTTATTTGATGAAAACACGATTTTAACCCAAAGTTTATTTAGTTGACAGCTTCAGCCCCTCTAGAATAGTGATTCTCGGTTAGGGACCCATTTTTCACAACTTTTACAGTTTTGGCACAAAATCGAAAAACTTTGCATTTTTAGTCCTTTTTGATAATGAAAAGCATTTTTGAAACTTATAAACATTTTGCTATGCTAATTACCCCCTGTTTTATAGAAAATTGCATTTCCAGCACCTCAAACTTATAAATTTCGCATTTTGAGGCTTATTGGGCCGAGAAGCCCATAATTAGCCCATTAGGTTAAAAATTTACATTTTAAATCCCTAGAAATTTCTAATATTCAGAAAAATATTTATAGAAACTGTTTTGATCCATTTTAACCTTCAAGAAACCATGACCTGTTGATATGTACCCCAAGTTTGTATTTTTGACATTTTAAGCCCAAAAATGGGTTTTATGTTATAGTATGTTCATCACAACCTTATCAACTTATTTTTCTTGACTTGTTTAGTGTAAAATAGCTTAAGTTATGTTGATTTCCTTTCTTATGTCTTAGATCTCGGGTTTACACCCTTTTCTGTAACACATTGATCACAATACACAAGAAATCACACACATACATGCATCAAATCACACATAGCACACATATACACATAGATCTACACATTTTCTTGTATTCTCCCCCATAAAACTGATAAAAACCAAAAAGAAAGGGGTATGAAGCTCACCCTTGAGTGTGGTTTCGGTTTTGAAGAATATTTGGAGAAGTTTGGTGCTATTTTCGTCCCTAGGGAGTCCTTGGATGGATCTCGAACTTAGTGTGCTCTAAGATGCAAGATCATGAGTTTGAATGGATTAAGAGATGATTTTTGATGAAAACAAGTGAGTTAGATCATAGATTTGTCATCAACTTACCTTAGATGATGAATTAGTTGGTGAAAGCCTCTTGAAACACAAGATATTTCGAGATTTTTGGATGAAGGAGAGTGGATGATTCTTGACTAGTTTAGAGAGAAATTTAGCTGTGAAGTGTGTGTGTTTCTGTTACTCTCGGCCGAAGAAAAGAGAGAGTGTGATGAGATGGTGCATGGAGATTTGGGTCAATTGCATGGATAACCTCCATGTAAAAATTAGGTGGAAAGCATAAGTCAACTCTTCTTCATGGATTGGGTTGGGCCGAGAATGGAGAGGGAAGAAAGAATATTTGGGCCTTAAATGCTTAAGCCCAAATTTTATGGTTATGTTGAGTGATTTTTTTTTGGCCCAAATAAATATAAATATGATTTTTATGACCTATTAGGGCTAAATTAGGTTAGTTATGGCCCAATAAGATCCATTTAAATATTTTGTTTCATTTTAGGCCCAATATGGCCCAAACTATTAAAATAAATGAAAGTGGGTCCAATTAGAGCCCATACAAGAGTTCTAAGCCCAAGATAGTCCAATTGGAAGCTTATTGGTCCATTGGGCCCAATAAGGAAATCCTAGTCAAAAATGGATTCAAACAAGGATTTCTAGGGTTTCCAATTGTTTGTTGGCTATTTGCAGTGCATGTATGAAGTGTTTGATTGAAATTTTGTTGTTATTGAATAAGCATCTTACATGCTTTCACATTGTTGGTTCACATTTGTTATCATTGTTCAATATTTACAAGGCTTCAAATTCGTAGTTGTGACATCATTCCCCCGTTAGAGGGAATTTCGTCCCGAAAATCTTTTGAAAGCCCGATTTGAGAACGTTAGAATAGATGAGGGTACTTTTGCTTCATTTGATATTCGCATTCCCACGTGAATTCTGGTCCACACTTTGTGTTCCACCGTACCTTCACAATCGGGATGCGACTTTGCTTGGTACGCTTCACCTCCCTGTCCATGATTTCGACTGGTTCTTCGACGAACAGGAGATTCTTGTTGATTTCAATTTCATCAAGGGGAATGATGAGAGTTTCATCTGATAAGCACTTCTTTAGGTTGGAAACATGGAACACGGGGTGTACGCTGCTGAGCTCAACGGGTAGCAGCAGTCTGTATGCTACTGGACCAATTCGGGTAAGGATCTCGAAAGGTCCAATGTATCGTGGATTCAATTTTCCCCGTTTTCCAAAACGAATGACCCCTTTCCAGGGAGAAACTTTTAACAGCACTCGATCCCCGACCTGAAACTCTAAGGGCTTTCGCTGTTTATCAGCGTAGCTCTTTTGTCGATCGCATGATGCTTGTAGTCGATCTCTGATTTGAACTATCTTTTCCGTGGTTTCACGTATGATCTCCGGTCCCCTTAACGTCTTGTCTGATGCTATTTCCCTCGCTAGCTGTGTGTCGCCCACCTCAGCCCAACATAACGGTGATCTACACTTACGTCCATATAGCACCTCGAAAGAAGCAACTTTGATGCTTGTGTGGTAACTATTGTTGTATGAGAATTCAACTAAGGGTAAGTGGGTATCCCAGGACTTCCCAAAGTCTATCACACATGCGCGAAGCATGTCTTCAAGCGTCTGAATGGTTCGTTCTCTTTGACCATCCGTTTGTGGGTGATAAGTAGTACTCATGTCCAGATGGGTTCCCGGTGCCTTCTGAAGGGATTGCCAAAACGTGAGGTGAATCTATTATCTCTATCTGAGATGATAGACACTAGCACTATGTGAAGTCTCATGATTTCTCGAATGTATATTCTTGTCAATCTCTCCATCTTGTAGGATTCTTTCATTGGCAGGAAATGAGCAGATTTCGTCAGTCTGTCAGCTATTACCCATATAGTGTCCAATCCGTCTGACGTCTTGGGCAGCTTGGTCACAAAATCCATAGTAATCCTTTCCCATTTCCACTCAAGAATTACTGGTTGCTGTAATAACCCCGAGGGCTTCTGGTATTCCACCTTTACTTTAGCGCAAGTAAGGCATTTGCTAACATAGGTGGCAATCTCTGCCTTCATGTTAGGCCACCAATAATGTTGTTTAATATCCAAGTACATTTTGTCCAAACCTGGATGGATGAAGTATCGCGTCTTGTGAGCTTCATTCATGACCACTTCCCTAAATCTTCCAAGTTTAGGGACCCAAATACGGTTCATGAAATAATATACTCCGCCTTCTTTCACCTCTAGATTCTTCTCCATTCTGCGTAACGCTTCGCTTGTTTTGTTTTTCGCCTTCATGGCATCTGACCGGGCTGCCCTGATCTGAGTGGTTAGGTGAGATTGGATGGTTATTGAGAGAGTTTTCACACGAAGATTAGAGTACTCTTTCCGGCTCAAGGCATCAGCTACCACATTATCCTTGCCTGGGTGGTACTTAATTTCACACTCATAATTGTTTAATAGTTCAACCCATATTCGTTGCCTCATATTCAGCTCTTTTTGATTCAAGATGTGCTGGCGACTCTTGTGGTCCGTGAAGATGGTGCACTTCGTACAATAAAAGTAATGCCTCCAAATCTTCAGGGCGAAGACCACTGCTCCCAATTCCAGATCAAGGGTTGTATAATTCACTTCGTGTGTCTTTAGTTGGCGGGGACGCATAAGCTATCACTTTTCCACGCTGCATGAGAATGCAACCTAAACCCTGATTTGACGCGTCATAGTAGACTACGGAATCTTCCGTTCCCTCTAGTAGTGATAGTGCCAGGGCATTGCAGAGTGCTTGCTTCAGAGTTCGGAATGCAACTTCTTGTTTGTCTGTCCATTTGAATGGTACGCCCTTTTGTGTAAGAGAGGGAAGTGGCTTGGCGATCTTAGAGAAGTTTTGAATGAACCTCCTGTAGTAACCTGCTAGCCCTAAGAATTGGCGAATTTCTGTGGGTGTTGTCGGGACTGTCCATCCTTTGATGGCTTTGACCTTAGAAGGATTCACATGTATTCCTTCCTGACTAACAACATGACCCAAAAAGTTCACGCTATGGAGCCAGAACTCACACTTGGAGAGTTTTACGTATAGCTTCTCAGTTCGCAGGGTTTCCAGGATTTGTCGGAGATGTCGGCCATGCTCTTCTTCGCTTCGAGAATAAACTACAATGTCGTCAATGAATACAATAACAAAGTTCTCAAGGAATGTTCGGCAGATTCGATTCATTAGATCCATGAATTCGGCAGGGGCATTCATTAGACCGAAGGGCATTACGACAAATTCATAATGTCCGTAACGAGTTCGGAAAGCGGTTTTGGGAATATCCTCTTCCCGGACCTTGAGTTGATGGTACCCGGATCGTAGATCTATCTTAGAGAAGTAACTAGCTCCTTGGAGCTGGTCAAATAGATCGTCGATTCGTGGGAGTGGATAGCGATTTTTGCCAGTGAGCTTATTAAGTTCTCTGTAATCAATGCACATCCTAAAAGATCCGTCCTTCTTCTTGACAAAGAGGATTGGAGCTCCCCATGGCGAGAAGCTGGGTTAGATGAATCCCTTGTCCAGGAGTTCACTGAGTTGGCTGGACAATTCCTGCATCTCAGTAGGAGCCAATCGGTGAGGCGATTTAGCGATGGGAGTAGCTCTTGGAACAAGATCAATTCGGAATTCAACTTGTCTTTCTGGGGGTACTCCAGGAAGATCTTCAGGAAATATGTTTGGGAATTCGCGTGCTACAGGAATGTCTTGAACTTTAGCCTCTTCCTTGGTTTTATCCACTATGTGCGCCAGGAATGTCAAATCGTTCTTTCACAGATGCTTCTGTGCCTGGAAGTACGAGATGAGACGAAGGTTCGTGCTAGGTTTTTCTCCGTAAATAACTAGGGTTTCATGATTTGGAAGGTGAAGGCGAACGGCCTTCTCGTCACACATAATTTCAGCATGGTGGGGGCTTAACCAATCCATGCCAATAATCACATCAAAACTCCTAGTGGAAACATGCATTAAGTTTATTTGAAAGACGTGTTCGTTTAGGGCAAGGGTACATCCGATATAGATTTCCCCAGTGGATTCTGTTTTCCCATTGGCCATTTCCACCGTAAAGTAGGGATGAGCATGGTTCGGTTTGGGTCGGTTTTTGGCTAAAACCAAACCAAACCGTAGAAAGTCGGTTTTTCGGTTTTTAAAACCATATAGGTTCGGTTTTTGCATGGGTCGGTTTTTCGGTTTTCCGGGTTGGGTTTATGGGTTTTCGGTTTTAAACCGTGGGTTTATGAGATCCTGTTTTTTTTCCTAGTTTTTGGGTTCAAACCTAGTGAAAATACGTTGCGATAAATAGTATTGTATCACTTTAAATATACTAAAATAAAGAGTACGAATTCTAGTATTATAAAAGCATAAAAGTGTTCAAAAGATCAAAGTTTAACACCATTAATGATTTGTTGAAAATAAACATAAAGTATTAAACAGATAAAGTCTAAAGTTTAAAACTAAAAGTTTAAATCATAATATAAATAATATATATGTGGGTCGGTTCGGTTTTTATGGGCGGTTTTATACGTCAAAACCGAACCAAACAGTTATTTTTCGGTTTTTGTAAAATTCAAACCTAAATCGTCGGTTATTGCTTTG
This sequence comes from Lactuca sativa, assembly GCF_002870075.4. Classification (NCBI taxonomy): domain Eukaryota; kingdom Viridiplantae; phylum Streptophyta; class Magnoliopsida; order Asterales; family Asteraceae; genus Lactuca; species Lactuca sativa. Next base: position 202,590,053 of record NC_056623.2, on the reverse strand, counting down.
GTTTCGGTTTTTCGGTTTCGGTTATGTCGGTTTTTTTCGGTTTTTCGGTTTTCGGTTCGGTTTTTGCTCATCCCTACCGTAAAGGTTTCATTGAGCGTCTAGGGCTGTTGTTTTAACAAATGTTTAAACTTATTGCTCACAAAACTTCATTCTGCTCCGATATCAAATAGGATGCATGCATAAGTGTGGTTTAGGAGGAACATACCGGTAACGACAGCGGGATCCTGAACCGCTTCTCCCTGACCCATGGTCAGCACCCTTCCTGTTCCTCCATTTCCAGGATTGTTGTTGTTGGGGAAGTTTCGACGGAAATGCCTAGTCCTTCCACATCTATAGCAGGTGTGGCTAGGCCCTGCATTGTTGCCACCAATTTTGGTGTTGTTGTTTTTGCGGTTATTGTTGTTGTTGTTTCCCTGTTGTTGGTTCTGAGGAGGGTAGGTCCTGCAATACTTTGTCGTGGGCCCCTTCCGATTGCAACTGGTGCACTGCATCTCTCTGCATTCTCCATTGTGATGGAGACCGCACTTGTTGCACTTAGGAAGATTACCGGAATAAGTTCTAGGAGCACTTGGAGCAGCTGAGGCTGGAGCATGTGGTGTGGATGGAACTTGAGTGGTGGCAGCATTAACTGCCACTGTTTGCTGCTTCTTGGATGATTCGGAGCCTTGATGTTCCTTCCTCTTGTTGTTCTTCCCCTTTTTGTTATCATTTTGCTTCTTACTTTCAGCCTCCACTAGCTTCTCACCCTTCTTGTTGTTGTGGTCATACATCTTCTTGGCCAATCTCTTGGCACTATCGAAAGTTTCAGGATTTGCGGCTATCACGTTCCCTTGGATCGGGGAGGCCAGTCCCCAGATGAATCGTTCGATCTTCTTACCTTCTGAGGTGATCATGCCAGGGCACAGTAGAGACAGTTCGCTAAACCTTGATATGTATCCATCTATATCAACATTTCGGACAGTGAGATTCCATAGCTCTTGTTCCATTTTCTGAATTTCGCCTCGAGGGCAATACTCGGCCATCAACATTTCTTTCATCTCTTTCCATGGCATGGAATTAGCTACAGGGAGTGTCAGGGCTTCCACGTGTCCATTCCACCAAGTGAGCGCTTGGTCAACGAAAGTGCATACGACAAACTTTACCTTCATCTCCTCAGGGCAATCACATATCTCGAACACCGATTCCACCTTCTCGATCCATCATTTCGGGGTGATCATTCCTCCAATGCCGTTAAAGGTCCGTGTGATGAGATGGTGCATGGAGATTTGGGTCAATTGCATGGATAACCTCCATGTAAAAATGAGGTGGCAAGCATAAGTCAACTCTTCTTCATGGATTGGGCTTGGGTCGAGAATGGAGAGGGAAGAAAGAATATTTGGGCCTTAAATGCTTAAGCCCAAATTTTATGGTTATGTTGAGTGATTTTTTTTGGCCCAACTAAATATAAATATGATTTTTATGACCTATTAGGGCTAAATTACGTTAGTTATGGCCCAATAAGGTCCATTTAAATATTTTGTTTCATTCTAGGCCCAATATGGCCGAAACTATTAAAATAAAGGAAAGTGGGTCCAATTAGAGCCCATACAAGAGTTCTAAGCCCAAGATAGTCCAATTGGAAGCTTATTGGTCCATTGGGCCCAATAAGGAAATCCTAGTCCAAAATGGACTTAAACAAGGATTTCTAGGGTTTCCAATTGTTTGTTGGCTATTTGCAGTGCATGTATGAAGTGTTTGATTGAAATTTTGTTGTTATTGAATAAGCATCTTACATGCTTTCACATTGTTGGTTCACATTTGTTATCATTGTTCAATGTTTACAAGGCTTCAAATTCCTAGTCATGACACAACCCGATCCGACTCGTCGGGTTCTCTCATGGATTCGGCGAGTTTCCTCCATGGCATCACTCATTTGACCTTCTAAGGTCAGATCTGTTTCTCTTACTTATAGATCTGGCCTTCCAACACCCAAAAATCACATAAAGGTCTGAACTTGGTGTTCATGCATGGTGTATCTTGCATTATATACCATAGAAACCCCATTAGTGCTTCTTACCTTCAAACCGTAAGATTTACTCTACTAAAGCTTCATACATTCGGCTCTCTGGACCTAGAAGGGTCTAGATCTATAACACATACTTGAGGCATTCAAAACCCCAAAGATGATGTAACAGCCCGAAATCTCAGGTATTATTAAATTATGTTTTTGGGGTGATTTAAAGGGGGACTCGGCGAGTTGGAGCCTAGACTCGCCGAGTAGAATCGCAGACTTGGTCGCGGGATCGCGACGGGACTCGACGAGTCCAGGCATGGACTCGGCGAGTCGACGCTGTTCAGCAGAAACCCTAACCGTTCAGTTTGATCGTATATAACGCCTCTTAGGCCGTCATTTGTAGTCTTTTGATCGATTGAAAGGGACCCTAATTGTTGTGGACGGCTAGGGCAAGAGAGAAAGCTATTGGAACTTGGAGGAACTTGCTAGGCAAGAAGAAGAAGAAATTGGCCAAAGGAATATCAAGGGGGATTAAGCCCTGAGTTTGGAGAACACAGAAGGAACGTTCTCAGGTAAATATTCGGACCAAAATCTGTTATCTTGATGTGTCTATGAGTTTAGGGTTTATGAAACCCATTTAGGGATTAGATGGGTTATTATGTTGTTACCCAAACGCTTTTACCCCAGTAATGAGATGTTTAAATGTCCAGAGGGTCCCATGGTTGTATACCTTGGGGCCATACGTAATTCAGGAAGCAGTTACTTGTCTGCATGGCATGGACTCGCCGAGTTGTTCTTCAGACTCGGCGAGTAGCTTGAAGATGTACTGGGACTCACCGAGTTGTTCTTCAGACTCGGCGAGTGGAGTCGGGGTGGCCCCGCGATTCTTCCAGGAGTAACTCGTCGGGTCGAGGTGGGTACTCGACGAGCAGATAAGGAATCTCAGAAAGTTGAAAGACGTCTAGACTCGCCGAGTCGCCATGGGACTCGCCGAGTCCAGTCGAGTTGACCGTTGACCAGAGTTGACCTAAGTCTGACTTCTTAGGGATAGTCACACTTAGCTGTTATGAGTGTTAATGAGTTATGTAATGTTATAGGAGGGATGTAGCTCGTTGGTTGTGCGCGAGTGATTTCAGGAGTTGCTAGCTTTCAGCATTTTCGAGGTGAGTCTTCTCACTACACTGTACCCGGAAGAGTTTGATTGTGTGACCGGAAGGTCGATTATGTTATGTGATATGTATGCTATATGTGGTAAGCTAAGTGTTATATGGATATGTATGCTGTATGTGGTAAGTTAAGTATTATATGTGCTATGTATGATATGTGGGCCGGAAGGCAATATGTTACGGGCCGGAAGGCGATTATGTTATGGGCCGGAAGGCGTTGTAATGAGGACCAGAAGGTCAGGGCCTGGAAAGGCGTATGTGGGTAAGTGTATATTGGGGAACTCACTAAGCATTTATGCTTACAGTTGTTGTGTATGTATGTATTTCAGGTACTAGCGAGGACCGTGGGAAGGCGCCGGCATGATCGATACACACTGAAGATTGTTTTAGGATCTTGGGAGTTGAATAATTGTATTGACTGAATAATTATACTTTTTATGCCTTAATTTTAATGGAAAATATTATGTTTTCAAAATGAAAAATTGTTTGAAAAATTCGAGTTGTTACAATTGGTATCAGAGCCTTGGTTTGAGGGATTCGGGTGCACCTTCGGGGGTAACTGAACTCAAACCGAGGATTTGAGGAAACTTTTCAAATAAAGGCATAAATTTTGTAAATGGTTTTGTAGTAAGCAAGAAAGAAGCAGTGTGTACGATCAGTCAGCGCCCGAACGGTAAAAGATCCCCAAAATACCTTACGATATTATAGGATATGAATTGTTATGCATGCTAGAAGACTAGGTATTCATGATAGAACTAGAGTGGCCTGATTTGTGATGCCTTAGTCTAGGAAAGTTGCTTATATGAGATGCTTTGCTAGTATGCGGGTAAATAGAGCGTATCAGAAGTAGAGTACTCACTATCTGGAGTTTGGGGAGGAGGACTTGGGATGAACATTGATGCGGTGTGGTCGGTAGTATTGGGCCCGTACTACCGAGGGCACCGGGTCAGTGGGAGGCCCAAGTAAGAATCCCTGGATATCTGGGTCTGAGTAGGGTTGCGTGTCGAGTATGATTATGCTCGGTGGAATCTCTGATAGTTTTATGTTGTATTTCAGAGATATCATGGTTAGACCGCGGCACGGGGCGAGTACGAGCGGTGTGAGTGACGAGGATATTCGTCAGATGATCCACGAGGAGGTGGCGGCGGCGATCCGGGCTGAGATCCCGGAGATGTTTGGGTCCATCAAGACCACTCTGATGGAGACGTTCGACGAGCGGTACGCCGCATTGACTGAGGCTGCAACCGCTGCAGCCACCGCAGCTGTGGCCGCTGCTAGACCACAGGGGGGTGATTCATTGCTGTTCCGAGAGTTCAGCAACACGAAGCCACCAGAGTTCGATGGGACGCAGGATCCGATTGCTGCGATGAGGTGGATCGCAGATATAGAGGGGTGCTTCTACACTTGTTCATGCCCGGAGCACCTGAGAGTACGGTTCGCTTTGAACCAGCTCCGTCTGGGAGCCAAGGACTGGTGGAAGTTCGTGACGGCGAACTTCACTTTAGCAGAGACTGCGGCGGTGACATGGGAGGGGTTCACTACCATGTTCAGGGATGAGTACGTTCCCCCGGTAGAGCGGGAACGATTGGTTCAGGAGTTCTTAACCCTCAAGCAGGGTACTGATTCGGTGGCGGTGATCACGCGGAAGTTCCACGAGAGGGCGATGTTTTGCCCCGAGCTAGTGGCCACAGAGCAGGCTCGGATGAGCCGGTACTTGGGTATTCTGAGGCGGGAGATCCGGGAGTTTGTGTCAAACTCCACCTATCATACTTTTACTGAGCTTCAGGCGAATGCCAGGAAGCGTGAGATCGAGTTAGAGACTCAGGCCAGGGAGGAGGCCGAGTCTCAGCGGGCAGACCGGCGACCGGCTCAGTCTCAGCCGGCAGCCAAGCGGATCAAGTCCGCCGATTCGAGGACGGGAGGTTCGAAGAACCGCACTTGCGTAAAGTGCGGTAAGGGTCATGATGGGGCGTGTCGAGCCGGTGCTTGCTACAAGTGTGGCAAGGAGGGACACATTGCTAGGGAGTGTCCCAAGGGATTTATGGTTTGCTTTCATTGCAACCAGACCGGCCATCGGAAGGCCGAGTGCCCTCAGCTTCGTCAGGGATCTGCACCTGTTGCCAGGACTACTGAGACTCGACCGGTGAAGGTCGAGGCCCCGAGGGCTCGTGGGAGAGCCTTTCAGCTGACTGCGGAGGAGGTCCGCGCTGCGCCCGATGTTGTGGCAGGTATGTTGTCATTCATGTAATTATTTTAATATCGATATGTTATGCTTATATTATTATGCGCGTAGGTACTTTCCTTGTGAATTCTGTGCCTGCCTTAGTGTTATTTGACTCGGGTGCGAGTAGGTCCTTTGTGTCCTTAACCTTTAGTCAGCAGATCGGCGTGAGTCGTGAGTCGTTGAGTCGACCTTTGCGGGTTTCTATAGCTGATGAGAAGGTGATTCGTGCTACGGAGGTTCTTCGGGGATGTGTACTAGAGATTTTCGGGGTTGAATTTCCGATTGACCTGATTCCTATTGCGATGGGGGATGTCTGTGTTATTGTGGGCATGGACTGGTTGGGCCGATTCGGCGCTGTCATCGACTGCGAGCGCCAGTTGGTGACCATTCGAGACCATAATGGGGGAGTCCTTTCGGTGTACGGTGAGGGTACTCGTTCAGGATCAGCTTTTTGTTCGGCCGCTAGGGCGAGGCAGTGTCTACGGCAGGGCCGTAAAGGTTTTGTGGCGTATGTGATGGATACGCGGGAGGTTTCCGAGAAACCGAAGTCAGTTGAGGAAGTTCCGGTGGTGCGCGAATTTTCAGATGTCTTTCCCGAGGAGTTGCCGGGAGTACCGCCTGTGAGGCAAGTAGAGTTTAGTATTGATCTGGTTCCGGGGGCAGCGCCTATTGCTAAAGTGCCCTATCGTCTTGCACCTCCAGAGATGCAAGAGTTGTCTTCGCAACTCCAGGAGTTGCTGGGAAAGGGATTCATTCGGCCGAGCAGCTCGCCATGGGGAGCACCTATTCTGTTCGTCAAAAAGAAGGATGGTTCACACCGGATGTGCATTGATTACCGGGAGTTGAACAAGCTAACGGTCAAGAACCGTTACCCGTTGCCGAGGATCGATGATTTATTCGATCAGTTGCAGGGAGCGTCTTGGTTTTCCAAGATCGATCTGAGGTCGGGTTACCATCAGGTGAGAGTACGGGATGAAGATGTCCAGAAGACAGCGTTTAGGACGCGATATGGGCATTATGAGTTTGTGGTGATGCCTTTTGGACTCACCAATGCCCCGGCTGTGTTCATGGATCTCATGAACAGGGTATGCAGGCCGATGTTGGACCGGTCGGTGATCGTATTTATCGACGACATTCTGGTGTATTCGAGATCGAGAGAGCAGCATGAGGAGCATTTGAGGGAGGTCCTTGAGGTATTGAGGTCGGAGAAGCTTTATGCAAAGTTCTCCAAATGTGACTTCTGGTTGCGGGAGGTCCAGTTTCTAGGACATGTAGTTAATCAGAAAGGGATATTGGTCGATCCGGCCAAGGTTGAGGCGGTGATGAGTTGGGAGGTGCCGAAGTCACCCTCTGAGATCAGAAGTTTCCTTGGGTTGGCAGGGTATTATCGGAGATTCATCAAGGATTTCTCCAAGATCGCAGTGCCACTCACCAGATTGACCCGAAAGGGTGTTACGTTCTCATGGGGGCCCGAGCAGCAGACCTCCTTTGAGACACTTCGCCAGAGATTGTGCGAAGCCCCGGTATTAGCTCTCCCAGAAGGGATGGAAGATTTCGTGGTATATTGCGACGCATCGATTTCGGGATTGGGTGCAGTGTTGATGCAGAGGGGTCATGTGATAGCTTATGCATCGAGGCAGCTGAAGCCTCATGAGGCGAGATATCCCACGCATGATTTAGAGCTGGGAGCAGTAGTGTTCGCTCTCAAGATTTGGCGTCACTACTTGTATGGGGTTCGATGTACGATATACACGGACCATAAGAGTTTGAAGTATCTGATGGATCAACCCAACCTAAATATGCGTCAAAGGAGGTGGTTGGATGTGGTCAAGGATTATGATTGTGAGATCCTGTACCACCCAGGCAAGGCTAATGTGGTAGCCGATGCATTGAGCCGCAGGGCGGAGAGCACTTCATTGCGAGATGTGTGCTTGAGACTGACCGTGATGACTCCTGTATTGGACGATATTCGTAGGGCACAGGCTGAGGCTGTGCGACCAGAAATGCAGAAGAAAGAGCGGGTTGTGGGGTTAATCTCAGAGTTTGTTAAGGATGGTCGAGGCCTTATGACGTTTCGGGGTCGGATTTGGGTGCCGTTCCTGGGCGGTACGCGTATTACGTTGATGGAAGAGGCTCATAAATCGAAATTCTCGATTCATCCCGGTGCTACAAAGATGTATTTGGATCTAAGGAAGGAATATTGGTGGCCCTGTATGAAGAGGGATGTGGCATGGTTCGTTGAGAGGTGCTTGACCTGTCGTAGGGTTAAGGCTGAGCACCAGAGACCGCATGGCAAGTTACAGCCATTGGAGATCCCCGAGTGGAAGTGGGAACAGATCACTATGGATTTTATCACCAAATTGCCAAGGACTGCTAAGGGAGTAGACGCAATTTGGGTGATCGTGGATAGGTTGACAAAGAGTGCACACTTCCTTGCCATCAGTGAGAATTCTTCGGCGGAAAAGTTAGCGGAGATATACGTGAAAGAGGTGGTATCTCGGCACGGAGTGCCGATCTCGATTGTGTCGGACCGCGATGTGCGCTTCACTTCCAGGTTCTGGAAGAAATTCCACGAGGAGCTGGGTACTAAGTTGCACTTTAGTACCGCATACCATCCCCAGACAGACGGTCAGAGCGAGCGGACGATTCAGACGCTGGAAGACATGCTCCGAGCGTGTGTGTTAGACTTTGGGGGTAGTTGGGATGCGTACTTACCATTGGCGGAGTTCTCCTACAACAACAGCCATCATTCGAGCATTGGTATGCCGCCTTTCGAGCTGTTGTATGGTAGGAGGTGTCGGACTCCCATTTGCTGGGGAGAAGTGGGACAGAGAGTAATGGGCAGCACGGAGATTGTGCTCCAGACGTCAGAACAGATTCAGCGGGTGAGACAAAGGTTACTGACTGCCCAGAGCCGACAGAAGAGTTATGCAGACAGGCGCCGATCCGAGCTTGAATTTCAAGTCGGCGACTACGTTCTCCTGAAGGTCTCTCCTTGGAAAGGAGTGATTCGATTCAGGAAGAGAGGCAAATTGGGGCCCCGGTATATTGGGCCATTTCGTGTTGTTGCAAGGGTAGGCCGGGTAGCCTACCGGTTGGAGTTACCAGCGGAGTTGGGTCAGATCCATGACACTTTTCATGTGTCGCAGTTGAGGAAATGCATAGCCGATGAGTCGGCAGTGGTTCCACTGGAAGATATTCAGGTGGATGCGACCCTGAATTACGCGGAGAGACCAGTGGCGATCAAGGATCGGAAGATCAAGGTTCTGAGGAACAAGGAAGTACCTCTGGTGCTAGTTCAATGGCAACACCGTAGGGGATCGGAATTGACTTGGGAGCCGGAACGTGAGATGCGGGAGCAGCATCCGGAACTATTTGCAGAGTGAGACTTCGAGGGCGAAGTCTAATCCAAGTGGGGGAGAGTTGTAACAGCCCGAAATCTCAGGTATTATTAAATTATGTTTTTGGGGTGATTTAAAGGGGGACTCGGCGAGTTGGAGCCTAGACTCGCCGAGTAGAATCGCAGACTTGGTCGCGGGATCGCGACGGGACTCGACGAGTCCAGGCATGGACTCGGCGAGTCGACGCTGTTTAGCAGAAACCCTAACCGTTCAGTTTGATCGTATATAACGCCTCTTAGGCCGTCATTTGCAGTCTTTTGATCGATTGAAAGGGACCCTAATTGTTGTGGACGGCTAGGGCAAGAGAGAAAGCTATTGGAACTTGGAGGAACTTGCTAGGCAAGAAGAAGAAGAAATTGGCCAAAGGAATATCAAGGGGGATTAAGCCCTGAGTTTGGAGAACACAGAAGGAACGTTCTCAGGTAAATATTCGGACCAAAATCTGTTATCTTGATGTGTCTATGAGTTTAGGGTTTATGAAACCCATTTAGGGATTAGATGGGTTATTATGTTGTTACCCAAACGCTTTTACCCCAGTAATGAGATGTTTAAATGTCCAGAGGGTCCCATGGTTGTATACCTTGGGGCCATACGTAATTCAGGAAGCAGTTACTTGTCTGCATGGCATGGACTCGCCGAGTTGTTCTTCAGACTCGGCGAGTAGCTTGAAGATGTACTGGGACTCACCGAGTTGTTCTTCAGACTCGGCGAGTGGAGTCGGGGTGGCCCCGCGATTCTTCCAGGAGTAACTCGTCGGGTCGAGGTGGGTACTCGACGAGCAGATAAGGAATCTCAGAAAGTTGAAAGACGTCTAGACTCGCCGAGTCCAGTCGAGTTGACCGTTGACCAGAGTTGACCTAAGTCTGACTTCTTAGGGATAGTCACACTTAGCTGTTATGAGTGTTAATGAGTTATGTAATGTTATAGGAGGGTTGTAGCTCGTTGGTTGTGCGCGAGTGATTTCAGGAGTTGCTAGCTTTCAGCATTTTCGAGGTGAGTCTTCTCACTACACTGTACCCGGAAGAGTTTGATTGTGTGACCGGAAGGTCGATTATGTTATGTGATATGTATGCTATATGTGGTAAGCTAAGTGTTATATGGATATGTATGCTGTATGTGGTAAGTTAAGTATTATATGTGCTATGTATGATATGTGGGCCGGAAGGCAATATGTTACGGGCCGGAAGGCGATTATGTTATGGGCCGGAAGGCGTTGTAATGAGGACCAGAAGGTCAGGGCCTGGAAAGGCGTATGTGGGTAAGTGTATATTGGGGAACTCACTAAGCATTTATGCTTACAGTTGTTGTGTATGTATGTATTTCAGGTACTAGCGAGGACCGTGGGAAGGCGCCGGCATGATCGATACACACTGAAGATTGTTTTAGGATCTTGGGAGTTGAATAATTGTATTGACTGAATAATTATACTTTTTATGCCTTAATTTTAATGGAAAATATTATGTTTTCAAAATGAAAAATTGTTTGAAAAATTCGAGTTGTTACAGATGAAGTGATTCAATTCCTAACCCCAAAATAGAAATTACATAATAGGGAAGAAAAGGGGTTCGATTTGGTACCTCAGAATGAAGCTCCTTGCTTGAATAACTCAGAACAACAACCTCCCTTGGTCCCTCTTGCTGGAACTCTTCTCCTCTCTTGCAAAATCACACCAAAAAGCTCAAGATAGCTCTTTCTCTCACTCTACACACTCAAGCTCGCTAGGGTTCTCTCTTTTGGGAAGGTATCCACAGCTAAAGGCCCTAAGTGCCTTTAAATAGGGCTCAGGACCAAAGATTTAGGGTTTTTTCCAACAACGCGGACTCGTCGAGTCACTTCACCGACTCGTCGAGTCCATTCATTAATCCGAGTCATCAGTCGCGATCCTATTCGACGAGTTTAGGCGTCAACTTGTCGAGTCCCTCTTCTTAACTTCAAAAGGAAATACATAAATTATGATACCCCGAAATCCACTATAAAAACAACTCTGGATGCTGATCCCGCATCTTCGTCTATGGCTCCCAAGTCAGCTCAGACCCTCTCTGATGTCGCCGCTGGACCTGAACCAGAGGCACCTCCTTGTTCCTCAGAACCTTGATCTTCCGATCTAAGATCGCGACCGGCCTCTCAATGTAATCTAGGCTCGTATCCACATGAATATTCTTTAGCGGCACTTCAGCCGTCTCATCGGCTATACACTTCCTCAAATGGGATACGTTGAAGGTATCATGGATCTGACCCAAATCCTTGGGTAGCTCTGAACGGTATGCTACCTTGCCCACTCTGGCGATCACCCTGAAAGGACAAATGTATCGGCGCCCCAGCTTGCCCCTCTTCCTGAATCGGATCACTCCTTTCCAAGGAGATACCTTCAGGAGTACACAGTCTCCAACCTAGAACTCGAGCTTGAATCGCCGTCTATCCGCATAACTCTTACGGCGGCTCTCAGCTGTTAGTAACCTCTGCCTGACCTGTTGTATTTGCTCAATCATCTTCAGCACTATCTCAATGCTACCCATCACTCGCTGCCCTACCTCTGCCCAACAGATGGGAGTGCGACACCTCCTCCCATATAAAAGCTCAAAGGGAGGCATAACAATACTCGAATGATGCCTAATGTTCTAAGAAAACTCAGCCAAAGGTAGGTATGTGTCCCAACTTCCACCGAAGTCCATAAACATGCTCGAAGCATGTCCTCGAGTGTCTGAATCGTCCGCTCACTCTGCCCGTCTGTCTGTGGGTGATAGGCGGTGCTGAAGTACAATCTCGTACCCAACTCCTTAAGGAACTTCTTCCAGAACCTGGAAGTGAAACGTACATCTCGGTCTGACATAATCAAGATCAGAACACCATAGCGCGACATCACCTCTCTAACATATATCTCTGCTAGCCTCTCCGTAGAATAGCTCTCACTGATAGCCAGGACGTGAGTGCTCTTCGTCGGCCGATCCACAATCACCCAAATTGCATCAACACCCATCGCGGTCCTCGACAATTTGGTGATGAAGTCCATAGAAATTTGTTCCCACTTCCACTGGGGAACATCTAGTGGCTGCAACTTTCCATGTGGATGTTGGTGCTCGGCCTTAACCTGACGACAGGTCAAGCACCTCTCTACTACCCACACAACATCCCTCTTCATACAGGGCCACCAATAATCTCTCTTCAGGTCCATATACATCTTAGTGGCCTCGGGATGGATCGAGAATCTCGATCTGTGTGCCTCCTCCATCAGTAGGCTACGTGCCCCGCTCATAAACAACACCCAAATCCGACCATGAAAGGTCATAAGCCCTCGAATATCGGTAACAAACTCAGATACCTGCCCAATCGCCCGCTCTCTCTTGCGGTTCTCCGGTCATAGCCTCTGCCTGGGCCTCTCGAATGGTATCCAACACCGAAGTCATCACCGTTATCCTTATACTTATATCTCGAATCGGGACACTCTCCTCCATACGGATCAAAGCATCGGCTACCATGTTAGCCTTGCCCGGGTGGTACAGGATCTCAGAGTCGTAATCCTTTACCACATCCAACCATCTCCTCTGGCACATATTTAGTTTGGGATGATCCATCAGATACTTCAAACTCTTGTGGTCCGTGTATATGGTACATCGAACCCCATACAAATAATGGCGCCATATCTTGAGGGAGAACACCACTGTCCCCAACTCCAAATCATGGGTAGGATACCTCGTCTCACGAGGCTTCAGCTGCCTCGATGCGTATGTTATCACGTGCCCCCTCTACATAAGCACCGCACCCAACCCTGATATCGACGCATCACAATGCACCACAAACTCCTCCATTTCCTCCGGAAGGGCTAACACCGGGGCTTCGCATAAGCTCTAGCGAAGAGTCTCAAACGAGGTCTGCTGCTCAGGACCCCAAGTAAAAGCAATGCCCTTCTGGGTCAATATGGTGAGGGGAACGACAATCTTGGAGAAATCTTTTTCATAAATCTCTGATAGTAGCCGGCCAACCCTAGAAAACTCCTGATCTCAGTGGGGGATCTGTGCACCTCCCAACTCACGACAGCCTCAACCTTCGCCGGATCGACCAATATCCCATTCTGATTAACGAGATGTCCCAAGAACTGGACCTCTCGTAACCAGAAATCACACTTGGAGAATTTGGCATAAAGCCTCTCCGATCTCACCACTACAAGGATCTCTCTCAGATGCTCCTAATGCTGCTCTCTAGATCTCGAATACACTAGAATGTCGTCAATGAACAAGATCACTGATCGATCCAACATCGGTCTGTATACTCGGTTCATGAGATCCATGAACGTTGCTGGTGCCTTAGTGAGCCCAAAAGGCATCACCATGAACTCGTGATGCCAATAATGAGTCCTAAACGCCGTCTTCGGGATATCCTCATCACGCACCCTCATCTGATGATATCCAGACCTCAAGTCTATCATGGAGATCCAAGATGCACCCTGCAACTAATCGAACAGATCGTCGATCCTCGGTAGCAGATAACGGTTCTTGACCGTCAACTTATTCAACTCCCGGTAATCAGTGCACATCCGGTGAGAACCATCCTTTTTCTTGACGAAAAGGATCGGCGCTCCCCACGGCGAGCTACTCGGTCGGATGAATCCCTTCCCCAGCAGCTCCTGAAGCTGCGAGGGTAGCTCCTGCATCTTTGATGGCGCAAGGCAATAGGGTGCCTTGGCAATAGGTGCCGCTCCTGGAACCAAATCAATATCGAACTCCACCTGCCTCTCCGGAGGCACACCCAACAACTCCTCGGGGAAACCATCCGGGAACTCACGCACTATCGGGACCTCATCGATAGAACTTGGCCTCTCTGTTGAAACTCGTGTATCCATCACATAGGCTACAAACCCTCTACAGCCCTGCTGTAGACTCTGTCTCGCTCTGGCAGCCGAAGAATATCCTTACCCAGATCCGGTACCCTCGCCATACACCGTAAGTACTCCCCCACTAGGGGCTCGTATGGTACCAACTATAACTCATAGTCTATAACAGCTCCAAATCGATTCAACCAATCCATGCCCACGATGACACAGACATCCCCCATTGTAATCGACACTAGATCTATCGGGAACTTAACACCGAAAATCTCGCTTACACATCCTCGAATCACATCAGTAGCATAAACGGCTCGCTCGTCAGCTATAGAAACTCGTAGAGGTCGACTCAATGCCTCTCGACGGATACTGATGTGCTGGCTAACCGCTAAAGACATGAAAGATTGACTCGCACCCGAGTCACATAACACTAAAGCAGGTACATAACTCCCAAGAAAAGTACCTATGCATAACACACTATAAGCTCAATATCCCAAACTCAGAATAAAAAAAAAAAGAATACATACTAGCCAGGACATGGGGCGCTGCGCGAACCTCCTCCGTTGTCAACTAAAAGGCTCTCACACGAGCCCTTGGTGCCTCGGCCTTCACTGGCCGGGCCTCGGTAGCTCTAGCAGCAGTAGGTGCATGCATGGAAAGCAAACTACAAACCCCTTGGGGAAATCCATCGTGAAATGCCCCTCCTTGCCACACTTGTAGCACACCCCTACTCTTCACACTCCCTCATGGCTCTTGCCGCACTTCCCACAAGTGTGGCCCCTCTGTCCCCCAAATCTCGAATTAGCGGGATTTGCACGCATGGCTGCCGACTGAGACTGAACCGATCGCATGTCCCTCCTCTGAGACTCGGCCTCCTCCCTGGCCCGAGTCTCTAGGTCAATCTCCCTCTTCTGGGCATTTGGCTGGAGCTCGGTAAATGTACGGTATGTCGAGTTCGCCACGAACTCACGAATGTCTCTCCTTAGAATGCTCAGATATCGGCTCATACGTTCCTGCTTGGTAGACACGTGCTTAGGGCAAAACAATGCCCACTCATGAAACATCTATGTAATCACAGTCACGGACTCCGTCCCCTGCTTGAGGGACAAGAACTCCTGCACTAAATTTTCCCTCTCCACTATGGGAACATACTCATCTCGGAACATGGTGGTGAGCCTCTCCTAGGTCACCGCTGTAATCTCAGCAGCAGTGAAATAAGCCATCACAAACTTCAACCAGTCCTTCGCTCCCAAGCGAAGCTGGTTCAGCGTGAACCGTCCCCTCAGATGCTCCGGACAAGAATAGGTGTAAAAGCATCCCTCAATATTAGAGATCCACCTCATCGCAGCTATCGGATCCTGAGTCCCATCAAACTCAGATGGCTTCATGTTGCTGAACTCTAGGTACAACAACGAGTCACCCCCTTGTGGCCTCGCGGCAGCGACTGTTGGATAAGGTGTCTAAGTCCATAACTTATTTGGTATATACTTGACCAGACCCGGCATGGTCCATTTGGGTTGCACTTCACCCGAACTATTTATGGATAATTTTATGAGAGTTATACACATATGTTTATTAATATATTATAAGTTATAATATATTAATATGAAGTCATGTTATTTAATTAGTCTTAGTCTTAAATTAATTATGAATTAATTTAGAGATTAAAAGGAAGACTAATTAGATTATGGGCTATTGGTTTTATATGGTGTGGGCTAACACTCATTTGTTAATGGGCTCGGCTTATATGGAAGTCCATGGATGATCCATGGAGCTTTTAACCCATGGATCCTTGGAAAAAGAAAGGTCATGGGTTATTAGGGTTTCACCCTAACCATGTACACTATATAAGCATGCTTATGTTGCATGAAATAGCCACTAGTGTGGTTTTGTGTGTGTGGCCGATTTTCTATGTGTGTATACAGTCTCTCATAGTTTTCCAAGAGTTTGTGGTGATTTTTGATTCCATTTGAGGCATTCACACTATTGGTGCTTGGCTCTCAAACTCCAAGGAATCAATCACATCAAAAGGTATGTAATCTCATCTAACTCTTTTATGTTTAAATGTTCCCCATGCCATGTTAGATAGGTTATGAAACTTGGAAAATTATTATTTTGCATGTATTTAGACAAACATAGATCCAAGGTTTATTAGGGTTGCATGCACACTTAGGAAGTGTTAGATTGCTCAAAACCCAACAGTGGTATCAGAGCCTTGGCTTGCTTGTTTGATACTTGATGCAAAATAGTAAAAAAAAAAAAAAAAAAAGGTAGAATGATCGGAATGCAGAATTTCGACTTTTGCGTCTGGAAATGGACTAGAAACATTACCCTAAAGTGTTTTGGTGTTTTAAAACTTGTTTTAGTTGGTGTAATGGTTGTTCTAATCCATTTACAATAGCATATATCAAAATTCCATGATTTTTATGTGTTCATATAATTCTTTAAATTTTGATGATCATGTTCATGTTCTTATGAATTTAGAAGATGATAGAAATTATTTGCTGAATTGTTTGGAATTAATTCTTGATCATTTATGTGTTTTAATGGAGTCCATAATTTGTCCTCAAGTTATGGATATCCGAAGGTCACTTTTCTTTAACACATATTTAAACACATAAGTTACATGAAAATGAAGAGTCTTCATTTTTATGAACCTTTAATTCATAAGTGATGAAATGAAAAGTTTTTGGATAGTTACAAAACTTGCCCTCAAGTTTTGGAATTTGTAAATTTTCACACACTTTAATAAACTTTAATTCCAACCCTTAGAGTTTTAATAGTTAAAATTCAACCCTTTTTCTATTTATAACATTAATGGTTAATTATTATATATATGTATAAGAATAAGTCGTTCTACCGTTAGTAGGCCTCATTCACGAAGCTGGTGTATAAGGTGGGTATAAGGTTGTTGCCTATAAAATGGCAACTTAATGGGTGTCCACTCTCACCCACCGCTTGCTTGACTGGTGGAGGGTCGTTAGCCGAACGGGTAGGACAATGACTTTAAATTCTCATTAAAAGTATAATGATTATTATAAAGTAACTAAATGTTTTTATTTAATTCCCAATCTTAGTTACTTTAGGAAAAATGTGAATTTGGTGCTAGCCCATGGAATTCACACTTTGTACCTTACCAAGTCGTTGGTGGAGCGTGTGTGGTTAACCGGCACACTAACTTGGACTAGTAAGGATCACGAAGGGTGACTTAATGTTTGTCATAAATCAATGGAGCGTGTGTAGTTAACCGGCACATTGATTAGGTGATAATATTAATGGTACCAAGTGAATTGGTATGGTTATTCACAACTTGTTTTGTGATCCTCGGCATCCCAGTCACAAAATTTGAGAGGGCACACTCGAGATTGAAACATGCCATCGAAAAGTTCAATGAATCTCAAAAGATCTAGGAATTTCAAATCCAATTAAAAACCTAATAAATTATTTCGTTTTTCATGGTGGAAATTGGTGAATCAACTAACTTGATTTTCTCCCATTATAGATGTCTGGTTCAGACAACTATGATCTTCCCAAATCTCTTGAAGATGGTGTCCCTCAACATCATGCTTCACTTCCTCCACCTCCTCCAATTATTCTCCCTCACCCACAAGTTCTTGAAAAGTTTAAAGTCACTCAATCCCTATTGGCAAGCATAGTCTATGTGTGCTCACATCTTGGAGATAAAGTCACATATTGACAAGCCGGGAGAGTCGGGTGTCAAAGTCCCGTGAAAGTTGGATGTTCAATCACTTTCTTAGTAACATAGAGAGTCTCTTTGGGACTACTATGAGACGGACTATGACATGAACCTTAATGATGTTATCTATTTGCTTGGTGTTGTGGAATCAGCAATGATTTGGAACACTAGTAAAGCAAATTTGGTTAAAAGAACAACTTCCCAAGTCTTAAATGGACATTGACAATGGTAGCATTGAATATCTAGAAAAAGATTTCTCTTCCCAATGGAAAGGGATCGGCTATAGTCAACTCGGTTGACCAAATAGTAAAGAGAAAGGCAAATTCTGAGATAGTCTCATGTGCCATTACCAAAGGGTCCATGTGTTTTGTTGCCAAAGGAAGGGGCATTGGTTGCGAAGCTGCCCTATTCACCTGAAAGGTCATAAGGTTGATCAAGTCAAGAGGTTTGACTCTATTTCAGGTAAAGTCCACTGTCTAACTCTATTAAGTTCCTCTTTGGAGATTCTTATTACATAATGTGAATGGGTCACATGCTGATGTTTTTAAGAATCAAAGAAAAGATAGGAAGTTTAAAGTAAGTATATGTTGATTCTGATTGCAAAGGTGGGTTTCAATCGCATGGTTCGGCAATCAGAATTTTGAGCTGTTGCTTAAGAGTTATAATATATTGCTTATGAATAGATAACAACAAGGTTTTCATGTGGATTGTAAGGATAAGTTTTTCCGCAAAGTTTGAAAATAAAAGAAAAAAAGGGTTTTAATTTTATTTATTTTAAAAATATCCTTACAATGGCATCTGTGGAAAATTGTTGCTTATATGTTTCCAGTAATAGCAATATTGGAAAGTGGATTTGATTCTTTTATTTGTGGTAGTGTCTGAATTTACCAAATGAAGAAAGTTTTTCATCATCCAAGTTTCAATTGGACAGAAACTTGGAATCATACAAGTTGTATTCTATGATGAATGAGAATTTTCATCTTTGAAAATTAAGACTAATTCTTTGATCACATGTATATGTGAGTCAATTGAAGGACTAAGCAATTAGGTACACTGGGTGTGCGCTGGTCAAGGCCCACCACAAAGATTGATTTGTCATGATTTACTGAAGATTAGTAAATATGATTATACTTACAAGGTTAAGTATAATTCTGTAACATCGGAAAGGTTACAATGTATGACAAAACAAATGAGAAGAATCAAATTAGGCAGAAAGATAAAAGTTTCTCAAATCTGAAAGGATGGGAGAGTACTTTAGTATCGTATTTCATGATCATCTTAATGATTATGAAACCATATCACAAATTCATACTCTAAGGACATCTTAGTGCATTTTTATCGCTAAAAAGAGAGGTCATGAATTGTTGGATTGGTTAAGATCGAGAAGATGAGTCATACTTCGTTCCAAAACAATTATTAGAGTCATACTCCAAGATTGTAACATTGAGTGACATAAAGTAAGGTTTAAAACACTTATCAAATGTAGTGTAGAATGTTTCTACCCTTGTACATTTGAGATTGGTAAGTTGTGATGTCTTGGATGAGACAAAGACCAACTAGGACCAATTGTGTGAAGTGTTAGTCTTGATAAGAATCCGCACTATCCCTTGAATATTTGTTTTGTCAAGGAATGGTTCTTGACTGGGGAAACTTATATGTCAAGGGGACAGTGGGAGCCTTAAGGATCCTGAAAGAGTTTCAAGATTTAATCAAGAGTAAAACCTGTAATTTAACACTAGCACACAACTTAAGGTTTGCATCCTATCGTGTTGACATAATTCTTGTTTCTGTACGTACTTCAAATAAGTTGAATTTGCATGTGAGTTATCAGAGTTCAACTTGGAAGCATTTGTGGGCCTTGTGCTACCAAGGTGACAAGAAACTAAGATTGAACAAGTTTAATCCATGTAAGGCTGAATTTGTTACTAATCTTATCTTGTGATTACGGTTTTGACAAATTCACATGGATAGGAACTCATACACTATAAAATCTAAGTGTCATAAGGTTTCTCTCCGATTCATGAAAATGATGGTGAGGAAACGCTTTCACTAAGTAGATTTTACTTAGATATCAATTGTGTTATTTGCATTTTCAAAAGTCGTTAGTGGAGCGTGTGTGGTTAACTGGCACACTAGCATGGACTTGTGAGAAATGGCAAAGGTCTAAGAAATTGAGACTATGATTACGACATCCCTTTTCATAGTTCTTGAAATTGCTTAGACACACATGTGAGCTATCTAAGAAAGGGTGTATGAATCTAAATTTCAGAAGTCCAGCAGATTTCTGGAAATATGTCAGAGCTAGTGGGAGCATAAGTGTTATGCTGATAATCATCATGTTAGTGGGAGCATGATTATTACGTTTAGTGTTGCAAATTAGCAATGTTAATTATAGAAAACAAAGTTTCAATTCGTGAAGTTGCAGGGGTTGAAAAGTTGTTTTGCTATAATTAAGGGAGAGGAAATTATACTTCATTTCAATTCTAGAAGCTTAGATTGAGATTTTAATCATCTTTAGTCAAGGACATATATATGTATTTTATGTCTGAATGGTTCGACTTAAGGAAATTCTATATATATTGCATTCTCAAAATTCAATTATGACTACGGCATCCCTCTTCATAGTTAAATTTTGAAAACAAGGCAAATAAAAAAAATATTATAACAAAAGACTGGTCTAGTATCATGTCTTTATGTGAGACATCATGAATCGTGGCCCATATGCTTCGGATATAGGATCGATTTCATGTGCTATAATATTCATCCTTTCTAAATTTTCCAAATGCTCAGGGCATTTAGAAGGGAAAAGTCTATAACTGGATATGACTAAAGTGATTAAGCAATTGTCGAGGACAATATGAGGTTCGCCAAAGATTGTTTGCTCAGGGAAAGTTGGAAGTATGATATAAGTTGTCGGAAAGGATCGTATTGACATGTTCTGAAAAAAAGTAACTCTTGTTCGGAAGTGATAGTCAAAATGGGACTATGGAAATGTCTCCATAGGTGGAAGTTATTCAATCTATGTAAGATTAGAAAACCTTAATGCAAGAATAATGTTCAAAGCAATGTACTTTGAATATGAGACTTCCGTTCCATAGAAGTTGACCTTCTTTGGAATAATCTGTAATGACTGGTGACAAGGTTTTGGTGACTTTGTGCATAATCATTACAAGAGGAACATTGCATAAAAGTTTAAAATCTAACAATTTTTTTGGTAAATGATAGGAATCGGGGATTCTCACATTTACAATAAGGATTTGGGATTGTGACAAAGATAGTGTGCATACTTGGAGTATGGCATAACTATTGTTTAGAAAAACAAAGTGTACATGCTAGGAGCATGGGACGACTGTTGTTTTTATTCAAGTCCTAAGTTGATTGTTTGAAACATTATACAATGAATAATGTGTAATCAATATGTTGATAAATAAAAGGTGGTTCTATTTATATTCAAAAGGGTTCTGAGACCATATTGGATTCGATTATTATTGTGTTTCACTTTGCATGTTTTGACTTCCAAAATAGCTAGGTTATTCTTTTCGAATGACTAAGTTATTTAAACACTCCACAGTCGTTCATATGTTGGAAGTAGGTATGAATCAAGACTGTCATGAATCGAGTTTGTAGATGGCTAAATGGGTTTAGTCATAGCAATGGTTACTACAACATTCATGAGTGCTCATAAGTTATGAGTATTGGAATAAACCCACGCTCACTAGTATCACTTCATGGAATTTATCTCGAGTGATCGTGAGACGGTAATATCATATAAATCTTCAAACCTAGAGATATGAGTTGTTACCTATGAGTTGGTTGTGCATTGATTGCACGTAAACGCATCAGTAACTTGATGTTATAAAACGTGCCTTTGTGTACAATTCAACAAGTAGTAGAACAAGCATATGAGTCGAAGTTTATCTGTTCCTTCTAGAAATAGAAGCGATATCTGGGCCCCTCGATGATTTTGTTGTGACCTATGTACCGGCCGGTCAGAAGTAAATTGATGTGTTCGATTAAGTTCTTTGTCAAACAAATCGGAAATCGGGAAACAAACTGCTGGACAATAAGTACGACGTTGTTCCATGTATTTGTCCGGCTGATATCATGAGAACAGAGGATTATATGATCACTTATCTAAAATGGCACTTCATAGTTCAACAGAGTTTTCGAGAGCTACGATTGTTGGTTGGTTCCTGAAGTTATATAGGCAAATATAGTTATTAGACTTATCCAAGTGGGAGTCTATTGGATAAGGTGTCTAAGTCCATAACTTATTTGGTATATACTTGACCCGACCCGGCATGGTCCATTTGGGTTGCACTTCACCCGAACTATTTATGGATAATTTTATGAGAGTTATACACATATGTTTATTAATATATTATAAGTTATAATATATTAATATTAAGTCATGTTATTTAACTAGTCTTAGTCTTAAATTAATTATGAATTAATTTATAGATTAAAAGGAAGACTAATTAGATTATGGGCTATTGGTTTTATATGGTGTGGGCTAACACTCATTTGTTAATGGGCTAGGTTTATATGGAAGTACATGAATGATCCATGGAGCTTTTAAACCATGGATCCTTGGAAAAGGAAAGGTCATGGGTGATTAGGGTTTCACCCTAACCATGTACACTATATAAGCATGCTTATGTTGCATGAAATAGCCACTAGTGTGGTTTTGTGTGTGTGGCCGATTTTCTATGTGTGTATACACTCTCCCAAAGTTTTCCAAGAGTTTGTGGTGATTTGTGATTCCATTTGAGGCATTCACACTATTGGTGCTTGGCTCTCAAACTCCAAGGAATCAATCACATCAAAAGGTATGTAATCTCATCTAACTCTTTTATGTTTAAATGTTCCCCATGCCATGTTAGATAGGTTATGAACCTTGGAAAATTTTTATTTTGCATGTATTTAGACAAACATAGATCCAAGGTTTATTAGGGTTGCATGCACACTTAGGAAGTGTTAGATTGCTCAAAACCCGACAGCGACAACTGCAGTGTCTGTGGCAGCAGTTGCCTCAGTAACAGAAGCATATCTCTCATCAAACGTCTCAATCAGCATGGTCTTGATAGACCCAAACATATCCAGAATGGCCTCCTGGATCGTTGCGGCCACCTCATTATGAATCATCCGATGAATCTCCTCGTCGCTCACGCCGTTACTCTCTGGTGTGTGACATGTCCCAACCATGATGTCTCTGAAACACAACACGAAATAAATCATACACTCGCTTGAGTATACTCACACTCGATACT
The DNA here is from genome assembly GCF_002870075.4 of Lactuca sativa. Taxonomy (NCBI): domain Eukaryota; kingdom Viridiplantae; phylum Streptophyta; class Magnoliopsida; order Asterales; family Asteraceae; genus Lactuca; species Lactuca sativa. Next base: position 202,567,483 of record NC_056623.2, on the reverse strand, counting down.
CAACCCTACTTGTTCCTTAGTACCCTAAGGATTCTTACTTGGATTGCTCACTGATCCGGTGTTTCCAGTAGTAGGGGCCCTATACTACCTTCCACACCACATTAGCGTTCACCCCAAGTCCTCCTCCTAGGATCCCAGATCACAAGTACACTATATCTTACTGAACATAGTCTACCCTCCAGTAGACCACTCATAAGCTCCTCACTGCTACCTGCTCACTCTCGAAGTAACTCATAGTAGCAGTTATCTCCTAGGCTAAGGAATCACAAATCATGCCACTCTAGTCCTATATCTGAATACCTAGCCTACTCTAGCATGCATAGCATATCACATAATATCTCATAACACATAATGTAAGGGTATTTTGGGAAATCACCGTTCGGGTGCTGGCTGATCGTACACACTGCTGCATTCCACTTTTCTCAAAATCTTTTACTCTTTTCTCAAAATCGTTTCTTTTATGAAAATTTTTCTTAAATCCTCAGTTTGAGGTCAGATATGCCCGAAGGTGCATCCGAGTCCCTCAAACCAAGGCTCTGATACCAACTTGTAACGACATGAAAATTTAAAACAATTTTTCATTTTTTAAGCATAAAATATCTCATATAAATCATCTCAGACTCAAGTATATCAAATGTTATCACGGTAAAAAAAATCCCAGAATCTCAAATACAAAATCCTCTGTTAGTGTGTACAAATCATGTCGGTGCCTTCACGCGATCCTCGCTAGTACCTGAAACACATATCACATAACACGGTAAGCATAAATGCTTAGTGAGTTCACCAAAATACCACATACAACACATAAGCCACTCGAGGCTGTACCTTGGTATGACCCTCCTGTCAATGTGTCTCAGCAGGACCCTACAGTCATATAGCTCGTTGGACCCTCCGGTCTGGTCTAGCTCGTTGGACCCTCCGGTCCGATTTGATCAAAGACCCTCTGGCCTCATATGTCATTGGACCCTTTGGTCCGGTCTATATAACACATATCATACATATAACACAATACACATAAATCTCAAACATACACATACATATAAGACCCTCTGGTCTACACATAGATACCACTCTAGGTAATGTATAATGAAGAGACTCACCTCGTAAGATGTCTAGAAAACTCTCGTTCTCGAATCCCCGATCTAGCCTCCGCCTATCAAAATGATAACATCTGTAATAAATACACTCCATACATCCTCCTCTCTAAGAATGGGTAGAAGACTATTCTACCCCTCTTAAATCAGTTTGCCCAACCCTAAGGTCAACTGTAGTCAACTCAATCAACGGTCCAACTTTGACCAGACTCGTTGGGTGTACTCGGGTGACTCGACGAGTCCACGCATGGCCTATGAATCCTCCTAAGGCCTCACTCGAATCGTCGATTTAACCTTTTACTCGACGGGTTACCACTGGTCACTAATCGCAGGGCAACCCGATCCAACTCGTCGAGTTCTCTCATGGACTCGACGAGTTTCCTCCTTGGCATCACTCATTTGACCTTTTGAGGTCAGTTATGTTTCTCTAACTTATAGTTATGGCCTTCCAACACCCAAAAATCACGTAAAGGTCTGAACTTGGTGTTCATGCATGGTGTATCTTGCATTATATACCATAGAAACCCCATCAATGCTTCCTAGCTTCAAACCCTAAGGTTTACTCTACTAAATCGTCATACTTTCGGCTCTCTGGACCTAGAAGGGTCCAGATCCATAACACAAACTTGCAAGATGGGTTTGAGGCATTCAAAACCCCAAAGATAAAGTGATTCAAGCCCTAACCACAATATAGAAACTACACAATAAGGAAGAAAACTGGTTCGATCTGGTACTTCAGAATGAAGCTCCTTGCTTGAATAACTCAGAACAACAACCTCCCTTGGTCCCTCTTGCTGGAACTGTTATCCTCTCTTGGAAAATCACACCAAAAAGCTCAAGATACCTCTTTCTCTCACTCTACACACTCAAGCTCGCTAGGGTGCTCTCTTCTGGGAAGGTAGCCGCAATTGAAGGCCATACGTGCCATTAAATAGGGCTCAGGCCCAAAGATTTAGGGTTTCTACCAATAGCGCGGACTCGTCGAGTTGCCTCACCGACTTGTCGAGTCCATTCATTAATCCGAGTCATCAGTCGCGATCCTACTTGACGAGTTTAGGCGTCAACTCGTCGAGTCCCTCTTCTTAACTTCAAAAGGAAATACTTAAATTATGATACATGGAAATCCGAATGTTACACAGCTACCAGTACGCAATGACAGATCCCGAATCTGCCAAATGGCTTGAAACCATGAACTCTGAGATGCAATCCATGATAGAAAATCAAGTCTGGGACTTGGTTGATCTTCCTCCCAATAGCAAAACTGTTGGAAGTAATTGGGTCTTCAAGAAAAATATTGACATGGATTACAACTTACACACATTCAAAGCAAGATTGGTTGATAAAGGATTCACTCAAACTCATGGGGTTAATTATGATGAAACCTTTTCACCATTCGTTATGATGAAATCATTTAAGATACTATTTGCCATATCTTCATATTATGACTATGAGATATGGCAAATGGATGTCAAAACCTCTTTTTTGAATGGACACTTGGAAGAAGATGTCTATATGGATCAGCCTGAAGGTTTTGTCGATCAAAAGCATCCTAATAAAGTGTGTAAGCTCAAGAGATGCATTTATGGGTTAAAGCAAGCATCTCATAAGTGGAATCATCGTTTCGGTGATGAAATCACAAAGTTTGGATTTATTAGAAACGAAGATGAATCTTGTGTACACATGAAAACTAGTGGGAGCTCGGTGACATTCTTGGTCCTATATGTGGATGAGATATTAATCATTGGAATTCATATTCCTGCTTTCCATGGTGTAAATTCTTGGATAGGAAAGTGTTTCTCAATGAAGGACCTATGTAAGGCACAATATATTATAGGAATCAAAATCTATAGAGATAGATCAAAACGATTAATAGGTCTAAGGCAAGGTACTTATATTGAGAAAGTATTGAAACAGTTCAATATGGAAAACTCTATGAGAGGATGTGTACCCATGGCACATGACACTGTACTATGTTCATCTCAATATCCTAGCACAAAGACTGAGCTAGAAAAGACGAAAGATATTCCATATGCTTCTGCAATTGGATCCATCATGTATGTTATGAATTATACAAGACCTGATCTTGCTTATGCTATGAGCATGGTAAGAAAATTCCAACAAAATCTAGGGGAGAGTCATTGGAGAGTTGTGAAGAACATCCTAAAGTATTTACGGAGAACTAAGGATTTGTTCCTCGTCTATGGAGGCGTGGAAGAAAGCTTAAGTGTAAAGTGCTACACTGATGCTTCCTCCACAACTAATCGAGATGATTGCAAATCGCAATCGTGATATGTGTTCATTATCAATGGGGGTGCGGTATCTTGGAAAAGCTCTAAGCGAAGTGTTGTTGCTCAATCCACTACAGAGTCAGAATAAATTGTTGCTTCTGAAGCTGCACAAGAGGTTGCCTGGATGAAGAAATTTATTGGGGATCTACGGGTAGTCCCTACCATTCAGGACCCCCTAGACATCTTCTGTGATAATGATGGTGCTATTGATTTGGCAAAAGAATCCCGACCACACAAGAAGACCAGGCATATTAGCCGTATATTCAACTTCATATGGTATAAAGTTGAAGAAAGAGAAATTAGTATTCGCAAAGTTCACACTGATCAAAATTTAGCAGACCCTTTCACGAAGCCTCTTCTTCATGCAAAATTTGAGGGACATGCTCTAGGAATAGGAATTCACTATTCTAGTGATTAGATTTGATCTATGTATTAGTATTTAATATTGGAACATTATATAACATCATCTATTGTAATAACTATGATATATATGGCATATGATCTTTTGATTAAATATTCGTTGTGTTCTTTATTAACATGTTTAATCCTTGAATGAATTTATTCACTCTAAAACTCCATAGTCAGTTGTTATTTTGGTAGCAATAGTGAAAAAAGAATAATATGAAATAGGATGGTTGACAAAGTGTTATAACCAATTTCATAGATACTTACTAGAGAGTAAGTATTTCAGTGACCCATTCAAGATCACTTCATGGATCGCTGTCATGAATGATACTTGAGAAAAAGGTAATATATGTATATCCTTAACACTTGAGATACATATTTGGGACATGAGTGTGGGGAACATTATGCTTTGATGTAGTCAAAAGCTAATCTTTTGTTAGACAGTTATAAAAGCTACTATCAGGAGTGATGTAAACCACTCAAGAGGCGTATATAGTGAAGATGGGATTTGTTCCTCTTATTCGTTGAGAGTTAGACATCTAAGGCCTGATGTAAAGTTGAACACTTACATGAGATTGACTATGATCCATATCTCATGTTCAACATGATGTCTGTAGCAAAGGGATAACTGATAAACTTACCTTACTCACCAGTAGTAGCCTTGCAGGCTTCTGGGGAATTGGGCATTGATAGAATGACATTATGTCATATGTTGTTGCGGGTAGTGAAATGTTGCTAGAAGTTCACCACTGTCTATATCAGTTTGATATGAGTCTTGCGCAAGTGGGAGATTGAAAGATCTAGTATGCTCAAGAGTCATATTAAAATGACATTGCTAAATAACATATGATCCTAAGGGTCACACTAACAACAACTTGATACAAATGATTATTTATTAGAAAATGATTTTAATAAGTATTCATAAACTCTTATAATAATTGGGAAAATACTTATTTCAAGAAAATAATCATTTTACAATACAAATATCATATTATTTCATATGGTATGAATATAATATGTCATGTACATCTTTTTGGACCTAATAAGCCTTTTGACTTTTAGCAAAAACACAAAGTTTATATCATATAAACTTTGAGTTTATAAAATATAAACTCTTGATTTGTATTTAGCTTCTTGGAGATATGAGATAAGGAGAAAAGACATTTGCATTGGTATAATGCAAAAGAATCAAATCTAGGGTGATATGTTCATGACATAAGGGGACAAAGTTTTCTAAACGTACTTAATGCTTAATGACTCTTGGACCATAAATACATTATAAATAAGAGGTGAGTGTTCTCATTTTTCTTCACCTTTCTTGCCTTGGCCAAGAACACTTCTTCCCTCTCCATCTTCTCTCTAAAGTCTTGAACTTTGAAGATTTTGGAACTTGCATTCTCTCTTTAGGTCATAATCTTGTTTTCGCTTAAAAGCTTAAGAGTTTTAACTAGCATTATAGCAAGTTGGCACAATGTTGTGTCTCAAGGGTTCATCCTCGCTCCATCAACTTCCAAGCCTCCCTTAGAGGACTCAAAATGCTTCAAAGGTTGTTACCACTTCTTCCTTCTATGGTTGTGTTTTAAATCTTTACTTTACATGCAAGATGATCATTGGTGGGTGATAAAATGTTTATATTATTTTAATAAAACTCAAGTCTTCTGTTTGCCATTATTTGTAATTTTTTAAACTAGTTTTTTAAATAAAACCCAACAGTGCTAAGATGGTACAATTGCAGGCTTTAAAATCTGTATTAGATAAGATCCAATATAGTTTGAACGAGGACTCATGGACTTGGTATCTTATAGTGAGGATGAGTACATAGTGGCTTCGCTTATAGATGTATTGGATGTTGGGTCACTGTTGGTAATGGCAGTGGATATGAAATGGAACATATATGTCCCTATAACAGTAAATATATACTAATTTGGAGAATAAGAATGGATATATTGCCTAAAAGGGTAAATTTTTCTAGCAAAGGAATTGATATACCATATTTCAGATGATTAATACGTGATTGTAAGTCCCTAAAATTGCTTGTGTATCAATCAGATCCATTTGATAGTGCGGAATCCCAATCAATTGGATGATGTCAGAGCAAATTGAAGAGAAGGAGAAGAAGAATTAAGATGAATCTAATGATGTATTCAATAAATTGAGTGATGCTCCATATACATAGATTCTCTCACACACACTATTCTTCTCTCTAGACCATGCTCCTCCTTTCTCTCTCTTCTCTTTCCTTACACTCACATGCACTCCTCGCCCTATATATGAGACATGGGCCACCAGCAGCACACGAGTGTACAGCTGCACACGCGTGTGCGGCCGTACACAGGGTGTGCGGCCGCACACACACATGTGTAGCCGTACACAGCCACAATATTACATATTGCATTATAGAAAAATATATTTTCTTAGAAAAGCAAAGTATAAACCAATAATTATGACCCAACAATCTCCCCCTTGGTTTATAGCTTTCTTTTCTAAATGACCCAACAAACTCCCCGTAAAAAGTAGCTGGCTTTTCTTGGTAATCTTCATTGGGAGCTTCGCTTCAGCATTAATCTTCAAATTTCTTCGCAGCATCAAGATGAACATATGAATCTTCAATAAATGGCTTTATCTTGAGCAGTTGGGATTTTTGCAAAATTTGACATTAAACGCACATTGGGTGAGGAGGCTTCTTGTAGAGATTCTTGAAAGATAGCACTTTCAGCTTGAGAATATTTAGAGAGAACAACGGAGAGAAATAATCTACTGGATCACTTCAGCAGGTGTAAGATAGCAGCAGACTGATTGAGTAGGCTTCAATGCAATCCGTCACATAATCTTCAATTTCAGCTTCACCTTGCTTCTGGGGTTGACAAATTAAATGCTGAAAGAATAATCTTCATTTCTTGTTCCTTCGAATGAGAATTCTTCGATGCTCACGAATGAATCCTTGGCTTAGAAAATCTTCAATACAGTCTCCACGAGTCTCATCTACGCCTGAAATCACTTTTCAAGACAAAACAAAACTAAAAGAAAATTTGGCATGTATTTACCAACAACAGATTGATCAGAAGCAGCTGAGTTCGAAGCAACAGATTCAGAGTTCAAGGAGTCATTGGATTTTTCAATAGTTTTCTCCTTGTTCTCATCTTCTGCTACTTTACCTGCACATGGAGGAGAATCATTAGTGTCGTTCATCTCAACACACTCAGTTGCCTGATCAACAACTGGTTTACCGTATACCATAAATGGTTCTCGGTCATTCTCTTCCTAAGTCAAAGGTATGGATATGTAGTTATGATTGAAAGGGGGAGGAACACTATCATACCCTAGCCCCTTGTTTTGATTATCTTTGAATTTCAATTGATTTTCAAATAAGGACTCGACTGTTTTACTTGACGCAGTGTAATTTTTGAAACTAACATCTGTTTTTCCACACTTTATTTTCAAAGCGTCAAGTTCTTCAGCTACAGGAGCAAGTTTTTTCTTAATGTGATCATAATTTTCACACTTGTTTCTGTAATCTTCTTGGAGTTTTCGGAAATCCTTGATTTTGGTTTCTAATTGAGCTTTTAACGGTTTTTGTTCTTTCCTAATGGTGTCTCTTTCATATTTTAGGTCCTCATTCTCTCTCTTAATTAGATCTATTGATTCTCGTAAAAATTTAATAGTTTTAACACAAGATGGAGTACATGAAATTTCATTTACCGGAATGGATGAGGAACTCATTTTTATAAAAATATGTCGTTTGACTAAAAACTCAAAAGTCAACCCTAAAAGTCAAATTTAAAAGGACAAACTTAAAAGTCAAACTTCAAAGTCAAACCGAAAAGCTAGATTTGAAAATTTTAAAGTCAAACGAGAAAGTCAAAATTTAAAGTCAAAGGTCAACTTTTAAAAGTCAAAGTCAAAATTTTTAATAAAAGTCAAAAATAAAAGTTAAAATTTAGAAACTAAAATTTTTGGTTGAAAATGGAATTTAAAATTAAAAGAAATTAAAATTTTGGGCTAAAAGTGTGAATTTGCGAAAGTTGGAGCCGAGAGGGACAGTTTATGAATTAATTTCGGGAGGATTGAAACAAGATGTTTGCTAGATGAGATGGTAAGGTGCCTTGTATAATAGACAAAGGACCCGTGTTCGATTCTTGCAAACCTTGATTTCCTTTTGATTATTTTTTGCTTGCTGAGCAGTGTATAAAGTTTAAACGATCAACTTGTTTAGCAAGTTCCTTTATAGCTCAATTGGAAAGAGGCTTGTTCTAGGACTTAAAGGTCCCATAGTTCGAATCTTGGGAGCCTCAAAAATTCCTTTAATTTTTTTAAGTGTACACAATGCGAGCCGCACACTCTGGGCCGCACACCTTCAATAGATTCTCGAAAAAAACGACGTTTTTCGCCCTTTTTTGCTTCAAAACTCGATCAAAAACTCATTTTTATGAAAAAATGCAAAGAAGAAACCCTCCTTATTTTTCAGAGATCTATCCAAAAACGCAATTATCTTTTCAAAATAAGATCAAATAAGCTCTAGATCTGACAAAATTGATTGATACAACCTTGCTCTGATACCAATTGTAAGTCCCCAAAATTGTTTGTGTATCAATCATATCCAATTGATAGTGCGGAATCCCAATCAATTGGATCTTGTCAGATCAAATAGAAGAGAAGGAAAAAAAGAATTAAGATGAATCTACTGATGTATTCAATAAACTGAGTGATGCTTCATATACATAGATTCTCTCACACACACTATTCTTCTCTCTAGAACATGCTCCTCCTTTCTCTATCTTCTCTTGCCTTACACTCACATGCACTCCTCACCCTATATATATGAGACATGGGCCACCAGCAGCACACGAGTGTACAGCTGCACATGCATGTGCGGCCGTACACAGGGTGTGCGGCCGCACACACATGTGCAGCCATACATAGCCACAATATAACATATTACATTATAGAAAAATATATTTTCTCAGAAAAGCAAAGTATAAACCAATAATTATGACCCAACAGTGATGATCAATTGGAGTCCAATGATCACAAGTTCTTTCAATGTGAGATTGCAAAACAAGTTTGGTATCGGGTTATTATGTAGCTGGGATTCCCAAACGCGTCTTTCATTATGATTAAGGAGGCTCAAGAATGGGTGAATCGCCTGCATGTGAGATAAGAGAAGAAGGAGGTGTTTGTTACGGTTCTGATGATAGGAATGTGAGTTATATGGTTCCTCAGAAATGGTCTAGTCTTTCAGACTAAGAAGTACCAAAAGGATATGTTAGTTGATTCCATTGTTTTGTATTCGTTTAATTGGTTTTTTTCGAGCAACAAAAAGGTTACTAGAAGTTGGAACTCGTGGCTCCAACATCCTATGAACTTTTAATTTTTGTTGTCTTAGGCTAGTTTCTTGCTATTCCTTAAGGCTTGTTTCCTTTCCTTTTTTCTTAAGTTGTTCAAAAAAACATGCTATTAAGTTGTAAATCCATGTTTTTTTTTTCTTGTTTGTTATAATATTTCCATAAAATATTAAGTTGTGAATCCACTTCTATTAAGTTGTGAATCAAAGTTTGTTTTCTTATTTGTTATAATATTTTCATAAAATTGTTATTCATAGCTTATGTTTTATGTTTTTTGTGTAGTGAATTGAATTTAGAATGTGAGTTATTAGGTTAGTGTTTTCTCAAATAAATTAAATTCAGGTTTTTTAAGCTGTAAATTGTGATGTTTTAATGTTTCAACTATTGTTTAATTACATTAATGTTTGTTCCAACTATTATTAATAAGAAAATATAAGTTTTAAGATGTGAGTGCATGGATTTTTTTTATAAGTTTTAAGCTGTCAATGCATGATTTTCTTAAATACTCTAACTATTATTTTGTAGACACAAGGTATTTGATGATTAGTTATCATCTTTTATGATACACATATATGTTTTTCATTTTATGTTTGCTTCTTAAATATGAGATGAAGGAAGCATGGTAATGAAATATATATGATTTTCTCTACTTTTTAATAAATGGTGTAAAATTTAAACTATGAATATTATGTAAATAAACTTTAAAAGAAGCATTAACCTCCGTATCTGAATGTATAAATGTAAGTTTTAAGTTGAGAATATGGCTGTGAATGTGTAAGTTTTTTTTATTAATTTTGAATTTATTATTTTAAGTTGTGAATTTTATGTATTAAGTTGTGAACTGACTGTATTAAGCTGTGAATTAACTGTACTATGCTATTGTAAATTAATTTTATTAAACTGTGAATTGAATGTATTATGCTGTGAATTGACTATATTTATTTGTGAATTGTTTATGTATTATTTGTTTGCTTCTAAAATATGAGATAAAAGAAAAATTATACAAAGATATAATTTTATCTAATTTTGAAAAAAAGTCTGTAAAATTTAAATTGTGAATATTTGGGTAAATAAACTTTGAAATAAGCACTAGCCTATAGATCTGAAGGTATACATGGAAGTTCTACGTTGAGAATATGGTTGTGAATGTATAATTTTTGTGCGTTAGACAATGAATTTTATGTACTTAAGTGTGAATTAGTTGTGCTAACTGTGGAGTTTTAATGAATTTTGTGTTAAAATATGAATGATTTAGGTATGAATGTTTGTTCTATTTTTTTTTTTTTTTTGTAAATATATTTAATTTTTGTGTTGTATGAATATATAAGTGTTAGATGCCATTTTATGCGTCTTTTATAATACATTTTACTCTATTTTGCATCATATTTTATGTTTTTTCATATGCATTAATTTAAATAATGTTTATCGCTAGAATTCTCGTACTGGTCATGTTTTTTTTTTTTTTAGTTTTCAAATATTTCAAGTGGAGAAGTTATTTTAAAGAAGGTTGGACGTATATTTGAAGATTTCATGTTTGAAACACGTATTTTCGAAAAAACACAATCGTGTTTTTTCTTCTTCGATCGTGTTTCTGATCCCGCTTTTTGTTCGCAACTTTTTTGTGCCAAAAATCAGTTTTTGAGACCTTGAAACACTTACAGGATCATGTTTCTTCAAAAGTACGATCGTGTTTTTCATAGATGGGTCCGAAATAGAAACGTACTTCATTAAACACAAAAAACTTGTCTTCGAAGCAAAAACACTATCGTGTTTTGTGTAAACCGTGATCGTGTTTTCTTAAAATTCGCATTTGATGTTTCTAGATTGCGTATAAAGGCTACCTATTTGATAAGTTTAAACCTTGGACATTCCCAAACGACCAAAGACGAATTTTGAAGGTGCTTTCTAAACATTTTCATCAATTCCTGAAGATTTGAAGACTGTGGATCAATTCTCTTATTAAGTTTATTATTAGCCGTTTAATTTCTCTTTTCAATATTATAGATCAACTTTTAGTCATGTCTGCCTAAAACCTATATTTCGATTTCGCGTGATTAGTACTTTTTATGTAATCAATCTTTGATTTTTAGATTGTGATTATATCTGCTTGTATCAGTTTTGTGCTTAGTGAGTGTTTGATTTTTGTTCTTTTTAGCTTGAACACCTAATTTAGGATTAAATCAATCTAGTTAATCAACTGTTGAAATTCGTAATTGTTTTGATAAACTGGTAACAAGTAACAAGTAATAAACCAGTTCTATGTTGGGATTAGACATTTTTATAAATTGAAATACCATATTTTTATGTTTTTAAGCTTGTGAGAAAGCATTAAATATTGTTGAGAATTTTACACATATCATAATGTTGCTTTTCTAACTTGATTAAGAGGTTGTTTAATTAGGTTAGTAAAAAGTTGGGATTAACTGAATAGTTTGTTTCGGTTAATTAACTAGGTAAAAGAGAATGTATTAGAGCATGTTAGATGTTCTTTGTACCAGATTATATAGAACACATTTTGCATAACCATGTTTTGTGTTGACTGCATGATTTGGAAAGTAACATTAGAAATGAATTTGCTTTTTATTACTGAATTTTATTTACTTTATTTCACTTTTTTTAGTTATTAATTCTAAACACCCCCCTATTAATTTTCTTTTCTGCATTTTACTAGTATGTTCATTATGCAAAGATGCATTGACTTTTAGGTTATGTCCTTGTTGATTCAATCCCGTTTTCCTATAATATTCTTTTAGTGCAGCCAATCAGTGATAATTTATTTTTTAAGACATCTGCAACAATGTTTATAAAAATTGGCGCCGTTTTCGGAGACATGGTATTGCTAATAGATTTATGTGCAGATCTTTACGTACAGGTAATCTAGTTTTTGATACAGAATTTGAAAACACCGTAAGGAATATGAAGAAGAAAAGACGAATTCACAAGCAATAAGCGGGTTCCTCAATCCCATCATCTTCCTTACCGCTAGATATCACCACACCTCATGGAAGTCCCTTGTGGAATGAACATGAAATAACCGTCTCTTCTTTTCTAAGAGCACCTCCATCTTCACCTTCCCAAAGCCCATTTAAAACATACTCGCCACAATCCTCTGAAAAATCTGAAACCACAAACTCATCTGAATCTTATTCCAACAAATCATCCATGAGTAACAGAGAGGCTAACGTGAAACCCTCAGAGAGTAGCCCACCCAAGTGGTTACTCAACAACCTCTTTGCATTACCTATCCAGAAGCCCGAAATTTTGAGCTAAAATCTGGTCTGATACACCTCCTTCCAACTTTCAGAAGCCTTGAAAACGAATACTTGCATAAATTCTCAAGGAATTTCATGTGTTATGTTCAAGAATGAAGCCACATGTCATAACAAGAGACCAAATAAATCTAAGGGCATTCCGTTTTTCAGTTCAAGACTCGAAAAAAGAGTGGCTCTACTATCTCCCATCCGACTCCATCACCACCTAGAATGAGCTTGTGGACTTTTTCCTAGAATTTTTTTTACAGAATTGCGAGTTTTGAGGCTTTTTAGAACGATCCTTTGTATAAAACAAGGAAAAAGATAGGCTTTACAAACATATAGGGACCGCTTCAAAAAATTTCTCATTCGGTTCCCACAACACAAAATTAGTTATTATCAGTTGTAACAGTACTTCTACGACGGTCTAACACCTATGGAAAAATGACTGATAAATGCTTCAAGTTGTGGATCTTTAGGCATTATCATACTAACCGAAATCTGGGTGCAGATAGAAAAAATTTTCTATTCAGCCGAAACTGGTAACGGAGAAGAGTGGTATCCTGTGACACCCCGATAAAGCGGAAAAACGAGGCATGACAACAATATAGGTTCAATGTCAAAGTTAAAGATAACATCACCATAGAAATAGTAATTTAATTTTACAACCCAAGTTCAAGCATAATTAGAATACAAATAAAACAAGTTCCCAAAATAACATTGTTCAAAAGTGATTTCCCAAAACAACATTTCCAATTGATGCAATACGCTCTATGATGGTGAATCTTTATGATCACTTACTAATTATTCCCTGAAAAAGCATATAAAATGAGGGTCAACTATGGAAATAGTTGGTGAGTTCATAATTTTAATGCTAACATGAGAAACAAAGTTCATATGTGTACAATGATCAAACCATGAGTCCACGACCCAAGCCTACGACCAAATGCCCTCTTAAATACTATGTCTATCGCTAACATAGGAAAAACTATGGTAATATGTACTCCACGAACCAGGTGAGTGAGGAGTTGTCTACCTCCTAATATCACTATCCATCATGACCATCAGCAAAATACAGTTAACGAGTTCTATGAAAAATGCTAGTTTCAACTTGGACTTAAGATTCTACAAGACTCCGACCTCATTTCTACTACTAGGTTAAGTTTATGATGTGTCTATGTGATTATACAAACAAACTCAAGTCAAGGAATAACATTAATTTAATAGTTGTCACATTATCCCCCAGTCGGAAAGAATTTTGTCTCGATATTTAGTTATCATCATCACTTGTCAACGCGTGGAAAAAGTTGAGGATCTTTTCCTTCGTGAAGTCCTCATGTTCCCAAGTGTATTCTGGCCCGCGTTCAAAGTTCCACCAGACTTTCTCAATCGCAATCTTACTTTGTTTGAGTAGTTTAACCTCTTGGTCAAGGATTTATATCGATTCCTCAATGAAATTCAATTTATCGTTAGTCTGGATCTCCTCCAATGGTGCTATCAATGATTCTTCTGATAATCATTTCTTGAGGTTTGAGACGTGAAATGTATCTTGAATTGTTGGAACAAAACCCTAAGAACGATTTGATGAATAAAATGCAGAAAATAAGAACAAACACAATTATGAAGATACGTCAAATGATCAATCGATTTATTCAAGAACAGAGGAATAAATTACACTATAAGAATAGACTAAAGAATCTACTCTACCGAAGAAACCTCATTATGTTTGGCGGCTACATTTTACCTCACTCTTAACCCTAATTATGAATAATACATGACAATATATAGACAGTAAGACAAGTCTTGGGCCTTTAAGCTAGACTTCATCAAGGGGGCCCATTGTCATAATCCATAGAGTAATTTGAACCCTACATTCTCCCCCTCAAAGTATGGAATGGATGACAAGGCTTCAACTTCCAGAACAAGCATCTATGAAATTACAAAAGATCTCACGACGAGGAATATCAAAAGCGATCCACGAATCTTGATTCTTTAATAGTCATCAAAACTGGGTTCTAGGATATATATAGACCAAGCACTGAGGTAATGTTTTTAAACTTCATTTTCTAATGTAATCCCAAAGATCTTCAAGAAAGCCAAACCCGCCATAAAAACCAATTTTAGAATTAAGAAACCAAATCACTTCTTTTCTTTGAAGAACTCCCCCTCCAAGTCACAATGATCTTCAAATAAGCTAATGACATAAGCCACCAAATAATATCATGTAACAACCCAAATTTAAGATTTGTAATGTCATTTGATCGAGAAAATACTAGAATTCGGAGATATATCGAGGCCTTAGAAGAGATCAATGAAGAACTTCTACTGGCTACTTCTCTGTAAAATATTTAGAAGAGCTCAATTAAGAACTTCTACTGTAAAAGCTACCTTCATATCGCTACTACAAGCTTCATAAAAAATCTTCATATTTGAAAAGTCACAAATCCAATTTCGAATGGCCATATAAAATTCTCCCCCTATTTATAATAAAAAAACGTGATTATAAAACTTTCAAAAGTTCATGAGAATGATCTTAAATGGATAAACAAATACTATGCTCCCCCACGACAAAATGAAATAAACATTGAAGTTTAAAATCCAAAAAAGCCGAAAAAATTTGACGATATCGTGAAAAACGAGTTTCCGAATCGCCAAGACTTGTTGGAATCCATAATTTTCTATTCACGAAAAAATATGCACATTAAAAATCCAAATTTGTTCACCGGCCCTTAATTTTGCAAACAATTCTGAATATTGGGTAGAAACTGTCACTTGCTGAAAGCTAGGGAATTAAAATGGTAATTCAACAACATTATCGCTTTGATTTTTAACGATTTCTGAAAATGAGTCAAAAATGCCAAGTTGTTAAAGATACAGGGACCAAAAATTTAACATGAAGTCATCTTCCCCATTTACCCTTAGATGAATGAACGCAACTGGAACGACTCGTAACTAAAGGACCTGAACTCCGAATACAAGACATCAAACAATTCCAAACAACACTTCATTCCGAGCATAGGATCACAATTCTGAATTCGAACCAAGAGTAACTATGATTCCGAGTCCATTCGTTCTAAAGGGGTGTTTGGCTTAGCTTTTCACACCCAAAAGTCCTTTTTGGAAAAGAAAAAAAAAGTAAAAGATGTTTGGCAAAACTAGTTTTAAAAGCTCCTTTTGAAGTTCTTACATAAGGAAAAGGAACTTATTGGAAAAGTCAGGAAATCCTGACTTTTTGTAACTTTTCCAAAAAGGACTTTTGGGGTTTGAAAAGCTAAGCCAAACACCCCCTGAATAAACTTCTAATTGGTGATGTAAGATACGATTACGAGACCGTTCATTCCGAAAACAAAATTTTTTACTTTGATTTGTGACCAGTAACTACGAACATATCCTCAAAACATTCCTGTTAAGTTCTAATTCCGAATCCAAGTCCATATTTCTTTTCTGATTGCGAATGATCGTTCGCAGGTGAGTCCATTCGTACCATAAGATTCACAATTTCAATTTCAACTTTTATCTGGGTTGACTGTATGAAACAGTCTCAATTGATTGTAAACAAACACACAACCATTCCGACTATGATTTAACCCAAATTGCAAAACCCTTCATCACTTCTTGACTACAACAGATGCCGGTACACATAACTACCCAAAATCACCGATGCAAAATATGATCTATGATTAAAACCAACAACAATTGATTGATATAAAAACATCGACAAACAATAGCATCAATCCATCATCGATAGTTAGTTTTGACGAACTAAGAAAGATCAAACTTTGAAAAACCAAACCCAGAAGAAGTGACACAAGCGGAACAATTGAAACTTGTTGGGTCAAAAAGGATGGATTATGAACAATGGAGTAACGAATTAATGGCCCAATACCAATGAATGTAATCCAACAACGATACATTGAATTCAGATCAAATCAGAAAACACTTACAAGATACGAATCGAAAAAAAATTACCCAGATGAACAGTAGAAGAAAATCATAGATCTTCATGAACAGTGAATTTAACATAATTTTGATTCCAAAGCACCAAAACACTAAAATTATTCAATAACTACTGCAGAAAATCATCAAATCAAGAACCGATACTTCAAAAATCTATAGATCTTCAAAGACCCGCACTAAAACTACTTGTTGGAACAAAACCCTAAGAACGATTTGATGAATAAAATGCGGAAAATAATAACAAGCACAATTATGAAGATATGTCGAATGATCAATTGATTTATTCAAGAACAGAAGAATAAATTACACTATAAGAATAGACTAAAGAGTCTACTCTACCTAAGAAAACTTATTATGTTTGGGGGCTACATTTTTCCTCACTCTTAATCCTAATTATGGATAATACATGACAATATATAGGGAATAAGACAAGTCTTGGACCTTTAACCTACACTTCATCAAGGGGTCCATTTCCATAATCCATGCAGTACTTTGAACCCTGCATGAATAACACTCAACTCTCTGGGTAGCATAAGTTTATAATCCACCGGACCAATCCTTTCAATGATCTTAAATGGTCTGACATATCTAGTGATTTGTTTTCCTTTCTTTCTAAAGCGTGCAAGCCCTTTCCAAGGTGATACCTTTAGAAGTACCTTGCCTCTGAATTGGACCTATAAAGGTTTCCTATGGTTTTCTGCGTAACTTTTCTGATGATCTCTAGAGATTTTAAGCCTATCTTTGATGATAGAAATCTTATCAGTTGTTTCCTGAATGAGGTCGAGTCTAGTCAACTGTCTGTCTTTGATTTCAAACCTACAAAATGGAGAACATCACTTACGCCCACACAATGCCTCATATGAAGAGCATTGGATCCTAATGTGGTAATTGTTGTTATGGGAAAACTCGATGAGAGGAAAATGGGTATCCCAATTTCCTTTAAATTTAATTGCACATGCCCGAAGGATGTCTTGCAAGGTCTGTGTCGTTCTTTCTATCTGGCCATCCGTCTGAGGATGGTAGGTTTTACTCAAATTTATCTGAGTAGCTAGAGCCTTTTGCTATATCAGTCAAAATCATGACGTGAAGCGACTATCTCTATCAGAAATGATATATAAGGGTACTCCATGTAGCATCACAATTTTTTCGATGCAAATTT
Organism: Lactuca sativa; assembly: GCF_002870075.4. Taxonomy (NCBI): domain Eukaryota; kingdom Viridiplantae; phylum Streptophyta; class Magnoliopsida; order Asterales; family Asteraceae; genus Lactuca; species Lactuca sativa. The sequence continues at coordinate 202,549,987 of NC_056623.2, read as the reverse complement.
AAGCCAGTTTTTCCATCTTGTAATCCTCGCATATAGGGAGAAAGCGTACGATTTTCGTCAGTCGTTCAACTATAACTGTAACTTCTGGTTTTTAGGGTAAATTCCTTATTCATTAAGTATTTAATTATGTGCATAATGACCTAGTATGTTGGGCATAAATGAGGTATGTCGGGCGTAGCTCGAAGAGCCATGGATACAAGGTAGTCCCATAGTATGTTGGCCGTACCCATTTGTATTATGGGCATACGTTAATCAGGGGCAAACACTAATTCTTAGGGTTTACACCCAATTTAAACACCTTATGTCCCTAAAGCTTTCACCTTCTCAGCCTTTGTTGCCTCTTTTGAGTTATATCTCGAAACCCTAACCTGTTTCTTAAGAGATTGGCCCTTGTTTTTGTTTTGGTATGTATGTGGTATACCTTGAAGAAGAAGGGGCTTGGTGTTCAAGCACTGGCTGGAGTGGAGCTTCTATATCTAGAGTCTTCATCAATTTTGCAAGCATCTAAAGGTATAAAGCTTTTTATCTTGATTAATATTTGTGTTCGATCTAGTCTAGGGATTTTTTATGCATTTTATGGTCCCTTGATTTATCCTTGTGAGTATGAGCTACTACAGGGCCATATGATGATAGATCCTAGCATTTCTGATGTAGTTAGTGCATAAAAATGTCATCTTGTTGGTTTTGAAGAACCATGCAAGACTTGGTGTTCATACTATGGAATTAAATGGATAAAAATGGGTTTTGGGTCCTATTAAGTCATGAAAAACAGTAAAGTTGCCAACTTTATTATTTAAGACGTCCCTAGAAAGCTAGATCTGAAAGTGGGGACATTGCGCTTAAAGCATTATGTGCTGAATGGAAATTTTCGCTAACTAGGGCGTACGCCGGGAATACTAAGGCATACCCTAAGCAGATGCATCTGGGACCCCGATCCTCATGTAGTAATAGAGTAAACCGGGCGTACTAATTGTACACTTAGCATACTCACCAGGGAGCTTGTTAGGTTTTAGGGTGTTTGACCATTAGTGGATTTTATGCGTTTTTGGGTTGTGGTAGAATTTAGGTCTCTTGGCTCCTTCTTGTACTTTGGGCTAATTGGATTTGACCCGTGATATGTTACGCCGAATAAAGGAAGGGTAAAGTAACCTTTTTACCCTAGGAGTCGGAATTTAGGATCTAAACTCTCGGTTTGGGGTTAATGACCTAATTGCTAATTAGGCTTCTATTATTTGTGATTTAGTGTGGGGATTTTATGGTTCGGCAGCCCGAGTGTGATTGGGTTTATCTTCAGACTGAGGTGAGTCTATTCACTGAACTCGTGGATCGAACACACCATTTCCAGCCCACTGAATTATGTTTATAGGATGATAGTTGTCTTCATCAAAATTTCATGTCATGTCAGTATATGCTTATTGTCTCTATGACTCTTGCTATTATGATTGCATGCTAGTTATAAGGGTTGAAATAAACCCGATATTGGTTGAAAGAGACCGAATAGGGTGAAATATACCCAGTATCGGATGAAAGAGAACGAAGGGGGTGAAATAGACCCAATACTTGTTGAAGGAGAATAAAGGGGTGAAATATACCTAGTACTGGTTGAAAGAGACTAAAGGTGAGGGGGGTCAAATAGACCCAGTTATGTTTCAACTATTGTGTATGTATAGTAAGGGGTATTTTGAGCGAGCTCACTAAACTTTATGCTTACGTTTTTCAGTTTAGTTTCAGGTACTTATAACTCAAAAGGGAAGGGCCCGACATGATCGCAATGCATCCGCCCATATTTTCCGCATTATGTGATTTTGGGATTTTGTACTCTGATGATATTTTCACTATGATACATTTTTGGTGATTTCATATGATTATTGGATGTTTTAGAATGATTTCAAAAAAGTATCTGAATTTTTGGGATGTTAAAATTTGGTATCTAAACCTTGGTTTGGGGGATTCAGGCATACTCTCAGGCGTGTATGAACTCAAAGTGAGGATTTGGTAGATTTTTCATAAAGAGAAACTTTTTATTAAGGGATTTCTAATAAGAGAAAGGGGTGTTATGTATGTAATCAACCGAGCTCATGTATGTCTTCCGAAAATACCCATACATGTTATATGACTTACGCCATGATATGAGAATCGCATGCCAGATTAGGGCTAAGGATCCGCTCATGATTGCTTGATATCATGGTGGGAGAAATGACTTTATGTACCTATTATATGATCTTATAGATCTGCATGCTAGTATAAGACAAGTTATCAGATAGGGTGGCCTGTTTATGTTATGTTCTGATTCAAATTGTTTGAGTCTAACCGCTATGGTGTGAGACCTTTCACTCGAAGAATTATCTAGTACTGATAGTATGTAATTGTAATCATGTGGTAGTTTTATGGTATTAAAGGGAGTTCCTTTTATAGCTGATAGTGGAGAGTGGTGAGAAAAGGAATCCTAGGGAGTTCCTAGGATATTTCTTTGCACATAGATCACTCAATAGTAGGAGAGGAGTACTCGATAGAAAGAAAGTGACTTGGAGGACTGAAAACAGTCCGTGGGTAGGGTATACTTAGGTGTGGGAGGTAATATTGGGCCCGTACTACTAGAAGCGGAGGACTTATACCTAGTATAAGGAAGGCCATGACGAATTCATGAAACTTAGAGGGTATGAAACTCTTTGTGTGTATACTAATTCTTTATGTGTTATGTTTTAGCATGGTGATGACACCCGGTGGGGCAAGAGGTTCAGGATCTGGATCTAGTTCGGGCTCATGCATCGAATTAATTGATGAGGTTTTGTGTGATTTCATCATATCTGAGATTACTAGTGGCATCCTTGAGGCGAGCAAGATGTTTAGGTCGATCAAGGAGGGTATCATCAAGTTGATGGAGGATCGCCTTTGGAGCTTTAAGGCCGATCTGGCTGCTAGTCAGCTTGGAGCCTAAACTCTCTCCTTCAAGGATTTCTGGGGATGTGGGGTGCCATATGTATTTGAGGAGAAGGACCCCATTGCCGCCAGACAATGGATAGTAGATATTGAGTATGTTCAGATGACTAGCTTCTGCTCCGAGGGGTCAAAAGTGAGGTTCCTTGTAGGCTGTTTGAGGGACAGAGCCCGAGATTGGTAGGAGGAGGCTGGTTATCCTGTTGGAGCCCCAGCCATTGAGCCCATCACCTAGTTAGACTTCATGACCCGGTTTCGAGCTAAGTTCGTAGCGACTGTTAAGATGCAACGGCTGGTGAGGGAGTTCCTAGATACGCGAAAGACGACTTAGACCATAACGGAGATTACCACCAAGTTCTGAGAGAGAGCTTTATTGGTACCCTAGTAGGCTGCAGACGAGGAGATGAGGAAGACCTTGTATCATGACATGCTGAGATCACATATTAGGGAGTTTGTTAGTTTTTCTGCCTGTCCGACACTAGATGACATGATATTCAGGGCTCACGAACAGGAAACGTATTTGGAGCACGTAGGGAAGAGGAAGGCAGAGCACAAGGAAACGATTGGGGTTTGGCGAAGATACCCAAGGGTTACAACTATAGATCAAGAGGCCAACAAGGTTGGGGTTGTTGTGGCAAGTGAGGCAAGGCGCATGACGAAGTCTGCAGGGCGGGTGGTTCATGCTACTACAAGTGCCGAAAGACAAGGCACTTTGGTCGGGATTGTACTGCCACTACCGCCACCCAGGTATATGATTTGATTAGCTTCCATTGTAATAATAAGGGCCATAAGAATGCCAAATGCCTGAGTTTAGCTGCAGGAAGACTAGTAGTAGAACCTCCTCCGATGAATCTGAGGTTCACTAATGGATGCTAGGTAAAGGCGTGGGCACCAGTTTTTCGGAGCAAGGCATTTCAGTTGACAGCTAAAGAGGCTCGTGCAGTACCTGATGTGGTCACTAGTATGTATCTTCTCCATACCTTTTCATTTATGTTACTGATAACGCTTATATGTCAGTGTTGCTATTTAGGGTCGTTCCTTGTGAACGATATTCCTGCATTGGTTTTATTCGATTCGGTAGCTACCCAATCCTTTGTATCTCTTGCGCTTAGCAAGAGGTTTGGTGATACTTTGGGGGAGCTGGATTATTAAAGTTTGAGATTGTTGACGACTGTTGAGTATGAGTATCAAGGGTTCATCGGGGATGCACTTTTTATTTATTCAACGGGCGATAACGAATTGATTGGTTTCATATTCCATTGTGTGAGAGCAAGGTCATTATGGGGATGGATTGGTTGAGCCCTAATGGGGCGATGATTGAATGTGGGCTTCAGTTGGTGCATGTTCGAACCCTAAGTGGGGGAAAGTTGGCGATCCATGGTGAGGGTGCTTAGCGTGGGCCAGCTCTCTGTTCGGCAGCGAGGGGCGAGCGTTATCTTCAGTAGGGATTTTCCAGTTTTGTGGTCTATGTGATGGATACTCAGGAAAAGGATAACGTGACTGTGGATAATATATCAACTTTTTGGGAATACTTGGATGTGTTCCAGAAGGATTTTGCCGGAGTGCCTTCAGAGAGGCAAGTGGAGTTTCGGATTGACTTCGTTCTAGGTGCGGCTCTGATAGCCAAAGCACTTTATCGGTTAGTACCTCCAGAGATGCAGGAGTAGTCTACACAACTACAAGAGCTATTAGACAAGGGATTCATTCGGCCGAGTAGTTCACCATGGGGAGCGTCGATATTATGTGTGAAGAAAAAGGATGGGTCTCATCAGATGTTTATTAACTATCATGAGTTGAATAAGATAATGGTGAAGAACCGTTATCTGGTCTTCCTGATCGATGACTTAGTTGACCAATTTAGGGTGCATCTTTGTTCTCCAAGATTGATCTACGTTTGGGTTATCACTAAATGAGGTTTAGAGAGGAGGATATGCAGAAGATGGCATTCTGGACTCAATATGGTCATTATGAGTTCGTGGTGATGTCGTTCGGGCTCACCAATGCTCCAACCACATTCATGGATGTTAGGTCCATTTCATGCACCCATTTTGTAGTTTTGATTTCATAAAAGTGCATTGCATATAAACTTATGCTCATGTGTTTTGCATGTTTTTCGGGATTTTTCATGAGGCTATTTCATTCACACACTTTTTTGATATTTCAAGGACTTTTGGAGTATGGATCTTGTTTGCAAAGGTAAATTAGATATGTAGATGAAGTTTCGGGACTTGCGGAACACCGATGATGAAGATATCAAAGACTTGAAGATTTTGGCTTTTTAGAGAATTACATGGCCGCGTAAATGGAAGCCTTGTATTTACACGGGCTGTGTAAACAAAGACTCTTGAGTGTTGTACTTTGAAGGCCTGACTAATTTGCATATTGTACTCTTTTATTTACACGACCTGTGTAAATAGTAGTGTTAGTTTACACAGGCCGTGTAAATGTGGTCGTGAGTTAAAAACAATTTTTCTTCTTTCTTAAAGGGTGTAATCGGTTCCTTTGGAAGTGAAGTCGATTTTAAGAGTTCTTCAGCCGATTTCTGGAAGATTTGGAAGTCAATTAATACTTGGAAACACTTCGATTTCGTTTGGATTTCAATTTGTAAGACTTTAACTTCAATTTCTAGATTTGTGATTTGTTCTAGTCATGTGTGGCTAGAACCCTAGACTCCCCAACTTTATGTATTGACTATTGTGTGTGATTTCAATCATGTGACTTGGTGTTTGTTTCTAAATGCTATCTAGTGAATTTGATTTTGTTTCAATCGAAAGTTTGATTTCAATTCTAGGTCTTATTGGCCATTTGTGTTAGGGTTGAATCACCTAAGTAACAAGCACTAAATTGAATTTCTTCAAGCGATTCTGGTGTAAATCAAATTCACACAATTTTACACTCCTGAGCTTACGAGGAGTATTGAATGTTGTTGGTAAAATTCACACAAAACATAATGCATTTTCTCCACCTAATTCTAAGAGCTTGTTTAGATTAGATTGGTGAGATTAGAATTAATCAAAGAGATTATTTTAATTAATTAATATGGTGAATAGAAATTGCTAGAGCTTTTTAGCATTTCCAAGTGACAACTTAGATAGATTTAAACAAATATCATTTCATACATGAAATCACATTGCCAATTTGTCTTGGATGGAGTTGGATTATTTACAAAGCGTATAAATCCCCCTCTTTTGTGATCACATTTGTATTTTACGCAAAAAGAGTATATGTAGTTGTTTCGTGTCTCTATGGATCAACCCTACTTACCTTGTATTACCTTTTCAGTGAAAATTAGTAGTGTTTTTTTGGAGTCATTTGTACCCCTTTATTTTTTGGGTTTGACACAACTAGGAAATTGGCGCCGTTACCGGGGATACGGTGTTACTAATTGTTTATGCCAAGATCTTTCCGTACAGGTACACCATTGCTAGTCGACTCAGAGATAGAGAAGACTACAAAGAAGTTAAGAAAGCAGGCCAAGCTTCGTAAGAGGTGACCGGGTTTTGGGAATTCTTCATAATCTAACCCCCCAGTCATTAACATTTGGGAGGACATACCCCTATCAAGTGTATCCACATCCGAAATAGAAAACCTATAACTCTCACCTCAACCATCCTCACCCAAAAATATCACTCCACCCTGTTCAACTACTTATAATATTCCAAGCACTATACCCACATAAATTTCACCCACTACTCATACAATGGGAGACAACCATGGAGGGAATCCACCTCCAAATCTACCACACGAGAAAACCCTTCGTCAATGGATGAGACAAGAAGTTACACAACATCCTCTTTATATCACATATCCGACAACCACAAATCTTGAACTTAAATTCAGACTCATCCACCTACTCCCTAACTTTAGAGGCTTGGAAAATGATGATCCCCACAAGTTCCTCACAGAATTTCATGTTGTGTGTGTGGGCTTGAGTACACAAAATGTTACTAAAGATCAAATCAAGCTCAAGGCATTCCCTTTTGCGGTGCAAGATGCAGCAAAAGATTGGCATTATGACCTCCCACCGAGAATAGTTACTACTTGGGTAGATCTTGCACGGTTGCTTTTGGACAAATACTTTCCCTAGATGAAAGCTTCAACCCTACGGAGGGAAATCATTAAAATGAAGAAACATAAGAGAGAGGCTTTTCACACATATTGGGAAAGATTCAAGAAACTTTGTGCCCGTTGTCCTAAACACAGAATTACCGAGTATCAGCTCCTCCAATACTTCATTGAAGGCATGACTCCAATGGAGAAAAGGGTTCTTAATGCCTCCAGTGCAAGTTCTTTACCCGATAAGACTCCAACCGAAATCCGCAACTTAATCAAGAACATGGCTAAAGATTCTAAGCATTCAAGTCTAGATGAAGAATGGTACACAGATGCACCCCGAGGTGTAAAATAAGTCCAAAATTCTTAAATTGAAGCCCAATTGTCCGAGCTTACTAAAGTAGTAATGATGCTAGCTAAAGATAAAGGTGTGCAACCCACACCCCGACCTTGCGGTATTTGCACTTAAGTGGGGCATCCAACCAACATGTGCCCTCAACTTCAAGATAAGGATTATGAAGAAGGAAATGCCATGGGAGGGTTTTCCTGTTCAAATCAGAGAGGATATGAGCAGCCACGGGGTGATCAGAGATGGAATAATAATCAAGGTTTTGGAGGAAATCAACATGGAAGTTATCAACAAAGACCACCATTTCCTCAACATCAACAAAGGCCGCCCTTTCAACCTCAAAATTTCCAGCCTAGGCCACCACAACAACCACCTCCATAAGTGGGTTCATCAAGTATGTCATTGGAGGATATTGTTAAAAGCCTTGCTACTAGCACTCAAAGTTTCCAACAAGAAACCAAGGCTAACACAAAAATCTAGGAGCAACAAGTGTCACAACTTGCTCAATCCGTGAGTAGAATGGAATCACAAGGAGATTGAGGTAGAAGAAGAACCTGAAACATAATGCATGTGCTATTACTTTGAGAGGGGGATACAGTTATGAAGGCGCAAGGATTCGAGATGAAGAAGAGGAAGAAAAGGAGATTGAGGTAGAAGAAGCTGCCAAAGAAGAGGAAAGGAAAAATACTTCAAATTCAAAGAATCCAATAGATACCAAATTAAATGTAACTCCAGCACCATTTCCTTCAAGATTAACAAGCACAAAAAGAGAACAACAAGATAATGAGATCGTGGCAATGTTCTGTAAAGTTGGAATCAACATCCCTCTTTTAGATGCTATTACAAAAACTCCCAGATATGCTAAGCTCCCTAAGGAACTTTGAACATATAAGAAAAAGCTCAAATGAAATGAAACAACAAAAGTTGGGGAAAACATTTCAGCCGTGTTACAAAAACGGCTACCAAAGAAATGCATGGATCCGAGTGTATTCACGGTTCTTTGTAAAATGGGTAACCTTTTGGTGCCACGTGTCATGCTTGATTTGGAGCATCAATTAATGTTCTACCTTATTCAAGAAATAAAACAATGGGAGTTGGACCTTAGACAAAAACAAGAGTTGCAAATCATGTAAGGGTCCAAATCTAGGATCTGAATCAGTGATCAAATGATATTGCAAGCAATTCAGAGTGTATAAAGAGTAGAAGAATAATTAAACCAAGCATGCACACATTTATATCACATAAACGACAAATACACCTTCGGAAACACGCACATATGTCACCTGACACTGACATAAACACCTACTATTTATATCACCCTAGCAGGACACAGGTGTACAACCACACACGCGTGTGCGGCCGCACACAGGGTGTATAGTCGCACACGCGTGTACGGCCGTATACAACCATACAATAGTTACAACAACCACCACTAACACCAAGACCCAAACAAGATCTTTACAACATAGATGCCTAGCCCTAACCACTATATTATGACCTATCAATCTCCCCTTTGATTTGTGGCTAGCATAGACATGGTCTTCAAACACTTGGTTTCTCGAATAGCCTCAGGTCAGATTTTCCCATGGATCCAATCCAAAGCTTTTCATTGATGATCGTGGCAACCATTCCTGTGAATTGCTTACCAGCAACTTGTATGACCTCCCTTATGCATATGATTTGATGACGAGCCAAGGTATGAATGTCTCTCTTTCTCTGAATCTTAGGAGATCCTTAGCACTAATGAGCCTCAGAACCTCTTCTCTGTTTTTGAACTTTATGGCAATGGTTGCAGTTTCATCATTGTAGGCCCAAAATTCCATATTATCAAGATATCCATCGTGGAAGTGTTGTGGGATTGGAATCTCCTTCACTTGATTAGAAGTAGGCCATAACATGATCTTCATCGGTTGGTTGGTTTCAGGGTCAAGGATATATATGTCTTTTCTAACCAACACTTTTGCAGTCTTCATCGAGGGAAAGTTATCCTTAACCTGTTTATCCAAAAACTTCTTGAAGTTGTAGACACTAGCATTTTGAGAAAGATTGTGGAAGGGTTCAATGAGATCAACTTTCGTCCATCAGTTGAAGTCATGGATGCTTTTGTAGTATTCTAGATTTCCATAATTCCTCTTAACCACCCACAACTTAAGCTCAGGATCATAAACCCACATCTTGATCCTTGTACGATCACAATATTCATCACCAAATTTTATCCTTTTAAGATCAGTCACTATGAGTTGAGGTTCATCTGCTTTGCAATTCTCATTTGAACTTTTTAAGAAAAGCAAGCCTTCTCTCTACTCAGCAGTGACTGTTCTTTGGTCATGTTTGATTTTGATCCGTGGTATGGCATTTATAGGCTCCTTTTCAAATCGATCAACAATTCTTGTTGTTCTCGGGGGAGGTTGGCCAACAGGAAAATCATCTTCAGAAGGCTGGATGGAGCTGTGGGAGGATCTTCAATACCATCTAGCTGTTGAAACAGAGACTAGAACTTATCTCTACAGGCTTCAAATAGTTTGTTCTTCAAGTCAAAATAAAAGGCAATTAAGGATCCAAGATTGGTCTGAAGCTCAGAGATTTGTTTTGACTTCAAAGTATTTTCTTCCTCAAGCTTAGCAATCCTAACATCATGCTTTCCAATTAAGATGTCCTTCTCAATGTTCTACTGTTTTAAAATGCCAATTTCTTCATTGAGAGAGGACACATCAGAATCACCACCCCTTGAATGACCTTCCTCGACAGATATTCCTTTTCCACATGAGGAAGGTTCATAAGTATTTCGCGCCAAGTGCCTTGCTGGCCTGATGGAGGCTTCATCTAGAAAAAACCTTGAAGGGGAGTATTATGGGATAGCAGATGACCCACATGTTTCAAATGTGGTGCTTGGGCCTTCTTCATGTAGTGCATTAATAGTTGTGGTGACTACAGTGGATGGAGCTGAAGGTGCTTGATCTTGAATAAGCACTTCCTGCCTTGGATCAAGACGCCTTCTTTTCAGCGGAGGCAAAGAGGTATGTGTCTGTGTCAGATCATTAGAGGATGGTACAGATGTAAGAATAGATGTATCAGAGGGAGGAATCTCTGAAACTCCATCCTTATGACTTGATGATTCTACCATCACTATTGATGTTAGAGGCATTGTTTTGAGAATGACATCAGAACCCCTAGACTAAGTTGCTGTTTGAGCAACTTCATTGTCATTGAAAAAGAAGTTTTCAAAGAATGTTGAAATTGGACCTAGGTCTTCATGATCAAGGTTAGGATTGAGTGGGATTTGTTTATTTTCAAAGCCAGAAAAATCCATTTGTCAGAGAAAATAATCATCACCATCATTTTTTTCATCATTACCCTCCACATCAAAGTTGCTATGAACCTCCACATTTTGTAGTTTGTCATGCTCTTCTGCCACGATTACGACAGGGGAAACATGAACTTCTTTCTTATCATGTTCAGAGGCCGAAATAATAATCTCTTCGGTTTCTGCGGGGCTAGAGAGACTGGTAGATTAAAATTGTTCACTCTCCTCAACAAAAATTCTAAACTTGATCAGAGGAGATTTCCCTTCAAAATTAACCTTCCCTGGTCGATTCTGCTTCATTAGACCAATGGCACTTGAGCCAATAGATTTAAGATCCAGAGTCTCTCCTCCTCTTTCGATATCAGAGTGCTTAACATTGAAGATAATTTGAAGGAATCTTGGGTAGATGAAGAACTTATCCCTCTTGTTTCCTTCAATGTTCAAAATCATCTCATGTAGAATGAACCTTGAGAAGTTGAACTCAGATCCGGACGCTAAGGCAGCAATTGCACCGGTGTTAACCAGGGATATTTAATTATCTCCTGACTTTCAGCCAAAGATACAGCTCACAAATACATGAACTAATGACTTCTAGCATGGAGGCAGTAGGTTCTTGAGATTGGGGGGAAAGGATCCTTCATATCCAATTTGGTTCAGAATCTCTTGAGCCCTGTCCAGCTCAATCTCCTTTCAGAATTCAGGTTTGTCACCGATCTGCAAGGTTTCTCGAATAATTCGTTCGGTGACCAAGACTTGCTTTCCATGTATAGAAGCCTCAAGAATTTTTGCACCCTTGTTGCAAATCTGAGAGACGCTCAACAAGCTTTGCTTTAACTCGGGAGTATAGTTGACGTTCTCAAAACTCAACACTCCGTTTGTCACAGTTCCTCTTTGTGTAATTTTTCCGCCTTCTCCGCCCTCAAAGGAAACGAATCCCCCATTAAAGGTTTGAATGTCGTTCAACAGGGAGATGTCTCCTGTCATATGCCGGGAGCAGCCGCTATCGACATACCAAGGTCTGATGACATTCCTCCGCAACTGTCCTTGCAAATGAGCGGAATAATTTAGATTTGGGGACCCAAGTTATTTCTTTCCTGGGTTGGCCCTTTATGATCACAAACTTATCTTTTGACCTTTTGGATTTCGAGTCATCATGTAAAACACAGTCAGAGGATGACGATGATTGATTGGAAGTTAATTTCGGCACCCACAGGTATTTAGGTTTCTTAAAAACCACGAGTGATTTTGAAATAGTTTTCTTTTCAGTTTTCTTTGAGCAGTTAGATTTTCTACCAGAAGAGGTTGAAGATCCATATCCACTCTTTGACGAAAACGATATTGGCTTAGCCTTGATCGATTTTGGCAAACTGTTTATGACTGTTTTATTGAAACCATGTTTGTTCTTTTGAACAATTGCCCTGTTCTTGTTATGATTATCCTTCCAATCTTCATCTCGAGGACGAGATCTCAAGGACTTTCTAGTTAAAGACCTTCCTCAAGACTCATTCTGTCCCCTTGGTGAAGAAAAATGCACAAACACTCTATTAGAACAATTTCGAGCAATATGACCGGCAGTACCACAATTGAGACAAATTTGCTTATTATCACTAGATTTGATACCACCTTGATCAGACTTCATGCTCTTATCTACTTTTCTATTTTTTCCACATGTACACGTGCAAGAGTTAGACTGTGTGACAAATGTAAAAGTTGTGGATGTACTAGTGTCAGATTTGATAGATTTCTCGAAAGCAACACCACATTTTTTAGAATTATCAATTATAGACATCACATCATCACAAACAAAAACATCAGTCTTAACATTAGTCACAGAGTCATCACAAATGGGAACACCAAACTTACACACCAATTTACTAGACTCAGACTTCTCATCTCCTTGCTTTGCTTGGCTTATTGATACATCTGCATTTGAAGTAGAAATGTCTGTATCCAAAACCCTAGCACTAGGTCCTATCGCATGTTCAGTAGCTGGTTTACCATAAATCATGTATGGTTCTCTATCAATTTCTTCTTGGGTCAAAGGAGTAGGAATATAGTTGTGATTAAATGGAGGAGGGACACTCTCATATCCTAAAGCTACTTGTTTTTTTATCTTTCCACTGCATTTGTTCTTCAATTATTTTTACAACCTTTTTCACTTGACACATCGGACTTCTTAAAATTAAAATCAACATTTTCAAAATGAATTTTCAATGTGTCAAGTTCTTTGGTTACAACATCAAGTTTATTTTTGATGTGATCATAATTCTCACACTTGTTGCTATAATCATCTTGCAATTTCTTGAAATATTTAATTTTAGATTCTAATTATTCCTTTAATGGCTTTTGTTATTTCCTAATAGTGTACGGTTCATATTTTAAGTCCTCATTTTCTCTCTTAATCAACTCAATTTGGTCATGTAGGAATTTGATAGTTTTAATGCAAGATTGAGAACAAGCAATTTCACTAACCTCCGGCTTTGCAGGCTCCGGCGTGGTTTGAACCATGAATGCGAATTGGTGTTCCATCATTTCTGCTTCTGGGTTTGTTCCAACTTCTCCTTCAGCAGCATCATTGATTTGGGCGAGATGAGCGTTTTCAGGTCCTAAGATGCTCAGATCCTGAATTTGATCCTCCCAGTTAAATGAATGAGCCACCATGGTGAGATTTGTTTTTTGATTGTTGATGGTAGCTCCTCTGCTGCTATTCACTGGCACCATAGTTCTTTCACCATTTTCCCTTCTGTCAGGCTTTGGGCAATCTCTGGAGAAATGACCGGGTTCATGGAAGTTGAAACAAAAAAGTATGCCTTTGTTGAATCCAACCTTCCTTTTTGCATTCATGCCCCAGTTATTTTGCCTATCCCTCTGGAAAACTATTTAGATCTAAGCACCGCCATAGCAATTTGCCATGTTATGTCCATTTCTTCAACATCTTTTGGATGGATTTGTTCCAGATCAGTAAATGACAATTGAGGGGGCAGCTCACAAGCTACAAAAGCATTATAAAAATTTACAAGACTAGTTGCAAAAGCCATTCAGCATTTTCATTGGGAGCTGGAGTTGGGGCAAGAGCTGAAACAGCAACTGGAACGTATGTCTTTCAAATGGATGCAACTTGCGGGTAGGGCATTGTAGAGTGAGCACTTTGCATAGATGGAGTGACATATGATGATTGTTGGGAAGCATCAAATGGTTGAACTTGAGGAGTGGTGAAAGATGAAAAGGCATTGTTGGATTGAATTCCCAGATTCGCAGTGGAGTATGCATTGACATGGTTGATCTCTCTCTACTTGTCATCCAACTCACAAGCTTTAATGATTGTCATGGTTTCAGCTGAACTTAGACGATTGAGATCTTTTGTTTTCTTAATCACATCAACATTCATATCCCAAGACCTTGGCAGAGAAGTTAGCAACTTTTTGTTTATTTTTGACTTAGATACAAAAATTCCGGCTGAACTCATTTCAGTAGTGAGTGTAGTAAATCGCTGCAACTGAGCTTCCAAGGTTTCTCCAAGGATGTAGTTGAACATATTGAACTTTTGTCTCAACATATCCTGACCGCTCTCTTTCAAGTCTTCGTTTCCTTCATAGACTTCAATCAAAGCTTCCCACAGAGCTTCGGCTGAAGTTTATTCTCTAAAACCTTGTGCAAGCTCTGGAGATAATGCCATTGTGAGTGTAGCCAATGCCTTTTCTTGCTCTTCATATTTTCCAAAGTCATCATCCATGTAGTTTTCAATTTTATTGTTAGTGATTGTTCTATCTTCAAGTGTTGTGGTGATAAGAATTGGTCCTTTTAAAATGCTTTTCCAAATTTTGAAGTATTTCATTTTAATGTATTTTTCCATTCGATACTTCCATTCTGGAAATCCTTCGGGGGACAGCAACCGAGGAATTTGAGTGGTGGTTCCCATTATGGTGTCCAATTCATGATGTGCAGATGAGATTTGGGAGTCCATTTTTGCTTGCTTTTCAGAAATGAACAGATCAAAAATTTTAACAAGAAAGATGCTTAATCTGTTAAGGAGTTTGCGACCGCACACTCAACCGTACACGCTCTAACCGCACACTAAGTCGTACACGCTCCAACCGCAGACACTTAACCGTACATGCTCCAACCGCACACACTTAGACGTACACTCTCCAACCACACACACTTATCTGTACACTAATTTGTACACACAACCGCACACTCAACCGTACACCTTCAATCTCAGCCGTACACCTTCAACAGTCAACCACACACCTTCAACGGAACACTCAAAAATCCAATTGAAACTGATTAGGCTTTGATACAAATTGTAAGGGTCCAAAGCTAGGATCTGAATCAGTGATCAAATGATATTGCAAACAATTCAGAGCGTATAAGGAGTAGAAGAATAATTAAACCAAGCATGCACACATTTATATCACATAAACGTAAAATACACCTTAGGAAACACACACATACGTCACAGACACCTACTATTTATATCACCCTAGCAGCACATGGGTGGATAACCACACACGCATGTGCGGCCGCACATAGGGTGTACAACCGCACACACGTGTACGGCCGCACACACGTGTACGGCCGCACACAACCATACAGTAGTTACAACAACCACCACTAATACAAAGACCCAAACAAGAACTTTACAAGATAGATGCCTAGCCCAAACCACTATATTATGACCTAGAAATTCAACTTGTCGATCGATCTTTAGTATCCCAAAAAGGTGTATTGGAGGACGTATTAGTGCAAGTAATTGAACTTGTATTTCCCGTCGATTTTTATGTGCTTGATATGGGAGATGATGATCAACCCTCAATTTTCATACTTTTAGGTAGACCATTTTTACAAACAACAAAAAAAAAGTTGATGTCTACAATGGTACATTATCTATTGAATTTGATGGGCAGGTCATCAACTTCAATATCTATGAAGCAATGCGGTATCTAAGTGATGTTCATTGTGTAGATTTTGTTGATATGATCCATACTTTGACTAAAAAGTGTTTTGAGTTGACTAACCATGATTTGTTGGTGTTAGTTTTGAGCAGAAATTTTGATAACACTTTAGTCAAAGAGATTGGAGCAGATTTCATGATTGATGAGGAGTTGCTGGATGTGA
The DNA here is from genome assembly GCF_002870075.4 of Lactuca sativa. Classification (NCBI taxonomy): domain Eukaryota; kingdom Viridiplantae; phylum Streptophyta; class Magnoliopsida; order Asterales; family Asteraceae; genus Lactuca; species Lactuca sativa. Next base: position 202,534,226 of record NC_056623.2, on the reverse strand, counting down.
CAACCCGATATTTCAAATCTTTGTAATGACCTAAAAAGTCAAGTATTGTAACCACTTTTGAGTTAATAAAATTAACTTTGATAGTAAAATGTCCAAAAAGTTCTATTTAAATTCCCTCTATGTTTAAATGTCATTAAACCATGATCGTATGTAAAAAGAACGCCCAAATCCGGCTTTGTATATTGAAGTTAAGATTTTTCCAACTTCGGCTTAGCAACAGACAGCCAAAAACTCGAATCGGAGATTGAGCGACTTTTGGCCAGAATGACCTAAATGAGAATCGAAGGCCTCGACAATGGTATTTCAGCGGTGAAAAGTCTGGCAAAAACCGACGTCAGATAAAGAAGTTATGAAATTTTTTAATGAAATTCCTTAATCACGTCATTTTATAAATAAATAATAAAAATAAATTCGGAATTTGCCAACGGAGTCTAAACGAAAGTTGTAGAGCGTAGTCTCACCTACGCGTGGATATAAAGACCATCGAAAACGGAGTTCGTATGAAGAAGATATGATTTTTTGAAGTTTATTAAATAAATTATATATAAATTAATTCAAAAATCCGGTAATATCCGAAGGAGGAGTCAGCGTCCTCATCCGAGTTACGCGCTGCGTAACCCCATACGCCCCGCGTACCCGAGGGCCTTGGTCTTGGTCCGTCCACGTCGCCCCTATGTGAAGCTACCGACCCGCCCCATCCGACCCGCCCCATCCGATCCGTCCCATCCGAAGCCGAGGCAGTCGAGGACTCGCTCATGCATGACGTACGCATACGCGCTGCGTACGAGCGTACGCCCCGCATACCGAGGCTTCTCAGACCCCCTATAAATAGAAATGCGAGGGTTCCCGGAAATTCACCCCATTTCTCTCCTCTCTCTCACGATCTTGCCTCGATTTCTGTGCCAGTTCAAACCCGAAGCTCTGGTCTTTTTGCTCAAGTCCCGAGGGTCGATTTTACTCCCGAGATTCCCGAGAATCCCGAGAAAAATCCGTTTCTCAAGACGAAACTCTGCCCGGTTTTCCATCTCGCTATCTTCAACCTTTCAAGTGAGTTCATACCCCTTAATTAACCTTTTTAAGATATTCTAAATGCTTTTATATGCTTTCAAGGGGGGGAATACAAGTAAAACACACGAGTATTATCATGTGTTACATAAAGAATTATTTTATATGCTTTTATATATCCAAATCACATGCGATTTATAAACTTTATAGTAAACTTTCGTATATAAAATATGTTACAATAGAATTCTATCTTTTCAAATATAAATTGTTGTAATGCATGTATAAACTAATCTTTTCTTAGATTTTATGTATACTTGTCTATCTTAGGCTCTACAAAAATCTATACTTTCATAACAAGTGATTCTTTTCCTAGGTATTTCTAAACAAACGAGACACACTTTTAGAAAACTATAATAGGTATAGTTTTACGAGGATATTGCTAACTTTTACATACTAGAAACATGATTTTCAAGAAGTCACTTTCATATACAAGAACAAACGAACATTTTAACACGTAAATCTGTTTTATACCACAGTTTTTGTGAGACATAAACTTCACGTACGTTCGAGTACACATTTCAAGTCCTGTATTATATACCAGAATCCCTTGGAGGGGGAGCATGGTGTTTGTGTATAGATCTATACGGGCTTGACAACCCGCACCCTGACTGTTAGCTACAGTCCACCGTTTGGGGTAACAAACGTCATAACATTCCAACGCCTGAAGAACGTTGTATATAGGCATTCCGAGTCAATAGTATGGTTATAAAACTCACATGGGGTATTAAAAATGCATTGATTTTCAAGGTTTTCAAACACATTGGTTATTTCACACTTACATATATTTTAGAAACAAACATTGGTCTTGAGAGAAGGCTACTTTTATACTAGTAGAAAATATAGGATTTTCTAAACACAAACAAACAAGGACAAAAGATTTCATTTTCATACAAACATTGTCATTTAAATACTTATGAAACTCACCAGCTTAAATGCTGATCTACTCTTTCAAAATTACTTGTATGTCCCAGGAAATCAGTAATTTCAGGTATCATTATGCTTTTGATGAAGGGATGCTGCGGCGCCAGTTTAATCTCATATTTTGACATCATATTGTAATTGGTTTTGAACATGTAACTTTTGACAAATGTAAACTTTCAATTATATATGTGATGGTTGTATTGCTTTCTTTACTATGTATTCATTCGTTACGTTACCACATGAAGTCATCTGCCCCCGAACGTTTCCGCCGTTCAGGTTTGGGAGTGTGACACTGGAAATTGTGGACTTCATGGAAGAGAAGAAGAAAGTGAGGTATGATATTACTAAGGTTAAATTGCCTATTTCTAACATAAAACTTCTTCCTTCTATTGTGTTGCATGGCATACCTTGGAGAAGAGTAGACTTTGCCTGTCATTATCTCCAACTAGCTATCGAAAGAAGAAGAAGATTAGTTGGTTACCTTTTTGAAAAAGTACAAGAAGGTTATGTTGGATTAGGTGTCTAAGGCCATAACTATTATTGGTATGTACTTGACCCGAGAGTAGCATGGTCCATTTGGGTTGCATGGCATCGGAACAATTTGGATAGACTTTGTGAGAAGAGGATGTTTATGATTTAATAATATATTATAAGTTCTAATATATTAATATGAAATCATGTTATTTAATTAGTATTGATCAAGAATTAGTTTGAAATTAATTTTGTGATCAAAAGAGGCTAATTAAATAAAAGGGGATTGATTTGGTAAATCATTCATTCTTATAAAGTGGGATTATGATCCATAGTTCTTCATGTTGGGTTAAAGCCATGTGGTGACCCATGGATACTCCATGGAGGTTAAAGCCCCTGGATCATGAAGAATGTGGAAATTCGTGAGTTGCATGGTGTATCCCTAATGTGCACACTATATAAGAAGCCTCATATCTCATGAAATGTGACCTAGAGTCTTGGTAAGGAGGGCTAGCCGATTTCATGAAGTGCAAGTGTTATTCTCTCAAGTTATTCCAATTGTTGGTGGTGTTGTGTGATTCCATTTGAGGTGCAATACATGGGCACTAAGTTCTTAAAGGTCCAAGGCTTCCAACTACAGCAAAAGGTATGTCATCTAACTTGTTTTACTACCTATGTATCAAGGTTTTGTATGCTAGTTAGGATAATACCTTGGAAAGTTCATGCTTACATGTACAATAAAGATAACATAGATCCAAGGTATTTAGGGTTGCATGTACACCTTAGGAGTGTTAGAATGATCAAAACTCAACAGTGGTATCAGAGCCAAGTCTTGTTTTCAATTATACTTGATGCTACTTGCTTGGACATGCTTTAAAATCAATTTTTTGCTGTTCTAGATAGTGAACTCGCTGAGTCCATTGGGGGATTCACTGAGTCCAAGCACAAAGTCATCCAACTCGCCGAGTTGGTTCACACACTCGACGAGTTGGTGCCCCATAATGTAGTTTTTTGAGTTTTTTGGCTGGAATTGGACTATGAACATTACCCTAAACTGTTTTTGAATTTATAAACCTGTTTTTGATGTGGTAATGATCATGCTTATCCAATTTATAAGATAATTTTCAAAGTTTCATATTTTGTATTAGTTTATATGGCTAGGCTAATTATATGAAATTTGTTTGATTTGAATTGTCTTGTTCTTATGAGTTTAATTTAGATCTTAGACAAATTGTTTGATTTCTTGTTAGAATATTTTGATCTAAATAGTTTTGATGAATTCCATAACTTATCCTCAGGTTATTGAAAATGAAAGTTTTATTTTAAAGAAATCGTTAAATTCATATGTTATGGAATGTCAAAAGTCTATTCATTAATATCTATATTAAACTCATAAGTTATGGATTCCAAGAGGTTTTGAAAGTTACAAAACATGCCCTCAAGTTTTGGAATTTGTAAATGTAAAAGTCTAACTTTTGAAACATTTAGTTCCAAACCCTAGAATTTTAAAAGTTTAAAATTCAACCCTTATACTATTATAATATTATAGGTTTAATATTTATATATATGTATAAGAACAAATTCAGTCTTACCGTTAGTAGGCCTCATTCACGAAGTTGGTTTATAAGGGGGTATTAGGTTACTTCTTATAAAATGGCAGTTTAATGGGTGTGCACTCTCACCCACCGCTTCCTTGATTGGTGGAGGGCCGTTAGCCTAACGGGTAGGATAGGACTCTAATTTTCCCTTCATTAAAAGTATAATGATAAAATATAAAGTAACTAAACAATTATAAATTTCCAATATTAGTTACTTAGGAAAATGTGAATATGGTGCTAACCCATAAAATTGCACTTTGAACATTATTAAGCCGTTAGTGGAGCGTGTGTGGTTAACGGTCACATTAAGCAGGACTGACAATGTGTGGCAAAGGGTACCTTGATGTTAATCATAGATCAATGGAGCGTGTGTGGTTAACCGGCACATTGATTAGATGGTTGTAACATTGGGTGTACCAAGCTAATTTGCATGGTTATTCACACCTTCTTTGTGATCCTCGACATCCTAGTCACAAACTTGAAGGGCACAATCAAGATTTAGACATTCCATTGAATTGTTAGGAGTTTCATTTCACTTAAAACCTAAAATTCTTTTTTGTTTTTCGTGGTGGAAATTGGTAAATCGTCATTTACCTACCTTCAAATATTTTGCAATTTGGATTACGACATCCCTCTTCTAAATTGTATAATATTGTGTTCGGTCCTAGCCTTAATATTTCATTTGGATGTTATATTTAGGACGAAATCAACTAACTTGAACTTCTCCCATTATATATGTCTAGTTCAAACAATTGTGGTCTTCCCAAATCCTTTGGAACAAGCTTTCCTCTTGAAGATGATGTCGCGCGGTTGGATCGTGGAAGTCATACTTCACTTCCTCCACCTACTCCAATAATTCTCCCTAACCCACAAGTTTAGAGAATTGAAAAAAATCAAGGTCACTCAAGCCCTACTTGCAATGAAACATCATGATCGAAGGCCTATATGTACTTACGTCTTGGAAATGAAGGCACATATTGATAGGTTTAGAGTAATGGATGTCGAAGTCTCAAGGAAGTTAGCTGTTGACTGTGTTCTTCAATCACTTCCTGAGTCATATAGTGAGTTCATTAAGGACTACTACGTGACAGACCACGACATGACCCTTATTGATCTTACCTATTTGCTTGTTGCTGTTGAATCAGCAATGATGTGGTGCACTGGAAAAGCAAATTCGATGGGAAGATCCACTCCCCAAACTTCCATGGACATTGACAATGGAAACATTGGAAGTCCAGAAAATATTTCTCTTTCTGGGAAAGAGAAGGCAAAGAAAAGGGGAATTGGTTGTGAAGCTGCCTTGACTACCTAAAAGATCTGAGAAAATGTAGAATTGAAAAGTTTGACTATGCTTCAGGTAAGTCTACTATCTAACTCTATTAAGTTCCTAATTGTTGATTCTTAATACATTATGTGACAAGGTTGCATTTTGATTTTTTTTAGGATCATGCAAAGGGAAGGAAGCTTAAAGCAAGAGTATGCTAAATCTGATCGCGAAGATAGATTTCAATTGTATGGTTCAAAGATTGGATTTTTGAGCTGCTGCTTAGGAGTTATTATAGATTGATAGGAAATATGTAATAACATAATTTTCAATTATAATATCATTGTAAGGAAAAGTGTTTTCCGCATTTTATAAATAAATAAAATTTTAATTATATTATATCTCCTTGCAATGGCATTTGTATTGTGTGATAAATGAGAATTTTCATCTTCGGTAAGTTAAGACTGATTCCTTGTTCACATGTATATGTGAGTGATGTTAAGGACTAGGGGATCGGGTAAACTGGGTGTGCGCTAGTCAAGATCCACCACAAGGATTGAGAAGGCTATTCGTGATGAATTATTAATGTTTAGTAAATATGGTTATGCTTACAAGTTTAAGTATAATTATGAAACATTGGAAAAGGTTCAATGTATAGCAGAACGAGTGAGAAGAATCAAATTATGCAGAAAGCTAAATGTTTCTCCAATCTGAAAAGATGGGAGGGTACTTTAGTATCGTGTTTGATGATCATCTTAATGTTTATGGAAAAACCATATCACAATTGATCCTCTAAAGACATCTTTAGTGCATTTGTATGGCTCAGAAGAGGAATCGTGAATTGTTGAGATAGTTAAAATAAAGAAGACGAGTCATAATTCATTCCCAAAACAAGTCTTAGAGTCATGCTCCAAGGTTGTAACCTTGAGTGACGTAATATTAAGAAAGGTTTATAACAGTTGTCAAATGTAGAGTAAAATTTTTCTACTCGTGTACTATGAAATTGGTAAGTTGTGATGTTTTGGATAAAACAAAGACTAACTAAGGCCAATTGTGTGAAGTGTTTGTCTTAGTTAGATTCCGCATTAACTCTTCAATATTGGTTTGTAAAGTAATGTTCCTTGACAAAGTGAATCATATATGTCAAGAGGTCAGTGGGAGTCTTAACGATCTTGAAAGTTTCAAGAACTAATCAAGAGTAAACCTATTTTTAAACATTAGCACATGACTTGAGGTTTCTAACCTATCGTGTTAATATATTCTTGTTTCTATGCCCATTCCTATTAGGGTTGACTATGAATGTGAGTTGTATGAGTTCGCAGTTGTTTGCATAGCTACTTGGAAGCAATGGTAGGCCCTTGTGCCGCCAGGTGGCAAGAAATTAAGATTGAACAAGTTTAGTCCATATGAGTTTGGATTATTCACTAACCTTGTCTTGCGATTACGGTTATGACAAATTCACATGGATAGGAACACATACACTGTAAAATCTAAGTGTTATAAGGTTCCTCTCCGATTCTTGAAAATGTTGGTGAGGAAACGCTTTCACTAAATAGATTTTAATGAGGTAGCAGGTGTGATATTTGCATTCTCAAATTTGTGAGGAATGGCAAAATTCTAAACATTTGAGACTTATTGTTGTAAGTTCTTAAATTGTTTAGACACACATCTGAGATATCTAAGGAAAGGTGTATGGTTTTGAGAAGCCTAGATAAAGTCTTATCAGAGAAAATCGTATCAGAAATCTGAACTTTGGTAAGAAGTCAATAAGTATTGATTTCTAAAAGTCCAGCTGATTTCTGAATAGATGTCAAAGCTAGTGGGAGCATAAGTGTTATGTTGGTAAGTTAATAATTATGCTAGTGGGAGCATAATTATTATGTTTGCAAGTTAACAATATTAATTATAGAAAACAAATTTTCAATTCGCAAAGTTGCAAGGTTTGAAAATGTTTGTTTTGCTATAATTAAGGGAGAAGAAATTATACTTTACTTCAAAATCTAAAAGCTTAGATTGAGATTTTAATCAAATTTAGTCATATATATATATATATATATATATATATATATATATATATATATGTATATATATATATATTGGAATGGTTCAACCTAAGGAAATTCTATATATGGAAAGGTTAATTGTGTTCTCAAAAATTGATTATGATTACGACATCCCTCTTCATAATCAAAATTTTGAGAAAATGGAAAATAGAAATATTATAGGAAAAGAATGACTAATTATCATGTATTTATGTTAGACATTATGAATCGTATCCCATATGCTTCGGGTATAAGATCGATTGCATATGCTATAATATTCTCGTGTTCTAAATTTTCCAAATGCCTAGGGCATTAAGAGGGAAAAAGGAATAGAACCGGATTTGACTAAATTGGTTAAACAACTGTTAAGGACAATCTAAAGTTCGTTAAAGATGGGTCACTTAAGGACAGTTGGTTCTTTAATACTGGATGGACCATATTAATATATTCTGAAGAGAGTCAACTCTTGTTCAGAAGTGATAGTGAAAATGGGAATATGGAATGTTTCCGTATTGGGAGTTGAAGAATAGATGAGAAAGTTAGAAACTTTTATGCAAGAAGGATGTTCAAAGGAATGTACTTTGAATTTGATACTTCATTTCCATGGAATTGTCTTGTGACAATCGACAAAGGAATATTTTGTAATATCATTGGTCAAGTCTTTGTGACTTTTGGCACATAGACATTACAAAAGAATCATTGCATGATAGTTTAGAATCTAACACTTTCAAGCAGTGAGAAGAATTTGGAATTCTTACACTTGCAATAAGGATTTTAAAATTTGAAATGAGCATCGTTGAAATGTTTTTCAATTGATCTATTTGACATAGTAAGGACCATAGACAAACATATTGTGCATGCTTGTTGCATGGCATAATTATTTATTATACAAACATAGTGTGAATGCTTGGAGCATGGCATAATTATTGTTTTAATTCAAGTTTCATGTTTATTATTCGAAACATTATACAATGAATGATGAGTAATCAACATGTCTCAAAAGTTTTGGGGCCATATTGGGTTAGTATTATTCTTGTGTTTCACTTTGAATGTTTTGACTTCCCGAATAGCTAGCTTATTCAAACCTTCCTCAGTCAATCATAGTTTGGAAGTTGGGAGTGAGGCAAGACTGTCGTGAATAGGTCTGTAGTTTGTCTAGGACAAAGTGGCTACAATGTTCTTGAGTGCTCCTGGAATAAGATTCGAGTATTGGATTTAACTCACGCTTATTTGAATCATTTCATGGATTTTATCATGATTAATAATGAGATGATAATATCTTATATTCTTCAAACATAGACGTGGGAAGGTCTCTTGAATCTCCACGTAGTGAGTTACCGAAGACCCATGTTGGAACTCTTGTCATCCATCACCTATGATTACCAAACACACATCCCCACCTTTCTTCTACTCAACGAATCCCATTGGATTCATGCTTACACCCTTTTTGACATTATTGGAGCTCCAAAAGCAAAAAGGGAAGTGTATATGAAAAAGGGTAGAAAAAATGTCTTATTTGAGGACAGGTGCGAAAGATTTTGGACAAGCATCTCTTGTGAAGGCGAATTTCAATCCGGTACGACAAAGGATTCTAGTATCATATATTCGGTCCTTAAGGTCACACATCAGATCATTGTTTTTCTCTTGTTCCATAAAGAAGAGATTAGCAAGGAAAACAAGAAGGAATTGGAACACTTATGGTGCATGATCCACAAGCCTAAGGAAGTTCCTCATTTCAGGTGTTCGGTAATCCAAAAAATGCTAAAAAACTCCATGAGAAATGGTGGCTAGTTTCACTAGAGTAATGGTTTGAATAATTGATAAACATCTTGATGTTATGGTGACTATGCACCTCTTTCATTGTAACCCCAACGTGGATGTTCATTGGACCGTAGATGGTAAAGAGTATATACGTATTGACAACCAAAATAAGAAGATACTAGCTTTGTCCAATGACATCCCATCCACAAATTAGCGCCTCTAGTCCAATTTGAGTGTTATTGCGGTTCGTAGACTCCCCAACCACTACTCCCAATCCTCCTGCTCCACCTACAGGTGCCTCCAGCTCGTATCGCCCCATTCCCTTTCCCGACCACAACATTTACGTGGGCGAATTTGCACGATTAGACCACCATTACATGATTCTTCAACAGGAGGTAGGCGAGATTTATACGGGTGTTGCTGAACACACATCCGAATTACAGGACTATCGAAATCTACAGGAGGACCGTTAGGCCCAACAAGAGTTATGATGGGCTGAGTTTGATCAACGATGGGCCGCTCAAGAGCAGCACAATCGCAACAAGAATTACTTGATGAGTGATCTCCGTCGCGCCCTTGTTCTTCAACCACAACCACATCCACTACCATCCCCACCCCAGTGCCTCCCATATTATCATGCATATTATCAGCACTATTATCCTCCATAGTTCCCCCCTCCTCCTTCGCTTCCGGCCCTCAATAGGCCGGTTATGTCTCTCTCCAAGCATTGAGGACGATGCTATATTTTAATCTTGGGGAGGGGCATCCATCCATGCGTAGATCCCATTACATGTAGCTCTTGTTTTCTGCATATAACATTTAAAAAAAAACAAATAGGTTTTCTTTCTATTCTATTTTTTTATATTTTTTTCATTGTATTCATGTAAAAAAAATAATAATAAATTTTCTTTGTTTGTTTTGATCCAATCCCAAGCAGTTGAATCTTCACAAATCAGTTGAGTTGGTAAGTGAGTCGTATGCCTTGACATTCAACTTACTCTTTTTATTGAAAATCTCAAAGCAAGCTAATCACAAACGAAAACACCTCCCGAAGCTACTTGTGCAAAACAAAAAATGAAAAGGTTGTCAACACTGGAGCATAACGATAGGTATGAATCTATCTTTGGGACATGTGACTGGTCTTATGAGTAGTAAGTGCTCAATTTGATCCAAATGCCAAATTCTATAAATCATAAAAAGAATATAAAATTTCAATGTCTCGATCCTTCCCGCGCTCTAAAAAGTCCTTTCTTCTCATTCACTTTTATATACCCTGCTTGAGGGCATAGTTTCCAACTATACTGATGGGTCTTTGCATGTTGACTTCTGTCCCCCGAAAAATGTCTTAGAAGCCTCTCACGGTAATAGACCGTGGGATGTCCCACAATAGAAAAGTGAAGGACAAAAAGATAAAGAAATAAGCCTAGCAAATAAATTGATAAGAGTATTATGTGTTGTCTTAGCCTTTGTATATATATATATATATATATATATATATATATATATATAATTAAGTTAATCTGTGACCTTTGGGACTTGAATGAGTAGACTTCGAGGGGTGTTCTATAGCTAATCGCCTAAAACTGAATTGTTTGGGACTGATTGGGTTGAATGTTCGCTATGCGGGTTCCATAGAAAGTCATGAACTTAATAATAACATACAATATAGATATGTATAGGTATTAAGATATGCTAATATGTGGCCTTTGAGGTTCGTGCAAGTAAACCCGTGGGATCCTTTTAAATCTAGTACACTATGGTCATCTGGTTTGGATGTGTTGGTTGGAAGCCCGTTACATGGATTTCAAAGAACGCCATGAGCTTTATTTATAGGAAAATATAATTAGATAGTTTGTATATATTTATGTTTATAGTTTAATTGGATAATATGGCTAGGAAAAATGATTGGATGCCGAAAGATTCCTTTGGACTTGGACTTGAACTTATGACATTGGGACTGACTATTAATTACTTTTATTGGTGTAAGTGGTTTGAAATTTGTAACTAATCTGGGTAAATTTTAGGGAATTCTCAGAAAAGATTTTTTAGAAAAAGATTTTTGTTAATCAACAAATAGTTGGTGTCGGTCATTATTATATTTTGTAAAACAAAAATGATTGAGCATGTTTTGTCACATATGTTTTCAAAAAGTAAGACCATATGTTGTTCAATGATTTGACATGATGCTACTAAAAGGGAATAAGTGTTGTGTTCCTTGATTCTATTAAGTTGCATTAGGGATGGCCAAGTTGAGTTAGGGCACGATAGGTACATTCTCAACTATGCTACAAAAACGAGGTTAATTGGACTGGATCTTTTTCATATTTGTTTTGGTTATTGCATTAAGTTTCATAAGTTTTCATTTTGATTTTTGTTTCTTTTCTTTTCTTTTATTTCATCCACTCTAAATTTTTCTTGTTCTTTTCTTCGAACAATGAAAGGTTCAAGCTTGGGGAGATTTGTTAGGTGCATTTCATGCACCCATTTTGTAGTTTTATTTCATAAAAGTTCATTGCATATAGAGTTAAATTCATGCATTTTGCATTTTTTTTTTTGGATTTTTCATGAGGCTATTGCATTCACACACTTTTGTGATATTTCAGGGACTTTTGGAGGAAGGATCTTGCTTTAGGAGGTATATTAGAGATGTAGATGAAGTTTCAAGACTTGAGGAACACCGAGGATGAAGATATCAAAGAATTGAAGATTTTGGCTTTTCAAATAACTACACGTCCATGTAAATGGAAGCCTTCTATTTACATGGAATGCCTAAACGAAGACTCTTGAGCATTGTACTTTGACAGTCTGACCAATTTGTGTAGTTTACTCTTGTATTTACACGGGCCGTGTAAACGGTAGTCTTAATTTGCATGGGCCGTGTGAACGTGGTCTTCAGTTAAAAAGAATTTTTCTTTTTTCTTAAAGGTTGTAACTGGTTCCATTGGAAGTGAAGTCGATTTTAAGAGTTCTTGGGGCGATTTTATCGATGATTTGGAAGTCAATTAATACTTGGAAACACTTGCATTTCGTTTGGATTTCAATTTGAAAGACTTTAACCTCAACGTCTCACTACTGTGTCTGATTTCAATCATGTGACTTGGTTTTGTTTCAATCGAAAGTTTGATATCAATTCTAGTTCTTATTGGCCATTTGAGTTAGGGTTGAATCACCTAAGTTATCTATTATGCAACATCCATAATTGTTTTGCTAAATAGAACAAGTAACAAGCACCAACTTGAATTTCTCCAAATGACTCTAGTGTAAATGAAATTCGCACACTTTTACCCTCCCGAGCTTATCAGGAGTATTGAATGTTGTTGGTAAAATTCACACAAAACGCAATACAATTTCACCACCTAATTCTAAGAGGTTGTTTAGATTAGATTAGTTAGATTAGAATTAATCAAAGATGGACCTTATGAATCACGTATGCAGGCCTATGTTGGACTGGTTAGAGATTATGTTTATCGATGATATCCTGGTCTATTCTAAGACTCTAGAATAGTATGTGGAGCATCTGAGTAAGTTATTGGAGAATTTAAGGAAGGAGAAGTTGTATGCGAAGTTCTCCAAGTGTGAGTTTTGGTTGCGTGGGGTGCAAATTCTGGGACACCTTGTCAACCAAAAGGATATTCTAGTCGATCCGACCAAGCTTAAGGTGGTGATGAGGTGGGAGGTTCCGATGTCTCCATCCATGATTTGTAGTTTCCTTGGACATGAGGGCGACTATCAAAGATTCATTGAGGATTTCTCCAAGATAGTTGTTCCTCTTACCCGATTGAATAAGAAGACAATTACATTTCACTAGGGGCCTAAGCACCAGGCAATTTTTGAGACTCTTAGACATAGATTGTGTGAGGCGTTGATTCTAACCATCGCTGAGTGTGTAGAAGTTTTTTTGGTAGACGGTAATGCATCGATCACAGGTTGGGGTGCAATTTTGATGCAGCGAGGTCAAGTGATCGCATACGCTTCGACACAGATGGAGCCTCATGAGGCAAATTATCCTACACTTGGTTTGGAGTTAGGGGATATGGCTTTTGCCCTCAAGATTTGGTCAAATTAACTTTATACGATATGTTCTAATATCTACCCTGGTCACAAGAGTCCGAGGTACTTGATGGATTAGCCGAATCAGAACATACAACATCGTAGATGGTTGGAAATGGTGAAGGATTATGATTGTGAGATCCTCTATCACCCCGAAAAGGCCAACATGGTGGCTGATGCTCTCAGCCACAGGGTGGCTACTACCCTAATCAGGGACGTATATTTGAGGATGACCGTGGTTACCACACTCTTGGAGAAGATTTGAGAGGATTAAGTTGAGGCTATAAAGGAAGACGACCAAAATAGTGAGCGCATAGTGGGTGAGGTGGATTCCTTTTATTTTGACAGTCGGGGATTATTGACCTTTCATTGGAGAGTGCGGGTTCCATATTGGGGTGGAGCATATCGTTTTTTGATAGAGGAGGAACATTAGTTGAGGTTCTATATTCACCCCAGAGCGAAAAAAAATGTATAGAGATCTCCAGCCTGACTATTCGTGGCCATGAATGAAGTACGATGTGGCCTTGTATATGCAGAGGTGCATGACTTGCAGGAAAGTCAAAGCTAAGCATTAGCAACCACAAGGAGAAACGGAGGCATTGTGAATTCCTGTTTGGAAATGGGAAGAGATTACTACGGATTTTATCACAAAGTTACCTCAAACAGCGGGCAGAGTCGATTCGATATGGGTCATTGTGGATCGATTGCCCAAGAGTGTGCACTTTATTCCGATTCAGGATAGTATTTCAGCTCCGAAGCTGGACGACATCTACATCCAGGGGGTTGTGGCACATCATGGGGTGTTGGTCTCCGTGCTTTCTGGTAGGGATGTTTGGTTTACTTCCAGGTTCTAGAAGAGATTCCATGAAGAGTCAGCTACCCGTCTGCACTTCAGCATAGCTTTTCAACAACAGACTGATGGTCAGAGTGAGCAGACTATCTACACATTGGAGGACATGCTGCAGGCATGTGTACTGGATTTTGGTGGAAGTTGGGATATGTATCTTCATTTTTCGTAGCTTTCATTTAACAAAAATTATCACGCCAGCACTTATCGACCTCCTTTTGAGAAGCTCTATGAGAGGAAGTGTAGGACCCCGATATGTTGGGGTGAGGTCGGTCACTGGGTTATGGGGAGTACGGAAGTGCTACTTCTGATGACTGAGTTGATTCAATAGGTTCGTGGCAGACTTCAGACAATTCAGAGCCAACATAATAGCGATGCAGATAGACATCGGTCGGACATAAAGTTCCAGGTTGCGGACATGGTACCCTCGAAGGTGTCATTTTGGAAAGGTGTCATCTGATTCAGGAAGTGGAGTAATCTATGCCCTAGGTATATTGGTCCTTTTAGGGTCTTAGCCAAGGTGGGTAGGGTTGCGTACCGCTTGGATGTACCCGAGGAGCTTAGCCGGATACATAGGACTTTCCACATCTCTCAACTGTGGAAATGTCTGGTTGATGATTCTGCATTAGTTCCATTGGAGGACATTCAGGTGGACGATCACCTGAACTATATAAAGAGATCAGAGGCTATCGTTGACATGAAGATGAAGACTCTTCAAAACAATATTATGGAATTGGTAAAGGTGTAGTGGCAACACCAAAAGGGGTTAGAATGAATGTGGGAGGCTGAGGAGGAGATCAGATAGCATTACCAAGAGTTGTTTGCAAAGACATAATTCGAGGATAAAGTCTGATTCAAGTGGGGGAGAGTTATAACTCCTGATTTTTCAGGTAAAATCCTTTTTCATTAAGTATCTAATTGTGTGCATAAGGACCCAATACACTACTCATAAATGAGGTAAGTTGGGTGTACCTCTAAGAGCCTTTGATACGGGGTAGGCCCTTAGTAGATTGGGCATACCTGTTTGCACATAGGGTGTACATCAATCAGGGCAAACCTTAATTTTTAGGGTTTTCACCCTATTTAAATAACTTATATCCCCAAAGCTTTCACATTCTCAGCCTCCATTGCCTCTTTTGAGCCATATCTCGAAACCCTAACCCCTTTCTCAAGAGATCGAGCCTTGTGTGTGTTTTATTGTGCATGTGGTGCAATTTGAAGAAGAATGAGCTTGGTGTTCAAGCATTTGTTGGAGTGGAGCTTCTAGATCCATATCTTTATCCATTATTCTATCATATAAAGGTATAAAGCTTCTATCTTGATGAATCTATGTGTTAGATCTAGTCTAGGGCTTTGTTTAAGCATTTTATGGTGACTTGAGTCGTCCTTGTGAGTATGAGGTACTCTAGGATATAAGAATGATAGATCCTAACATTTCTGATGTTTTAGTGCATAAAAATGTCATATTTATGGGTTTTGTTGAACCATGCAAGAGTTGGTGTTTATATTATGGATTTAATTGGATAAAAATGGGTTTCGGGTCCCATTAACTCATGAAAAAGAGTTGAAATGCCAGCTTTATTGTTTAGGATGTCCCTAGCAAGCTAGATTTGAAAGTGGGATGTTGGGCTTAAAGATTTAAGTGCTTAATGGATATTTTTGCCAAATAGGGCGTACGTTGGGTGTACTAAGGCATACATTACACAAATTTGTGTGGGATCCCAATCCTCATGAAGCAATCAAGTACGTCGGGCATACTTGTGCTACGCTTAGCGTACTCACCAGGGAGCTTGTTTCGGTTTTAGGGTGTTGGGCCATTAGTGGATTTTATGCCTTATTGGGCCGACATGGACTTAAGGTCTCTAGGGTCTTTTTTGGATTGTAGGCTCATTGGATATGGGGCATGATATGTTAGGCCCAATAAAGGAAGGGTAAAGCAACCCTTTAACCCTAGGAGTTGGGATTTAGGATCTAAACTCTCAGTTTAGGGGTTAATGACCTAATTGCTAATTAGGGGTGTATTATTTGTGATTTAGAATGTGGATATTTATGGTTCTATAGCTCGAGTGTGATTTGGTTTTTCTTTAGACTGATGTCAATCTCTTCACTATAGTTGTGGGTTGAAAGCACCAATGTCGACCCACTAAGTTATGTTTATAGGATGATAGTTGTCTTCATGACAATTTCCTTTTATATATGTCGATGCTTGTTGTCACACCCCCATACCGGAACGGAGGAAACGTTCGGGCGCGGAGGACGTCATCTTTAGTATCACAAGACATGCATCATAGTAATCAAAGTAATAAACAACCATTTCATTAGAAAGAAAGTGTTTACAAAGTATGTGGTTCACAAAACATAGACTACATATGTAAATAAGAAAACAAGACATGAAGCTATTATGCTCCATCTTCTGAATTCCAGAGCGCATACTTGTATACTGGTTTCCAGAGAATACAAGTTATTTTGAAAGAGTAGATCAACATTTAAGCTGGTGAGTTCATAAGATTTTAGTGATGTAAGTAAGTTGTAAGTTCTTTTAGAAAAGTTCGCTTGTTCCTCCAGAAAATCCTAGATTTCATGCTTTGATTAAAGATAAGTAAAAATGACTCTACAATCCTTTCTATGGGCACTAAATGGGTACAATTTATATAAAACCCAGAGTAAACAAACAATCAATTGTGTGTATCTACCCTAATCCCACAACCAAACACGGAAAAGGGAATGAGGCGGAAGGCACACATCCCATTGTTTGTTAGATCATCGTTGTATATAACCCTTGCGTATTCACTTGGTACTCACGGAGTTAACTGTAATAGTTCCTTTATATTTGATAAAAACATTATTTAAGAACACCCTTATTTCTTTTAATAAAAATGGTAACCACAATGGCTCCTTTTATAATCACTTAGTTTATACTAGCTATATATAGTCTAATATCGAATAGATAGTTAGTTGTGTGAATCTGCCCTAAGCCCACAACCAAACAAGGAACAGGAAGTAAGGCGGAAAGCACACATCCAACTACCTATCGGGAATTAATTATGTAACAACGTAAATTTTCAAAACAATTTGTCATTTTTAAATCATATTTTCAATCATCAAAACAATATCAAACAAACTGTATCCAATGTAGTCATAACAAACCCAGAATCTCAAAACATAATCTCTATGAGTGTGTACGGATCATGTCGGCGCCTTCCCGCGATCCTCGCTAGTACCTGAAACACATAACACAACGACTATAAGCATAAACGCTTAGTGAGCTCCCTAAAATACCACATACAACACAAATGCCTTTCCAGGCCATATCTTTGTGGGATCTTCCGATCCAAGTGTCTTAGGGGACTTCCGTCCTGAATCCTGGTAGACCTTCCGGTCCTACCCGTATCGACATTCCGGTCCATAACCTCTTGACCTTTCGGTCCATATCATCTTGACCTTCCGGTCCTTATCATACATAACATACATAACACATACATATCACATAACAACATACAACTCATACATCTCATAGAATATAAGACCTTTCGGTCACACATAGGTACCCTTCCAGGTATAGTATAGGGACAAGACTCACCTCAATGAAGACGGAGAAACTCTCGTGCTCAACGTCCCAACCTAGCCTCCTCCTATCATTTAAATAACATCCCTGATCAATATTCTCTCATAGTCTCATCTCTAAAGATTGGGTAGAAGGCTATTTTACCCTTCTCTAAACTCTCTTGAATCAGTCTTGACTAGAACCCTAAGGTCAATGAAAGTCAACGGTCAAACTTTGACCCGACTCCTTGAGTGCAAATGGGCGACTCGGCAAGTCCATGCGGTTCCTCTGAATCCTTCTAGCCTCTCTTGGATCGTCGAGTCATCCTTCCACTCGACGGGTTCCTCCTGTCACGAATTGCGGGGCAACCCCGACTCGACTCGTCAAGTCCATTTATGAACTCAGTGAGTTGCTTCCATGATCATACTTAAATGACCTTCTGAGGTCAGATCTGCTTCTCTAGTCTATAGATATGACCTTCCCAAGCATAATGATCATGTAAAGGTTAAATCTTGGTACACATGAAACACACCCAAAGCTTCTTTTTGTGAAATAACCTCTAAAATGGCCTCCTAGGCTCATAAATCAAAAGGTATGGCATAAAGCAGAGTGGTAAGGACTCTCTGGACCTCTTAAGGTTCAGATCTATGAACCAACTCGCCTTGGGACGTCACATACTCCAAATTCAACTAAAAGAGGCATAAAGAAAACCCTAGATTCCACTAGAATCAGAATAAACACGAAAATGACACAAATTATTACCTCCAACAGCTTCCTCTGATCAAATAGAAATGGATCCAAACTCCCCAACCCGCTTATATTGTTCTACCTCCTTCCTTATTGCTAAAACACACAAGAAAATATGAATTGGCCTTCATCTTGCACCACCAACGATCTTTCTGCTCTCTAGGGTTTCTCAAGGGTGCAGTGGTCGCAAATGGATGCCATAAAGGCCTTTAAATAGGGAGCATACCCCGAGAATTAGGGTTTCAAACCACAGCGCGGACTCGTCGAGTCCACCCTTTCCGACTCGTTGAGTCCGTTCATTAATCCTGTCAGCGATCACGGTCCTACTCGATGAGTCTACGCCTCAAATTGTAGTGTCCCTCTCTTTTACTCAAAAATAAAAGATGAAACATAATACCTGGAAATTCGGATATTACAATTCTCCCCCACAAGAATCAGACTTTGCCATCGAAGTCTTGCTCCGCAAACAACTCTGGATGCTGCTCCCGCATCTCCAACTCCGGCTCCCAAGTCAGATTGGACCCTCTTCGATGTTGCCACTGGACCTGAACCAGGGACACGTCCTTGTTCCTCTGAACCTTGATCTTCTGATTCCGTATCACGATTGGCCTCTCGACATAATTCAGGCTCGTATCCACCTGAATATCCTCCAGCGGCACCACCGCCGACTCGTCGGCTATATACTTCCTCAACTGAGACACGTGGAAAGTATCATGAATTAGGCTCAACTCCATAGGTAGCTCCAACCAATATGCTACCCTGCCCACCCTCGCGATCACCCTGAATGACCCAATATACCGGGGCCCCAACTTGCCCCTCTTCCTGAATCGAATCACTCGTTTCCAAGGAGACACTTTTAGGAGCACGAAGTCTCCCACCTGGAACTCAAGCTCGGATCATCGCCTATCCACATAACTCTTTTGGAGACTCTGAGCCGTCAATAGCCTCTGTCTAACCTGGTGTACCTACTTGGTCGTCTTAAGCACTATCTCAGTGCTGCCCATCACGCGCTGCCCTACCTCTCCCCAGCAAATGGGAGTCCGCCATCTCCTCCCGTACAACAACTCGAGGGGAGGCATACCAATACTCGAATGGTGGTTGTTGTTATAAGAAAACTCAGCCAATGGCAAATACGTGTCCCAACTTCCCCCGAAGTGCAAAACACATGCTCGGAGCATGTCCTCGAGCGTCTGAATCGTCCGATCACTCTGTCCGTCCGTTTGTGGGTGGTAAGCGATACTAAAATATAGCCTCGTTCCCAACTCCTCATGGAATTTATTCCATAATCTGGAAGTGAAACGTACATCTCAATCCGACACAATCGAGATCGGTACTACAAGCCGCGATACCACCTCCCTCACATACAACTCTGTCAATTCCTCTGCAGAAGAGCTCTCTCTGATAGCAAGGAAGTATGCGCTCTTCGTCATCCAGTCGATAATCACCCAAATTACATCGACACCCCCTCGTGGTCCTTGGTAATTTGGTGATAAAATCCATGGAAATTTGTTCCCACTTCCACTGGGGAACCTCATGTGGCTCAACTTGCCGTGAGGACGCTGGTGCTCAGCCTTAACCCTGCGACAGGTCAAGCACCTCTCAACAAACCATGATACATCCCTCTTCATGCAGGGCCACCAATAATCTTTCTTCAGATCCAAATACATCTTAGTGGCCCTGGGATGGATCGAGAACCTCGATCGGTGCGCCTCCTCCATCAAAGTGGTGCGCGCCCCACCTGCATACGGTACCCAAATCCAACCTTGAAAGGTTATAAGCCTGCGGCTATCGGTAACGAATTCAGGAATCTGCCCAATCACCCGCTCTCTCTTGCAGTTCTCCGGTCTCATGGCCTCTGCCTGGGCCTCCCAAATGTTGTCCAACACCGGAGTCATCACTGTCAGTCGCATACAAATGTCTGAAATCGGGGCACTCTCCGTCCTACGGCTCAGGGCATCAGCTACAACACTAGCTTTTCCCGGGTGGTACAGGATCTCACAATCTTAATCCTTTACCACGTCCAACCATCTCCTCTGGCGCATATTCAGGTAGGGTTGATCCATCAAATATTTTAAGCTCTTATGGTCCGTGTATATGGTACACCGAACCCCATACAAATGGTGACGCCAGATCTTGAGGGCGAACACCACTACCCCCAACTCCAGAACGTGGTTGGGATACCTCGTCTCATGAGGCTTCAGTTGCCTTGATGCATACGCTTTCACATGCCCCCTCTGCATAAGTATTGCACCCAACCTTGATATCGATGCGTCACAATACACCACAAAATCCTCCATCCCTTCCGTGAGGGCTAACACCGGGGCTTCGTATAATATCTGGCGAAGTGTCTTAAATGAGGTCTGCTGCTCTGGACCCCACGAAAAAGCAACACCCTTCCGGGTCAACCTTGTCACACCCCAAAACCGAAACGGCGGAAACGTTCTGGGGTGGATGACGTCATGTCAAGTATCACAACACATGCATTATAGTAATCAAAGTACAACAACCATTGCATTAATAGTAATCGTTTTACATGGTTTACATATTAATGCTTCAAAGTAATACAAGTAAGTATAATATGTACAGCTTGGTACTAAGCTATCTTCATCAACAGCTCCGGGAATGTACCTGTCTACTGCTGACCTAAGAATACAAGTTAGTTGAAAAGCGAGTATCAACATTTTTACAAATGTTGGTGAGTTCATAAGTATTTAGTGTCATTTTATCCAAATAACTTTAATAAAAGTGGTAGTTTTAGGGTATCCATTACATTAGTGTCTTTTCCAGAAAATCCTATATTTTCTTTAATAAAAGCAGTCTTCTACCAACACTGGACGGTGTTATGTGGTAATAAGTAGTTTCCCTTAATCGCTATCATTATCAAAATACAAAATTTGATTATTAAAGAAAGCAGGAGAAATCAGGGAAAATAACATATGCCTCAGTAGTGAAGACTGCTGACTAAGGCAGGAGGAATCATAGACTCCATGAGAGTATCAAACGAACGACACGCCTGGCTCAGTCTAACAAAAGAGACACTGACCCCAGACGGTGCCAAATGAAAGGTACGGCTATCAAGGTCTGAAAACAAAGGATACAGACCCCAGACAGTATCAAATGAAAGATACAACTAAGAAGGTCTAAAAAAGGAATACTTGATACATACCCCAGACAGTATCAAATGAAAGATACAGCTAGTAAGGTCTAAAATAGAGAATACAGACTGCAGACGGTATCAAATGAAAGATACAACTAGCAAGGTATGAAAAAAGTGTGACTTTGAGAGTGGGTTACCAGCATACAATGTAAATTGCTGGTGAAATACCGTTACCTTAAGGCCATGAATTATAAGGGAACATGGGATACTCGTAACCATAATAACCGACACTAGAGTACCTGACGCCCTGCAAGCGTCTATAAAATGTGACATTTTTCACCCCTTGGCTTGGTAGGTCGTGGACTATAGCTAGCAGTCAGGGTGTGGGGGTGTCAATCCCGTATAGATCTATACACACAATGTCCGCTCTCCTTACAGGAGACTCTGGTTACCAACTAGACGACGGAGAAGGTCGTGTCCCGAAGATGTATCCCAAATAGTGGGTAGTGGGTTTCCAATATAAGTGCTGAACTAGAGGTAAAGACTCAGAACTGAACTGACTAATGTAAACATATATGTCTATGCTTTTATACATAATATATAACTAATGAATCAAACCACCTTCGGACGGACATCCTATCCCACCAGACAACATCTCAACGAAGAAAAGGAAATTGGGCGGACAAGCCTTCCTAAGTCCTTCAATCATTATTTATATGCACCTATATAAGCACAGGAATACACCTAACTACGTCTGAGTGTGTAACAAGTGAAAAAGTATCATGAAGTATAACCGAATCGTGATGTATAAACGTACAGTGTGGAATAATCGAATCGTGATGTATAAACGTACAGTGTGGAATAACCGAATCGTGATATGTATAAACGTACAATGTGGAATATCCGAATCGTGAAGTATAAGCGTTACCAAATATAAGTGTATCACGAAGTAGAAGCGACAACAAGTGAAGTAAGAGCGTCTAATAGGCATTGGCGACTACAAGTATAAGCGAAATAAAGGCAATAACAAGTATAAATGCACCACGAAGTGAAAGCGTTATCAAGTAGGAGTTTAAACTAAGAGGGAGTATCAAAACATGGAAGAAAACCTTTATACTTGAGAAAATCACAACTTGGTGTTCTTTGGTAAAATAAGTTTGAAAATCTTTAGAAATTCTTTGGAAACTTTTCATAAATCAGTTAAAAATGAACTTTGATAAAACAGTATAAGTAGAGGATAAAATCCTACACACCCATTCTTTTGATGTTTTGAAGTCTTAAATGGTAGAGGATAAAATCCTAATCATTTTTCTAAGTCTAATGGGGAGTTTAGGGCACCATTTAACCCCTTTATAGGTGTTTACGGCCCAGGTACCCTTTCATGAGGGGTTTACAGCCATGAACTCCTTATTAAGTTGTTTTAATTAAGTTTAAGGTCCCTAGGTTGTTGGTTGTTGATTCTAGAATTTAACACACAACAATGAGTTTACTCCCCATGAAGAGGAGCTTACGGCCCAAGCATGTTCTTGGGCAGTAAACTCATGTTTACTCTTCAAAAACTCGTTTCAAGGTGTTCTAAGTCCGAATATGTAAGCCTAAAAGTCATATCCAAGTCTTAAGGGCAATTTGGAGGGGTTTTGGGACTTAAAAACCCCATTAAATGGTGTTTACACTCCAAGAGTGTTCTTGGGCCGTAAACACATCATTTTGTCCCTATTTTATGTTTTAAACTCGAATTTATAGGCTAGATAAGCTATATAACAAGTTAGGATAGTTTACCTACTCGTTTGGGGCTCGAAACGGACGATTTTTGGCTCGAGAAAAAGTTGTAGAGAGAGAGTTTAGAGAGAGAGTGAAAAGGGGTGCAATGAAGTCCATTCCCCCTTTATATATGGGTTGGAGTTGGAGCTCAGTGGGAATCTACCCAATACTGCCGTTAAACGGGGCTTTTGGTCGCAATAAAATTTAACTTTTTCCAACTTAATATGGAAATGTAATTTAAGTGTTTTTATTTACTTTATTACGACTATAACGACATAAAAATATAAATAAATAAAACATTTATTTATTCGGAAACCTTTAATTAACGGAACTTTTATAAAATGGAATATTCCTTTAACGGTAACGAGATGATGTAACGGAATAAACTTTGGGTTGTCACATCATCCCCCCGTTAGAGGGAATTTCGTCCCGAAATTTAGGTCTAGGCAAGGAAGTAGGTATGAATGATAGAGGCAGGAGGGTACTTCCTATTTTGTTTGTCCTCGCATTCCCAAGTGAACTATGGTCTGTGTTTTTCATTCCAACAAACCTTCACCTACGGGATGCGGATTCCGTATCTATCAAGATGAGTGGAATACGAAGAGTGACGTCGGGTAAACACATATCAAGTCTAAGAAGTGGATCGATCGGGTGTGAAACTTGTGGAATATCCGGAAGAAGTAGTGGTCTGAAGAGGGTTGGACCAAATCTCTGTGAGGATTCTCAGATGGTCCTAAGCTCTCGGAAGCGTAGAGGTTTTCAGTACTTAGAACATAGTGTACTTCTATGGCAAGATCGTCACTGGCGTGATCGCCATTCCGAAGTTCCTAACATTCTCTCTCATACCGGTAGTGTAGTCCTTTAGGTTGGTTCTTAAGTAGCTCAAGTTGTCCTTGGTTTCGCGCTTTCCTGCCAATTGGTTTTTAGAGGCTTTCTAGGTCATCGAATGGGTTGTGTGACTATGGTTTTCTGTTTGCTGTAGAGTATCTATCTCAAGCTCGTGCAAAATGAACCTGCACTTATGATGCTTGAGGTATTTCTAACGGAAACCCTTAGGGTCAGGGAGATAGGGTTTCACCAGACGAGTGTTGGACTATCTCGAGAGTTGGTTCTACTATTTCTGTTGAGATAGTATTCGTGGAACACCTAATAGTCCAATGAATCTCTAAGACTTTGGTTTATTCTAGTGCGGAAAGTGCATGCTCCTGCATAACCCCTCGACTAAGACCAAGGCTGGTGTCAAGTCTATAATCTCTTTGGGATCTGGGTCATGAGGTTTAACGCAACTACTTTCGCACTTTGATCAAGTATTCCTGGCTGCGGAGGTTATCCTGTGGTTCTCGGTATTCTAGTGTTTACTTTGGAGAATGAAGTCTATCGTCTACAGGGCGACGACGATTTCCTCCATGCGAGAGGGTGGAGGGTTATAGGCACTACTTGTCTGTAACGAGGTGGACGAAGTGCCTGAGTAGTGTGAAAATATTCTGCAACTACTCTTCCGAAGGTTCTGAGTTTTCCCGGTCTAGGTCAAATCTAGTGAGTATAGGTTCCCATCACTCAGAACTTTAATCTCTTTACTAACTGAGGGTGTTACTTATCATGTGAGCTTAACCGGTATGACAACAAATTTTGGATCTGTGGTCATTATAGTAGCTCAACCCGGAGTGGTTATCTTGACTCCAGCTCCTATTTTATGAAATTGGATGAAGGGCTTTACTATGAGGTTCGTGGTAGAGCTCATACTTGGCTTAACCGCTAATACTTGGTGTATGCAGGCCGTATATAATTGAGGTCGGCACGATGTTCAGTTGTGCGACTCCACCCCAGACTCATAACCCAACGAGGAACAGGGAGTAGGGAGGAAGCACACATCTTAAATCTTTTTGATCTCAACTATATACCACCTTTATGCATATACCTGGTTATAATGGTCAGTCCCATGAGTTCTATCCTCTGGGTTCACAAACCTGACATGCGAGGTGCGAAGGGTCTTTCTGGTGAGTCTGCGAAGTATGCTTCAGATGGTCATTGTCTTCTAGAGTATCTTGCAGTGTCTTTCACTTCAGTTTCCATCTGACTAAGAGGGGTTTGTCAACAACGCGTGGTACCCTTCTCTCGGGTACTTCGGAAGGTTTGAGATAAGAGGGACGACTGACGGATCGTATTAGGTTTGATTATTTGTATTATGTTTAGATTCGGAAGAACCTTTATTTGCCGACATGGCTACAGAGAAAGTTCTTTTTACACAGCACTAAGGATGTACACATGGTTGCACTACGTCAAGCCATGATCGATAGAGTCGTCGAAGTTGGCATACTTCGACATGACATAAAGTGAGGGTCGATAGAGTCATGCGCCGAACAGGCACACAAGTTCTAGGCGTCTCGGGTTTTGGTCTGTGTATCACTGCCACAGATACTTGGACCGATAGAGTCGACGCGGAACTGTAGAGAGTCCTAAGTGTTTCCGAGTAGAGTACCTTTTCATGAATGGATTCTCACGAGGCATTTCTATAATCGCCTAACATATACAAGTCATGCATAATTAAAGGTGGGGAGGACTGTTGACTGAGCGACTCCGCCCTAAATCCACAACCAAACGAGGAACAGGAAATGAGGCGGCATTCACTCACTCTAGGTCTATCCATCTTAACTATTCATGGTCGTAACGTATATGTTTAGCCATTATAGTTTTACCTAATGAATTTTAAATTTTATAACAGTGCTGCGACTTTCGCCTTAATGGGGAAGTATTTACATTTGAATTAGCCTTTTAATGTTTTCAGTTTAGTTATCTGAGATCGAGAGACGTACCAAAATCTTCCGGGTTCCTTGATGCTTCTCCCTAAGCAGTAGAGTTAGGCTCCTCCTGTGCCCTTGTTGTATCCTTCAGTTGGGCAATCTCTTTTGAAGTGTCCAATCTCATCACATTGTCGGCAAACTGGATTGGCCGTCACATTGGTGGTTGATGTAATGAACTCAACCTGGGTTCTGCAGACGCGAGCAGTATGCCCCTTCAGGTTGCACCTAGCACATATGAGTTCCCGACAGACACCATGATGATGGTAGTTGCATTTACTGCAGTGGGGGAGGTTTCCTAGGTATGGTATTCTTGAAGTCAGGAGGGAAGGATTGACAGGGGTATTGACTGCCTCAGCTCGTTGCCCTTCGGAAGGTCCTTGAGCCGAGGTACCTCCCTCCTCGATCTTGAGTTTTCTCTTTAGTAGATTCGATTGAGGTTCCTGGGTGGCTGGGTATGCACGGGTTGGTTGTTGCTATCCATTGCTAGGATCGGAAATCCCGATAAGGCCCTTGCTAACATTGGCGTTGTTAGCATTCAGGTGAGCCATGACAGCTGCTACGGCTGCCAAGACTGCAGCTTGGAACGTAGCTTCATCGAATAAGAGAGTAGGTTTCTTGCTTGTGGACTGGTTGGGTTTCTTTGGAGGCATGGTTTTTCCTACACGGAAAGGAATACATGGTAATGAGAGACGATGGCTAACCCTGAACATATCTGTCCTGACTGTATTAGGCGTAAAATTTTCCCGTGCCTCGGGTACTGGTTGTCTGAGTGTCGACCTACATCCCTATGATGTAGTCCTGGTATTCAAGGTAGGTGTATGAGTATCGGAAAAAGGGCCATAAGATGCGAGTCGTTCCTACTATGTTACCTTTATACTGGGAAAACTTTAACTCTCCGGCCTAGAGAGATTTGAGAACAGTTCGGAATAAAATCACGGAAAGAGAGGCTCATGAAGGCCTATGGCTAAATATTCTCAATAGAGGTGCGGGGATCCGCTCTACTCGTGTGACTGGAAACGGGAAACGACGATTTACCTAACACATAGCGTGAGTAGTGTAACCACTAACTTAGTAAACTGTATTATTTTATGGGTATATTAGCGTGACGAACAAGAGGAAAAGACAATTCTCGGGTTCCATGTATTGGCTTCCTCTGTCCGCCTCGTATCTTTGACTGGTATCGGCGTTGGTTTCCTTCGGGTAGTTACCTAGGGTTCTTTTCTCATGAAGACACGTTGAATTTCTACTCCACCTTACTTCCGAATCCGACTCCGGGTGTCATCACTTCATGATGGATGACTGGGAATCTTGGAACTTTAGGCGAATTTCTCACCGATGTTCCTAAAAAGATATAGGCACTTGGTGAATTCAATAGTCTCGACCTAGTTCATTTATTTCCGAACTGGAAATCTTCTCAATGAACCTCTTCTGGGTCTGAATCTACTCTTCTGTCAAGCACTGAAGTGGATAGGGTTCTCTACAGGGTTCGTGCGAGAATGGAAATGTCTAAAGAATCCTATGAGATTATTAACATTTCACTAGATGATCCATATCGAGTCCTGCTATGATTACAGAGGGTATACAAATCATATATAGCTTAGATCCGATAGGCCTTCGAATATGTGATACTACTCTATATCCACATCCCAACGAGGAAAAGGAAGTAGACCGAAACCATACATTCTTAGCCTATGGGATCCTTATTATATATAACCTTGGGAGTATACCCTCTGTAGTTGTAGGTATATCAACAAGGATTTTTTTAGTTCTTCACACAAGGTTGGTTATGGATTCTAAAGTACCCCTATGGTATTTTAATTTCTTGTTTGGTTCTTATCTTCTAAATGTGGTTCTGGGATTAGTGTGAATCTTTTAGTGTTCCAAAATACTCCTATAGTATTTTGACTTTATGTTTGGCTCTAGCATTCCTAGTTGGTAAGTTTCAGACCTGTTGCACACCACTATCACTCCCAAGCACATGTTCATCGCATCTCGAATAAATGTAGTTGATCAGGTTACATTTATTCCAGCTTATGATTACATAACTGCCCAGGTTTGACGGCAATGCTCAACATCCGAAGACTTTTATCATTGTTCCTCTTGTGATACTTGTGTTCGAGTGTTTAGGTTTTGGATGCTCTTATACTATGGTAAAATATGGTTATATTTTAAAGTATAATTCTTGGTCAGAGTGTTTTATCCCTTTTGTATTTATAGGCATTATATCTTTTATGAATTGATATACTTAGCTCACTATAAACAATGCTCTGATACCAATCTGTCACACCCCAAAACCGAAACGGCGGAAGCGTTCTGGAGTGGATGACGTCATGTCAAGTATCACAACACATGCATTATAGTAATCAAAGTACAACAATCATTGCATTAATAGTAATCGTTTTACATGGTTTACATATTAATACTTCAAAGTAATACAAGTAAGTATAATATGTACAGATTGGTACTAAGCTATCTTCATCAACAGCTCCGGGAATGTACCTATCTACTGCTGACCTAAGAATACAAGTTATTTGAAAAGCGAGTATCAACATTTTTACAAATGTTGGTGAGTTCATAAGTATTTAGTGTCATTTTATCCAAATAACTTTAATAAAAGTGGTAGTTTTAGGGTATCCATTACATTAGTGTCTTTTCTAGAAAATCCTTTATTTTCTTTAATAAAAGCAGTCTTCTACCAAGACTGGATGGTGTTATGTGGTAAAAAGTAGTTTCCCTTAATCGCTATGATTATCAAAATACAAAATTTGATTATTAAAGAAAGCAGGAGAAATCAGGGAAAATAACATATGCCTCAGCAGTGAAGACTGCTGACTAAGGCAGGAGGAATCATAGACTCCATGAGAGTATCAAACGAACGACACGCCTGGCTCAGTCTAACAAAAGAGACACTGACCCCAGACGGTGCCAAATGAAAGCTACGGCTATCAAGGTCTAAAAACAAATGATACAGACCCCAGACAGTATCAAATGAAAGATACAAC
This sequence comes from Lactuca sativa, assembly GCF_002870075.4. Taxonomy (NCBI): domain Eukaryota; kingdom Viridiplantae; phylum Streptophyta; class Magnoliopsida; order Asterales; family Asteraceae; genus Lactuca; species Lactuca sativa. Next base: position 202,505,255 of record NC_056623.2, on the reverse strand, counting down.
TAAGAAGGTCTAAAAAAGGAATACTTGATACATACCCCAGACAGTATCAAATGAAAGATACAGCTAGTAAGGTCTAAAATAGAGAATACAGACCGCAGACGGTATCAAATGAAAGATATAACTAGCAAGGTCTAAAAACATTTTGACTCTGAGAGTGGGTTCCCAGCATACAGTGTAAATTGCTGGTGAAATACCGTTACCTTAAGGCCATGAATTATAAGGTAACCTGGGATACTCGTAACCATACTAACCGACACTAGAGTACCTGACGCCCTGCAAGCATCTATAAAATGTGACATTTGTCACCCCTTGGCTTGGTAGGCCGTGGACTGTAGCTAGCAGTCAGGGTGCAAGGGTGTCAATCCCGTATAGATCTATACACACAATGTCCGCTCTCGCTACAAGAGACTCTGGTTACCAACTAGACGACGAAGAAGGTCGTGTCCCGAAGATGCATCCCAAATAGTGGATAGTGGGTTTCTAATATAAGTGCTGAACTAGAGGTAGAGACTCATAACTAAACTGACTAATGTAAATCTATATGTCTATGATTGTATACATAATATATAACTAATGAATCAAACGACCTTCGGACGGACATCCGATCCCACCAGACCACATCTCAGCGAAGAAAAGGAAATAGGGCGGACAAGCCTTCCTAAGTCCTTCAATCATTATTTATATGCACCTATACAAGCACATACATTCACCTAACTACGTCTGAGTGTGTAACAAGTGGAAATGTATCGTGAAGTATAACCAAATCGTGATGTATAAACGTACAGTGTGGAATAACCGAATCATGATGTATAAACATACAGTATAGAATAACAGAATCGTGATGTATAAACGTACAGTGTGGAATAACCGAATCGTGATGTATAAACGTACAATGTGGAATATCCGAATGGTGAAGTATAAGCATTACCAAATATAAGTGTATCATGAAGTAGAAGCGACAACAAGTGAAGTAAGAGCGTCTAATAGGCATAGGTGACTACAAGTGTAAGTGAAATAGAGGCAATAACAAGTATAAATGCATCACGAAGTGAAAGCGTTATCAAGTAGGAGTTTAAACTAAGAGGGAGTATCAAAACATGGAAGAAAACCTTTATACTTGAGAAAAGCACAACTTGGTGTTCTTTGGTAAAATAAGTTTGAAAACCTTTAGAAATTCTTTGGAAACTTTTCATAAATCAGTTAAAAATGAACTTTGATAAAACAGTATAAGTAAGAGTTTTGAACAAGTGAAAACCTTTTGGAAAACCATTTATAGTATCCTACTTGGTAAAACAGTTTACATTGTGGTAAATCCTTGTGCATGCGGGTTATCAATCACATGTGATTGATATGATAACTGGCATGTTTAACTTGTATTCCCCCCCCCCCCTTATAAAACATGTAAAAACATTTAAAAAGTTCATTCAGGGGTATGAACTCACCTAGTGTATGTGGATCCGACGGAGGTGCCGATTGAGTGCCCGGTGTCAAGTAAAGACTTGGACACACTTAGTGACCTATTTAACATATGATAACATATGTTTTAATACAATTAGTATATATAATACTAATTAAACAAGTATACACACCCAAAAGAGCGGAAAACACTTTGGTTAAGTGTTTGGGGTGTCCCGGGTAACATTTAAGGGCTAGAATGGCTTAGGAATGGAGTTTACTCTCCAAGAGTAAACTCTCCATATGGTGTTTACAGCCCTAGGACAACTCCCCATGATTTTACGGCCGTAAACTCATGGTGAGGGTGTTCTAGGATGCTAAAATGTCTCATATCAATTGTGGAATTTTCCTAGGTCCAAATATAAAATGTATGAATGGATTTATGGCATCATATGGACCATTTGAGGAGTTTACGACCCTAAGCAAGGGATCTTACGGCCGTAGGCTCCTATACACCCATTCTTTTGATGTTTTGAAGTCTTAAATGGTAGAGGATAAAATCATATGCGTTTTTGCATGTCAAATGGTGAGTTTCGGGCACCATTTAACCCCTTTATAGGAGTTTACGGCCCAGGTACCCTTTCATGAGGGGTTTACAGCTGTGAACTCCTTATGGAGTTGTTTTAATTAAGTGTAAGGTCCCTAGCTTGTTGGAGGTTGATTCTAGAATTTAATCCAAGGCCATTGGTGTGTTTAAGGGCATTTTTAACACATAACAATGAGTTTACTCCCCATGAAGAGGAGTTTACGGCCCAAACATGTTCTTGGGAAGTAAACCCATGTTTACTCTTCAAAAAGTCGTTTCAAGGTGTTCTAAGACCGAATATGTAAGCCTAAAAGTCATATCCAAGCCTTAGGGGGGCAATTTGGAGGGGTTTTGGGGCTTAAAAACCCCATTAAATGGTGTTTACGGTCCAAGAGTGTTCTTGGGCCGTAAACACATCATTTTATCCCTATTTTATGTTTTAAACTCGAATTTGTAGGCTAGATAATCTATATAACAAGTTAGGATAGTTTACCTACTCGTTTGGGGCTCGAAACAGACGATTTTTGGCTCGGGAAAAAGTTGTAGAGAGAGAGTTTAGAGACAGAGTGAAAAGGGGTGGAATGAAGTCCATTCCCGCTTATATATGGGTTGGAGTTGGAGCTCAATGGGAATCTACCCAATACTGCCGTTAAACGGGGCTTTTGGTCGCACCCGATTTAGTGGTCGCAATAAAATTTAACTTTTTCCAACTTAATATGGAAATGTAATTTAAGTGTTTTTATTTACTTTATTACGACTATAACGACATAAAAATATAAATAAATAAAACATTTATTTATTTGGCAACCTCTAATTAACGGAACTTTTATAAAATGGAATATTCTGTTAACGGTAACGGGGTGATATAACGGAATAAACTTTGGGTTGTCACAAACCTGGTGAGAGGCACGATGATCTTGGAGAAATGCCTGATAAATCTCCGATAATAGCTGACCAATCATAGAAAACTCTTGATCTCGGTGGGTGATCTCGGCACCTCCCACCTCATAACCGCCTCAATCTTGGCCGGATCGACCAAAATCCCATTCTGGTTGACGAGATGCCCCAAGAATTGGACCTCCTGTAACTAGAACTCGCACTTGGAGAATTTCGCATAAAGCCTCTCCAACCTCAATACCCCGAGAATCTCTCTCAGATGCTCCTCATGTTGCCCTCTAGATCTCGAATACACCAAAATATCATTAATGAACACGATCACCGAACGATCAAACATCGGCCTGCACACCCTGTTCATGAGCTCCATGAACGCCGTCGGTGCATTGGTGAGCCCGAAAGGCATCACCACGAACTCTTAATGCCCATAACGAGTCCTGAACGCTGTCTTCTGGATATCCTCATCATGCACTCTCATCTGATGATATCCATACCTCAGATAAATCTTGGAGAACCAAGACGCTCCTTGCAACTGATCGAAAAAATCGTCGATCCTCGGTAATGGGTAACGATTCTTGACCATCAACTTGTTTAAGTCCCGGTAATCAATGAACATACGGTGTGAACCATCCTTTTTCTTGACAAAAAGGATCGGCGCTCCCCAAGGTGAGCTACTCTGTCTAATAACCCCCTTCCCCAGTGGCTCTTGAAGTTGCGAGGATAACTCCTGCATCTCTAGCGGCGCAAGGCGATAAGGCGCCTTGGAGATAGGCGCTGCCCCCGGAACCAAATCGATGCGGAACTCTACCTGCCTCTCGGGAGGCATACCCGGCAACTCCGCGGGAAAAACATCCGGGAACTCGCGCACTATTGGAACATCATCAATAGAACATGGCCTCCCAACGGCCACTTGTGTATCCATCACATAGGCTACAATCCCGATGCAACCCTGTTGTAAACTCTGTCTCGCTCTGGCAGCCGAACAAAACGCTGACGCACATCGGGTACCTTTGCCATACACCGTAAGTAATCCCCCACTAGGGTCTCGTATCATCACCAACTGTTGCTCGTAGTCTATAAATCCCCAAATCGTCTCAACCAATCTATGCCCACTATGACACATACGTTCCCCATTGCAATCGGGACTAGATCTACCGGGAACTCATCACCGAAGATCTCAAGTACACATCCTCGAATCACATCCGAAGCATACACCGATCGCTCGTCAGCTATAGAAACTCGCAGAGGTCGACTTAATGCCTCTCTTCGGATACTGATGTGCTGACTAAACGCTAAGGAAACAAATGACTGACTCACACCCGAGTCAAATAACACCGAAGCATATCATAATATAAGCACAACACCTCAAACCCAACATAAATAAATGAAAGAATACATACCAGCCACAACATCGGGCGCTGCGTGGACCTCCTCCGCTGTCAACTGGAAGGCTCTCCCGCGAGCCTTCGGTGCCTCGGCCTTCACCGGTCGAGCCTCAGTAGCTCGCACGGCGGAAGGGGCAGATCCCTATCGTGCTCCCTGTGCTGTCCCCCGCAGCTGCGGACACTCGGCCTTCCGATGGCCTGTCTGGTTGCAATAAAAGCAAACCATGAACCCCTTTCCACATTTGTAGCAAGCACCCGATCGACAAACCCCATCATGTCCCTTGCTGCACTTTCCGCAAGTGCGGCCCTTCTTGCCTCCAGATCTCAAATCGGCGGGCTTTTCCTACTTGGCTGCCGGCTGAGACTGTGCCGGCCGCCGATCCATCCCCTGAGACTCGGCCTCCTCCCTAGCCTGAATCTCCAACTCAATCTCCCTCTTTTGGGCATTTTCCTGGAGATCAGAAAATGTCCGGTAAGTCGAGTTCGACACGAACTCCCGAATATCCCTCCTTAAAATGCCCAAATACCGGCTCATGCGTGCCTGCTCGGTAGACACCTGCTTAGGGCAGAACATTGCCCTCTCATGAAACTTCCTGGTAACCATAGTAATAGAATCAATACTCTGCTTGAGGGTCAACAACTCCTGAGCCAGCCATTCCCTCTCCACCGGGGGAACATACTCGTCTCTGAACATGATGGTGATTCTCTCCCAGGTCACCTTTGAAATCTTTGCGAGAGTGAAGCTCGCCGTTACAAACTTCCACCAATCATTCGCCCCCAAGTCAAGCTGGTTCAGCGCGAACCATACCCTCAGATGCTTTGGACATGAACACGTGTAGAAGCATCCCTCAATATCAGAAATCCATCTCATCGCAGCGATCGGATCCTACGTAGCGTCAAACTCTAGTGGCTTTGTGTTGTTGAACTCTCGAAACAACAACGAGTCACCTCCTTGAGGCCTGGCAGCAGCCACAACTATAGTAGCTACAACAGCCGCAGCCTCAGTCACCGCTGCGTACCGCTCATCAAAAGTCTCAATCAATGTGGTCTTGATAGACCCAAAGATCTCCAGAATCTCGGCTCGAATCGCCGCTGCCACCTCATCGTGGATCATCTAACGAAGCTCCTCGTCACTCACACTGCTCGTCTCAGTTATGTGGCGTGTCCCAACCATGATGTCTCTGATACAACATAATAATATCAGAGACTTGCTCGAGCATACTCGCACTCGATAACTCAACCCTAATTGTTCCCTAGTACCCTAAGGATTCTTACTTGGAGTGTGCGCTGCTCCGGTGTGTTTAGTAGTACGGGCCCTATACTACCGTCCACACCGCATCAACATTCAACCCAATTCCTCCTCCTTGGATCCCATATCACAAGTACTCTACATCTCCCTAGCATAGGCTACCCCTCGGTAAACCTCTCATGGCTTCTCACTGCTACCTACTCGCTCTCAAGCATCTCATAGCAGTAAAAATCTTCCTAGGCAAAGGCATCACAAATCAGGCAACTCTAGTCCTAATATGAGTACCTAGCCTACTATAACATGCATAGCATATCACATAATATATCAAAACACATAATGTAAGGGTATTTTGGGAAATCACCGTTCGGGCGCTGGCTGATTGTACACACTGCTCCGTACTGCCTTTCTCAAAATCTTTTACTCTCTTAAAAAAATCATTATATTCTGAAAAACTTTCTCAAATCCTCAGTGTTATTTTCAGATACATCCGAATATGCACCCAAATCCCTCAAACCAAGGCTCTGATACCAACTTGTACCAACGTAAATTTAAAAAAAAAAATTCATTTTTAAATCATATTTTCAATCATCAAAACAATATCAAACAAACTGTATCCAATGTAATCATAACAAACAAATCCCAAAATCTCAAAACATAATCTCTATGAGTGTGTACGGATCATGTCGGCGCCTTCCCGCGATCCTCGCTAGTACCTGAAACACATAACACAACAACTGTAAGCATAAATGCTTAGCGAGTTCCCCAAAATACCACATACAACAGATATGCCTTTCCAGGCCATATCTCTACGGGATCTTCCCATCCAAGTGTCTCAGGGGACTTCCGTCCCGAATCCCGGTAGACCTTCTGGTCCTACCCGTATCGACCTTCCGGTCCCTAACCTCTTGACCTTCCGGTCCATATCATCTTGACCATATGGTCCTTATCATACATAACATACATAACAAATACATATCACATAAAAACATACAACTCATACATCTCATAGCATATAAGACCTTCCGGTCACACATAGGTACCCGTCCAGGTGTAGTATAGGGGAAGACTCACCTCAATGAAGTCGGATAAACTCTCGTGCTCAACGTCCCGACGAAGTCTCCTCCTATCATTCAAATAACATCCCCAATCAAAATATTCTTTCATAGTCTCATCTCTAAAGATTTGGTAGAAGGCCATTCTACCCATCTCTGAACTCTCTTGAATCAGTCTTGACCACAACCCTAAGGTCAATGTAAGTCAACGGTCAAACTTTGACCTGACTCGTCGAGTGCACATGGGTGACTCGGTGACTCCATGCAGATCCTCTGAATCCTTCTAGCCTCCCTGTTCTCGTCGAGTTATCCTTCCACTCGACGGGTTCCTCCTGTCACGAATCGCGGGGCAACCCCGACTCGACTCATCGAGTCCATTTATGAACTCGGCGAGTTGCTTCCATGATCATACTCAAATGACCTTCTGAGGTAAGATCTGCTTCTCTAATCTATAGATCTGACCTTTCCAAGCATAATAATCACGGAAAGTTTGAAGCTTGGTACACATGCAACACACCCAAAGCTTCTTTTGGTGAAATAACCTCTAAAATGGCTTCCTAGGCTCATAACTCAAAAGGTATGTCATAAAGCAGAGTGGTAAGGACTCTCTGGACCTCTTAAGGTCCATATCTATGAACCAACTCGCGTTGGGACCTCAGATACTCCAGATTTAATTAAAAGAGGCATAAAGAAAACCCTAAATTTCACTACAATCGTAATAAACACGAAAATGGCACAGATTGTTACCTCCAACAGCTTCCTATGATCAAATAGAAGTGGATCCAAGTTCCTTACCCGCTTAGCTTGTTCTACCTCCTTCCTTCCTGCTAAAACACACAAGAAATGATAAATTAGCCTTCCTTTTACACCACCGACAATCTCTCTACTCTCTAGGGTTTCTCAGGGGTTCAATGGCCGCAATTGGAGGCCATAAAGGCCTTTAAATAGGGCACATACACCGAGAATTAGGGTTTCAAACCACAACGCGGACTCGTCGAGTCCACCCTTTCCAACTCGTCGATTCCGTTCATTAATATAGTCAACAATCGCGGTCCTACTCAATGAGTCTATGCCTCAACTCGTCAAGTCCCTCTCTTTTACTCAAAAATAAAAGATCAAACATAATACCTGGAAATCCGGATGCTACAAATTATATATAATCCTAATTTATAAACCAAGGTATTATAGAATTAACCACCTAAGGTCCGTTAAGTTATACTGCTTTAATAAAATGGATTAAACTCTTCACTGGTAAGTTTCTAGTTTTGTCTACGAAATGTTCTTTTTGAAAAGTTTGTTTTGTACTAGAAAACGGTGTATTGAATTTGTATGCTATGACCTGGCCCATACCTGGTACTCCTTATGATTACTTGATGTATATGGAATATATACGTAGCTAAGATTGGATAGATAGTAGGTTGGGTGAATCTACTCTAAGCCCACAACCAAACAAGGAACAGGTTACTATACATTCCTGTTGGATCTGATTACTATACATTCCTGATGTATAAACTAAGGAATCATAAAGGTAGCATTATAGGTCCCTTTCTACTAAATGTATTATGACTCGACTTTTTTGTTTGTCGCTTGTAATTATGTAAGTTTTCATTTGTCTTTTAAATTTACACAACTGAAGTATTGACTACCTTAAAACTATCTTGTTTTATTAAGTTCATAGTGTGATGCGGTTGTACCCATAATATATGCTCTCCCTGCCAGAGATTCTGGTTACAAAACGCGACTTTAGCAAATAAATTGCTAAGCTGTGAAGTTATCTCACATTAAAGTTATCTTGTTCTTGTATATCACATTTATTATCACCTTTTGTTTAGAACAATGAGTTAGTTATCATTGGTATAATTTTTTTAATCATGATTTGTTCTTTTGTTATAGTATATAGTTTTCTTTTTGTTATCGTGTATTGTATCTTCCTCCCTATTTCTCGTTATAGTATGTTCTCTATGTTATCGTGTATTGTATCTACCTCCCTATTTCTCTTTATATATGTTCTATATGTTCTAATGTGAACTGAACCTGAACCCCTAAACTATACCTATTATAGTTTACTAGTATATTTACTTGAACTGATACTGACTTGAAGAAAAGACTCGTTTTATCTACGAAGTTATGTTTGTACTTTAAAAACAGAGTTTTGTAAACTATAAAGTAACTTAACTTTAAAAGAGCTTTTGAAATGTTTTGATCACTTATTAATACATAAGCAAACCGTTAAAGATGTTTATAACAAACATTTACACAAGTATCATTGTGTCCAACTTGTATCCCCCCCCCTAAAAGCATTTAAAACATTTGAAAGATTGATTTTAGGGGTATGAACTCACCTTATGTGGGTGATTCAAACGAATATGTGCGTAAGGATGAGAAGTTCCACGAATGAAATCCCGAGACACTAACGAGTCCTAACGACATATAATTGCATATAATGGTGTGAATTTAGTGTTTAGAAGTACCTATATGCAAGGAAACACCCTTAGGGACTAGGAAACGCTTGGACCAAGTGTTAGAATCACATGCGATTCATCTAAGGGGTGTGTACGACCACAATGAGGAGTGTGAGGCCATGGAGTGTACGAGTGTACACTCATGGTAAAAAGTGCACAAAAGTGTGTTTTGAATGATAGGGAAGCTTGTGCGACTATTTCTCAACAAGTGCATGAACTAGGTTTGCATTTTAGAAGCCCCTTTGGGGTGTTTTGAGGGGTATGCGGCCACACATGGGTGTAAGTCTATACACATCTTTTGTTCTTGAGTTCTTGTCGATTCTAAGGTGTTTAACATCAGATCCTAACATGTGCTAAGCATAGGGAAAGGATACTCACACATTGGAGGCTCAAAAGGGTGTTCACAGCCACTAAGAACAAGTGTGTGTTCTTGGTGAAACGGGTGAATGATTGTAGATCTAACACAAAATAGGATTTCCACGGATGGAATCAAAGGGTGATACATGACTAAGAAGGATAACAATAACTAGATAGAAGAATTAGTTACATTTTTAAGATCTAGGATGAAGAACGCGATGATAATTGAGAGAGAATTGATTTTATGGACTTGGAAATTTGAGAAATGACATAGAAATGAAGGGATACTCTACATATGGGCAAGGGTGTACGACCATGATGGGTTTACGGCCATACACCCATGTGTACGACCATACACACCCTTGGATGGAGTGTTCGGCTCGATTTCAACGCGAAGAACTTTAGCTGACACATCCCTAACCCAATGGCTTGATTCTACTGAGTTTAGAATCCTTAAATAGACTCTAAGCAATGCTAAAACATAGCAAAATGGGTCTGACACTGTGTTGAATTGAATGGCTGGACATACAAGGCAAAAAAATTCGGGTTGTCACACTTGTTGTCTTTGTGACTCTTGCTGTTATGATTGTATGGTACCTGTAGTGAGTGAAATACGCTTGTTACCAATTGAAAGATACCAAATGTGGTGAAATATACCTTTTACCGGTTGAAAGATACCAAATAGGGTGAAATATACCTAATAACCGTTGAATGGGAATGAAGGGGGTGAAATATACCCAATACTGGTTGAAACAGACCGAAGAGAATGAAATAGACCGAATTATGTTTTGACTATTTTGTATGTATGGTATGGGGTATTTTGAGGGAGCTCACTAAGCTTTGGGCTTACGGTTTTCAGTTTATGGTTCAAGTACCTCCATCTTGAAAGGGAAGGGCCCGACATGATCGTACCACATCCACCCATGCTTTCCGCATCACTATGATACATTTTTGGTTGATTTGATATGATTATTGGATATTTGAGAATGATTAAAAAACAATTTTTATGTGAATTTTTGGGATGAAACCATAACCCAAAATGGATCATGTCCTTTAGAAGTTTTAAGGAGTTTGGTGAGGAAATCCATAGATATTTTCTCCCATTTCCATTGTGGAATTTCAGGTTGCTGCAATAATCCAACCAGTTTATGATGTTCAGCTACGACTTTAGAGCATGTCAAATACTTTTCTACATACACGCAATATCCTTTTTCATTCTAGACCACTAATGATACTCCTTTAGATCTTTATATATATTGTCCGCTCTTGAGTGAATAGAGTATCTAGATCGATGAGACTTTTCTAGCACTATGTCTCTTAGATTGTTAACCGTTGAAATCCAAAATATGTTCTTAAAGTAGCGTTACTTCATCATGTTTGGTTTCAAATATTACTTCTAAACCATGGAAAGTTTCACCTTCCAAATTACCCTTGGTCAAAGCTTTCTCCTGGGCGTTAATGATTTGAGAATTTCATCTTGTTTATAGCATAATTCCCAAAACTCGCACTCGAGAAGCTTTCACTCTTTCCTTCCTGCTAAGTACATCGGCTACCACATTAGCTTTCCCTGGGTGGTATCGTATCTCCCAATTATAAGCACTAAACAAGTCTACCAATCTCCAATGTCGCATATTTAACATTTCTTCATCAAGAATATGTTGAAGACTTTTATGGTCATTATAAATGGTGCATTTAGTACCATACAAGCAGTGTATCCAAATCTTAAGAGCAAACATTGCTGCCCCATGCTCTAAATCATGGGTTGTATAACTATTCTCATATGGCTTAAGTTGTCTGGAAGCATATACAATGACCTTGTCGTTCTGTATCAACATGCAACCTAAACCCTGGTGAGATACAGCACAATACACAACCAAGTTCTCTGATCCTTTTGGTAATGCCAAAATTGGTGAATTGCACAGCTTGTTCTTTAGAATTTGGAAAGCTTCATCATGTTGTTCTTCCCAAAGAAATGTCTTGTCCTTTTGAGCCAGAGATGTTAATGGTTGAGAAATCTTTGAAAAATTCTCAATAAAGCATCTTTAGTACCAAACTAATCCTAAAAAATGATGTCTTTCAGTTGGGGTCCATGGGGCTTCCCATTTCTTGATCACCTCTAATATTAGATGGATCTACATGAATCACTTTTTCACTAACAATGTGGCCAAGAAAATGTACTTCACCAATCCAAAATTCACATTTAGTGGAGTTGGCGTACAATTTTTGATGAACAACACTAGGGCTCCCCAAGGTGAAGAACTTGATCGAATGAACCCTCTATCTAGGAGTTCCTAAAGTTTCCATGAAAACTGTTGCATCTCGGATGGTGCTAAGTGGGTATGATGGTTTTGCTATAGGTTTCACTCTGGCAATTAGGTCGATCCGAAATTCGACTTGTAAATGTGGGGGAAGACCGAGCAATTCTTCCAGAAACACTTCGGGATAGTCTTGCATCACCGAGATATCTCTGATGTACTTTTACTCAGATTTACTGTTTACTACATGAGCGAAGAATACAATGTAATTCTCTTTCAGGTACATGTGAATGTTCATATATGACATTCAAACTGCTTCCTGGTTTCTAACAATGTATTACAAGGGTTTTACCGTTCGAGAGAGGTATTCTAATGATTTCTCATGACAACCAATGTCCGTCCTACTCTTGGATAACCAATATATACCTACTATTACATCAAAACTACCTAGTTCTATGGGAATAAGGTCAATACTAAAAATTTTATCACCCAGATTTAAAGTACAATCTGAAATTAAATCGTTAGCCCAAATTTCATACCCATCAGCAAGTTCAACAACATAAGCATTCTTCATCTTTCTCGACTACATGTAAATTAATGGTCTAAATTTTAAGGAAATTAAACTTCTATCTACTCCAACATCGAATATTACTGAAGCAAAGTGATTGTTTATGAGAAACATACTGTTATCACTTCAGTGTTTTGACGAGCTTCTTCTGCACTAGTCACAAAGGCTACACCTCTAGCCTGAACACATTGGTCTCACTGGTTAACTAGCCTTCTCAGGTTCTGACCATTGTTACCGAGCCTCTTATTCAATTTAAGACAACCATTTTTTAAATTGTATGTACTCCTGCATTCATATTACACCTTTTTCGCCACCTTATTCAGCGTACAGTACTTGGCGAAACGGCTCGTCCGATTACACTTATGGTAAACTAGACAGGCTCCTTCTTGATCTATTCTATACTTATCTCACTTTGGACGTGGTCTAGTGTACCGCCCTCGTTCCTGATTTTTCACCTGTCCCTTCTCTTGAGTTTTCACCATGGAATTCCTTGTGATTTTATGTTTCCTTCCTGAACCACCATCATTTTTCTTTTCTCCTGGATTTTTCGACTTTCTCTTGCCACTAGATTTTCACTTTACCGAATTCCTAGTTCGAATCACCTGTTTGGTCAATCGATTTACCAAACTCACTGCACTCTGAATAGTAGTTGGGTTTGCTGAGGTAACCATTCCCTAAATATATGGAGCCAAACTCCAAATGTAGCGGTCAATCCGCTTCTCCTCAAGAGTGACCATGTTAGGCACCAGGAATGCATGTTCATAAAATCGAACTGCGTATTTCTCTATCAGAGTTCCAACCATAGAAGGTTTGCATAATTCAAAATCAAGCTTATAGATTTCATCTTTAGGACAATAATCTTCAAAAAGTAGCTTCTTCAGCTCTTCCCAGATTAGTTGGTATGTAAACTCACAACCTTGGCTCTGTATTTGAATGTTCCACTAGGTCAATTAATTTTCTTGGAATAGGCATTATGTGTACTCCAATTTGCTATGACTAGGGCACTTGCTTATGTGGAGAACTGATTTAGTGTTATCAATCAATTTTAGTAGCCTGACTGTGCCTACTTTCCCATGGAACTCCGTAGGGTTACTAGCCATAAATGACTTGTCGGTGTATCCCCTATCATTGTTATTCTAATTTCCGTGGTTTCCTTGATTAGCATTAAGACATGAAATTATTTGAGTGACAATGTTTGGTATTGTTTCCATGAGTTGTGCTACCAACTGAGCAACATCTAGTGTTTCGTTATGAGGATTACCGCGAGAAGGCCTTCTTGGAGGCATGGTTCAAACACGGATCCCCATGACAACAATAAACATCATTACCATGATTAACAATAGCCCTCTAAACATATAACATGAATTCATCAAACAACTCGCAATTCCTCCTATAGTATCAGCAACATCTATAGCCTCAGCCGCATACTGATACATGATATCCATCCCTGACATTAGCTCATCCAATAGTTGTTGTTTCCCCTCGATCACCAAGTGACTCTCGCATAAATTGGTTTACATCCATTGCATCCTCCGAGACTGCTCCGAGGTCATACATGCCTACCATACAACTATCAAAAAGACTTGATGCAGTGGAGGTACTCTCAATCATGCCACGATGTATCCTGTTACACTAGGTCCTGCTGCACTCGATGTCATCCTGGCAGGCATAGGAGTAATCTTCCTTTCTGTGCGTCGAATGCGTAGTCCGTAGAGCGGTGGCTAAGGCAAAGCCGATACAAGTGATGTCCCACGCTGCTGAATCCATGGGCTGTCACTACTAATCTCTAGTGAGTCTACCATGTGTTCTGAATTTTCCGAGTGATACTTTTATAGAGAGGTGGGTGGATCATGTCTAGGGATAACCGTAATGTAGACAGACTCATCGGCCGAAGGGGTAAAGCGAGATGTTGACGACTTCCACATATTTGATTGTGACATAAGTGTGATGAGCTAGTAATTCAATAATGATGAATGCCTATAGTATCCAATGCTTACACACACCAAAGTACACCTTTTTCAAATTGGAAAGAGAATAAATCTCCATAAAAATTGGTTTGAATATAATCCCATTATAACTAGTTCTAGTCTTGTATAAATGTTTCTTAATTAAACATAGGTGAGCAGGATTTGTTTAATTGAGGCCCGATAATACAACAACCAACCTAATTATATTCGTAGTATGTTCGATGTTTCAAAATTTAAAAATTTTAGTTATAGCTTGCGTTTTCTATATGAGAACTGATGTTCTCTATAACCTTCGGCTCTGATACCACTTCTGTCACACCCTGCTAAAGCGGAAACATGAGGCATGACATCAACATAGGTTTCATTGAAAAATTTAAAGATAATATAACAATAGAAATAGTAATTTAATTTTACATCCCAATTTCAAGCATAAATTAAATACACATAAAACACGTTCCCAAAATAACATTGTTCAAAAGTCAATTCCCAAAACAACATTACTAATTGATGCAACATGCTCTACAATGAATCTTTATGATCACTTACTAATTATTCCATAAAAAGTATGTAAATTCAGGGTCAACTATGGAAATAGTTAGTAATTTCACAAGTTTATAACATAACAATATTATAATCAAGAATATCACAACATTAATAAAAATTTCTATAAGTAGATGTTTGTTGTTAACACGGGTAACAAAGTTCTTTGCTGTCATGAGAAATAAAGTCTGTTACTATCATGAGAAAGGAAATATGATGTTAACATGTGAAACAAAGTACATATGTGAATAATGATCAAACCATGAGTTCACAACCCAAGCCTAAGACCAAATGCCCTCTTGAATATTATGTTTATCGCTAACTTAGGAAGAGCTATGGTAATATTTGATGGGCTTATTTGTGTTGTGTCAAATGTGTGCATAGTTTAGTATGTTTTATTCAATTTTGGGCCTATATATTCTCGGATCCACTTAGTTTTTTAGACTATTTATATTGTGCATGAATGTAACATTAGGGTTAATGCTTTTTACGCCTTAGCAACCCTAATTTTTGTACGCTCTTAGAGAGAAGTTCTTGAAAACTATTTTACAGTTGTTTAATTAAAGCATTCAACACACGTTTGATCTTCATTGTTCTTGTCTTTTATTCACTCCATTATTATAGAATCTTTTGATCTCATTTATTGGGCTTACACTTAGTATCAGACCAGGAGATAGTGTAACACCTTCACTACTTTTTGATCGATTCGGTTAGGGTTTTGTGCTTTTCTTGGATCTGTTCTTATTGTCTCGATTGTTTCTGTCAGTTATAGACTTCAGATCTAAATCTTTGGTTTTTACCATAAACTCGATTCACATACTAAACATCTGATTATATATACTTTTCAGTGAATTCTCGACATCACGCAGAACGAAGATCCTCATTCTCTATCGTTCAATCTATTAGCAGTATTCAAGAACATGGTTCAACCATATGGCAAGCAATGCCACTGGAGATGTTTCTGCACACAACAACCAGTAGAGTTATCAAGACTGAGGCTGAATACAATGCACTTCTTGTTGAGCACATTGCAGTTCCTCAAGATAAAGAAGATAAGATAATGAGCAACATAAAGCCGATAAGAATTATAAGGTTTGCTCTCCCTCCAGATACCGTTTGTCTCGTAAGTGCATGTACTACAACTAAGGAAATTTGGGATAGGTTGAAGGAGCTGTATTTTAGAGACGCTGATTTAGAACACTCTTTAGAAACAACTCCTTCATCTGAGTTTGGTTCATTTGCTTAGAAACCTGATGAGAAGCTGGATCGAACTTTCAATCGCTTGAACCATTTGTTAAGTAGAATGCTCAAATATAATCATGAGCGATGGGTGATTGAACAAAAAGTGACGTTCATGAATTGTATTAGGATGGAATTGAATGTTGTTGTGTCCACAGTGAAGGAACATGAACAATTTAAAACTTGTTCCTTGGCCAAACTTGTGGGCATTCTTAGATCCCATGAAGAAGAAGTAACTAAGGAGTTAAAGCTTGTTTCTAGAAAGGGATCTTTGGAAATGGTGGCGAAGGGAAAGAAGAAAACTGAAGATGATTCGGAATCTGATCTTTTAGATAGTGAAATCTCTAAGGAAGACAATGCGCTATTGGTTTCCAAGAAAAATTTCTCTCGTTATAGGAACAAATACATGCAGGGTGGTAATTCTAGTTCTAAAAGACTAGAGATGAGAGTTTCAAGAACTCACAAAATGATGAAGAGAAAAATGAGAAAAAGTTTGGGTGATTCAGGCTATGAATGCAATTACTGTCATGGCAAAAACCACTTTGCAATAGATTGCATGTTAAGGAAACAAAATGAGAGGAAAGAGAAAGAAAAGGATGAGGCTTACTATCTTGAGAAGATTGAGGAGCTTAGAAAAAACAATACATCAAATGCGAGGCCAACATTAATCGTGTAGGAGGTAAGTGACGATGATGGATGATTCAAGGTATGGTCTACGAAGTCGGAGGATGATGAAGTCAGGAAACCCACTCATGGTAGGTGTTTCATTATAAATTCAGAAATATCGGGTTTTGAAGGCAATTGTATAATGGTTCAGAACGGAGTCTCGGAATCAAGAGGGTATGCTACAGACGACAGTCAAGCTTCTGAAAGATGTTTTGTTGCGAAGACTGTTTTGGAGCAGGTGAAGCAATGTGAAAAGGTCATCAATAAGGTACACTCTATACTCAAATCTCTTAACATTCCTTTGTCTCGTTATGATTCATAACTAGATGATTTAAATTATATTATTTCTAATTTTAGTGATAGTTTAAAAAGAACTCGTATTCGTAATTCTAATCTAAATGATCAAATCAATAGAGTAACAATTAAAAGTGAAGACATGAGATTAAGGATAGAGAAGTTGGAAGTAGAGCTTAATAGATCAAAAGTTGACATTATTTATCTTAAAAAAGATAGTATTGCTTTGATAAAACAAAGGAATATTTTTTGTTTAATTGTTAACCATTTACATTTCAATATCACTCAATTGCATTTGGATTGTCAAATAGGTAAAGGATTGCACAAAATTATTTTATCCTTCTTGAATTGAAAGAGGATGAAATCGATGCAAATTATTTTAAGTGCGAATCTATTGTTTCTTCTGATGATGTTTCTGATTCATACATAATTGGACTTGGGAAAATATAAGAATACATTTAGTCTAAAGAACAGAAAAATATGTTGAAACAAATGTTAAATGTTACGGAAAAAGAAGAAATTAAACTAACTTCATTGTAGAAGTATGAATCATTGTGTAAGAAGTTGAGTTTGGAAAATACTCTTGATTATGAGAAGACTTTTGCATTCGCTGAAAGTGAAATGAGTGGGATTTCTGTAGAGGACGAAGTTGATTGCTATGAGTTTGTACAAAATGATGTTGAACCAAAGAAAACTTTGATTTCAGAAAATTCAACGAAATTCATTCGAATTATAGAAAACAAAGGTTCAAGTGTTTCAAATGAAAAAGCAATAGTTTTTTTAAAAGTACAAACAGTTCTGAACCATGTTTTTGTAAAAATAGGACTGAACAAAAATGATACTTCATATCTAACATCCCTTTTTTATAGTGATAATGCAAAAGGTTGCGACGAATTCTTCTAGTCAGGACCGACCAACAATGCAAATGAAAGAAAAGGTCTGTCCGAAATGACATTGTGGAAAATAAAAACGAAATACGTTTTGGAACCATTGAATCGCGTTGACCTTTGTTACGATAAGGCTGGTTCTAGTAGCACTAGGTGTTCCAAGTGAAGCCTCTTTAGAGCAGACTAGTACGCTAATCTGAAAGGAAAACCAAAGTTTCACATTCACAAATCTGTTGCTGAATTAGTTGAAAAGAAAAGGCAGTTGAATGCTAGATATAGGAAGAATTTGAATGAAAGAAAATGTTTTTGAAAAAATAAGAATTCAAATCAAAGTTCTGTTAATTTAAAAAGAGTTTCAAATCATTATATGAATTCTTCTCCAATTTGTAAAAGGAATATGAAGTGAATTTGAAAAATGAGGAAAAAGAATTTTCTCCAAAATTCAAAGAATTTGTTTAACGAAAAATTAATTTTGCTGAAACAAATCTATGTGACGACAAAGTGGAAGTTTTTAAAACTAAAAAAGGGAAGAATCATGTTTTGAAAAGAAAATCTTTTTGGGTTAACAAAACTAAAATATTTCCTATGTAAAAGAAGTTCTCACAAGGACCCAAGATAGTTTGCGTTCCTAAATCTCTCTAAATCTTACAGGTGATTCGTGACGAACAGTACCATTCTGAATGGTAAATTGACAACGGATGTTCACGTCACATGACTGGGAAAAGAGAAGAACCGAGAGAGTTTAGATCTTTAAAGGATGCCAGGAGAGTAAAGTTCGGAAACAACGCCACATGAGAAATAAAAGGTTATTGGATGGTTAAGAATGGTGAATTCTCTATTCGGAAGGTAGCGTATGTAGACGACCTATAACACACCCTGAAAAGTGTTTCACAACTGGTAGTAGGTACAAGACTGAAGGTGTATTTTGAATACGAAGGTATGAAGATTATTGAAAAAAAATATAAGGCGGTGATTCTGAAATCCAGAAGGAAGGGATAAATGTATCCTTTGAATTTGAATCTAATCACAGGTAAGCTTGCTATTTGTCTTCTTACAAAAGCATCTTTGGATGATAGTTGGCTATGGCACCTAAGGCTCCCTTATCTGAACTTCAAGGATGTAAACAAGCCCATAATAGGTGATCATTTTCGTGGTCTTGCTCTTCTGAAATTTGAGAAGGAACATTTATGTGTTGCGTGTGAGCTTAGAAAACAAAGCAGGAAGAGTCACTCCACGATCATCAATACCAAAATCATTGAACCACTGGAACGATTGCACATTGATCTTTGTGGTCCAACAATCATCGAAAATATTAGTGGTAATAAATATATTCTGGTTATTGTTGATGAATTTCAGAATTTACCTGGGTGTTCTTTCTTAGAAAAAAATCTGTTACGAAGGCCTGTTCGGAAAACTTGCAGTGACAATGGTTCAGAATTCAAAAACCAAGTGTTTGAAGAATTCTTAACTGATAAAGGAATTGCTCATAACTTTTCCTCGCCTTGCACTCCACTGTAGAATGGTGTAGTTGAAAGAAGAAATCGCTCTCTTTGCGAAGCTCCAAGGACGGTGTTATTTTTTGCAAAACTTCCACTCTAATTCGGGACTGACGCTATTGCAACTACTTGCTTCACAAAGAACCGTGCTTCGTTTTCAATTCCAAAGAACCTCAGAACAAATTCAACGTAAAAACCGATAAAGGAATTTTTCTAGGTTATTCTTTAACATCAACGTCATATCGAGTTTTAAACAAAAACTCCAAAAATATCGAGGAAACCTACTATGTCACCTTTGATGATAACTATATGAAGAAATATCATAATGTTTATTTTCAATCTGAGGAAATCTTTCAATGAATGCATACAATGGCAATTCCTCTCTCAAATTTATATGAGGAATTGCAAATTTTGTTTGACGAACCTGACAAAGCCATCTCCTAATAATCAAAGGAAATAGATAATCAAACCGATGAATTGAAGAAGATAGTTGATAAAGCTGCTGAAAATATTGAGACAGATCCACCAATTCCGAATGCTTCTAAATTTCCATCTCAACCAGAACCTTCTAACTCGCCATTCCAAGGGGTTGGTTCCACATCAACATCTAATACCTATGTTCAAATCTAGAGGGAGGACCCGATTCAAAATGATGGGTCACATGCAAACTTCCAGGGGGAGAATGAAAATATTGACTCATATGTTCAATCGGAATTTGAAGAAGTGAATGTTGAACTAGTTCCAAACTATGATCAAGACTATCCTCCAATAACAAGTTGGACCAAAGATCATCCAAGATCTCAAGTAATTGGAGACTCACCTTCAGGCATTCTTACAAGGGCTCAACAAAATACGAAACAAACTGTATTATGTTGAAAGTTGGAATTTTGCATATTTAATTTGATCATTTCTAAAATCGAGCGTAAAACTATGAAAATTGCTCTTGATCATGTTGATTTGGTTCAAGCAATGTAGGACGAACTTAACGAATTTAAGAGAAATAAATATTGAAATTCATTCCTACTCCGGCAGATGTTTTTGTTTTCGAAATGAAATGGGTGTTTCTCATTAAGGCACATTTGGTGGTGAAAGGATATTGCCAAGAGGAAGGAATAGACTACGAAGAGACGTTCACACTAGTTGCTAGGTTGGAATGCTTTCGGATTTTTCTTGCATATGCCGCTCATCAAAATTTTAAAGTCAATCAGATGTATGTGAAGTGTCCATTTCTGAATGGCGAACTCGAGGAGACAATCAACGTGAAGCAAACACCAGTTTTCGTCAATGAAAAGTATCTGAAGCATTTCTATGTTCTGGATAAGGCCGTGTATGGTTTGAAACACGCTCCACGTGCATGGTATTAAACTCTTACACATTTTCTTAAGAAGTCGAAATTTAAACAAGGTTCGGTTGACCCAGCCTTCTTTCGCAAGAAAGGCGGTGACCATTTAATGATCGTCCAAATTTACGTTCTAAATTTGTAGCTGAATTCCAAAGCTAATGGAAACTAAATTTGAGATGAGTTTAATGGCTTCTATTAACTTTTTCCTTGTTTTAAACATTGACAGAGTTCATATGGTATATTTATGAACCATGAAGCCTACATGAAGACATTACTTCCTAAATTCGGAATAGTAGGTGATTCAAAGGTCAAGGTTCCAATGGATTTTGGAACGAAACTTACTTCATCCTTGGACATGCCAGTAGCTGATATCACTCTATATCGACAGATGATTGGTTTTTTAATGTATCTAACATCGATTCGTCCTGATATTATGTTTGTTGTATGTTATTGTGCAAGGTTTCAGGAGAATCCCCGTGAACCACATATGGTAGCTGTAAAGAACATATTTTGATACCTCAAAAGAACAACATCTCTCGGAATTTGGTATCCTTCTAATTTCGGATTCTTTGTGCAATCATATTCTGATGCTGATCTTGGTAGATATGGACTTGATCGTAAAAGCACTTATGTGGGTTGTTTGTTGTCACACCCCCAAACTAGATGGTTGAAACGTCCGGGGGTGGATGGCTTCATTTGTCGTATCACAACACATGCATTATAGTAATCAAAGTACAAACAACCATTATATTAATAAGTATAAGTTTTACATGTGTTCAATCAATGTATATTGACACCAAAATAGTTATAGCACAACACAAAAGACATGACCCAAAACAACTCCATCTTCTCAAAAGCTTCGGGAGTACCTGTCTACTGATTCCCTTAGAATACAAGTAATTTGAAAAGAGAGTATCAACATAAAGGTGAGTGAGTGCATAAGTATTTGTGTTTGTAAGTATGTTTCATGTTCTCTGAAATGTAAACTGTTCCCAAAAATCCTATATTTTCTACTGTATATGAATAGTAGTTTTAATCTCATAAAACCGTTATGTTTGTAAACCAATGTTCTATATTTGTATTTATTTGTAAAACCTATAAAAGTGAGTGTGTCTGGCTTCACCGACTGTTATTGTATAATGTAATGCAAGTGTAAGTTGTATCTTGTAAACTAGTACTTTGAAAATGTACTCATGTTTAGTTAATTAAACACTAACGTATTGTTATTATCTTTTTAATGAGTTATTATACCCATATTATGACTAGATGGTCTGAAACAACACTTTGAAGGCGTCAAAACTGTAGATTACAATTGTCACTCATAGGCGTGTATCCCCGACTGTAGCTAATGTTGGATAAGGTGTCTATGTCCATAACTATATTTAATATGTACTTGACCCGGCTTGGCATGGTCCATTTGGGTTGCATAGCATCTCAACAATTGGATAGACAAAATGAGAATAAGGATACTTATGATTTGTTAATATATTCTAATATATTAATAAGAATCATATTATTTTATTAGTATTGATCAAGAATTAATTTGGAATTGATATAATGAAAAGACTAATTAAGTATATGGGGATTGATTATGTAAATCTTTCATTCTTATATAGTGGGCTTATGGTCCATGATTCACTAGATTGGGCTAGGACCCATTGGGTGCTCAATGGATGCTCCATGGAGGTTAAAATCCATGGATCATGGGGTAAATGAAAAGCCATGCACATTAGGGTTTACGTCGTGTAACCCTATATGTGACACACTATATAAGGAACCTCACATGGAGCAAAATCGCATCCAATACTAAAAGGTTGAGGGCTAGCCGATTTTGTACTCGAGTGTACTTCTCTCATGTTGTTCCAAGAGTCGTGGCGTTGTGTGAAGCATTTGAGGCATCACATTTGGAGTCCTAGGTTCACAATGTCTTTAGGAATCCAAGCAACAAGAAAGGTATGATATTCTTCTAATTTTTATACTATAGGTACCCCATTGTATGCTAGTTAGAATGAGAAAATTGGAAAAATCTTATTTTCATGTATATTAGAGAAAACATAGATCCAAGGTTTCTAGGGTTGCATGTACACCATAGGAGTGTTAAAAGGCTCAAATCCAATCAGTGGTATCAGAGCATAGGCTTGTTTTCTATATACTTGATGCAAACTACTTGAAAAATTCGAATTCCTGCAATCTGTACAGTGAACTTGTTGATTCCATGGGGGGACTCGACGAGTGCAAGTGTATATTCATCGTACTCGTCGAGTAGGTTCTTGCACTCGGTGAGTATGAGGCCCTGTGTGTAGTTTTTTGAGTTTTGTTGCTCAAAATGGACTAGAATCGTTACCCTAAACTGTTTTAGGCTTATAAAACTTGTTTTTGATGTGGTAATGACTATGCTAATCCATTTTTAATGGTTATTATCAAAATTTCAAGTTTTATATGTGTTTATATGATTCTTCAAATTGTTGATATGAATATTCTTGCTTATGAGTTTTAGTAGATCACATGAATTATTTGCAAATTTTTTGTTAGTGTAATTCTTGATCTAAATGCCAATTAATGGACTCCATAACTTGTCCTCATGTTATGGAATTCCAAAAGTCTTTTCTTTAAGGCCATCAAAACTTATAAGTTACTGAATATGAAAGGTTTTGAGTAGTTTCAAAACTTGCCCTCAAGTTTTGGAATTTGTAAAGTCCATTAGAAAACTTTACTTCCAAACCCTAGAGTTTTAAAAGTTAAAATTCAACCCTTATACTTTATAGTATTAAAAGTTAATTATATATATATATATATATATATATATATATATATATATATATATATATATATATATAAGAGCAAGTCAGTTTTACCGTTAGTAGGCCTTATTCATGAAGCCGGTCTATAAGGGGGGTATAAGGTTGTTGCCTATAAAATGGCAGCTTAATGGGTGTCCACTCTCACCCACCGCTTCGTTGAATAGTAGAGGGTCGTTATCTGAATGGGTCAGACATGGACTATAATTCTCATTAATAGAATAATGATAAATATAAAGTAATTAAGCCTTTTATAAATTCCCAGTCTTAGTTACTTTAGGAAAATGTGAATTCGGTGCTATCCCATGAAATTACACTTTGTACCTTACCAAGTCGTTGGTGGAGCGTGTGTAGGTAACCGGCACACTATCATGGACTAGTAAGAGTGGCACAGGGTGACTTAATGTTTATCATAGATCGGTGGAGCGTGTGTGGGTAACTGGCACATTGATTAGGTAATAAAGATTAAGGGTACCAAGTAACTTTGCATGGTTATTCACACCTTGTTTGTGATCCATGACATCCCAGTCACAAATTTGAGAGGGCACAGTCGAGATTTAAACATGCCATTGAAAAGTCGAATGAATCTCAAAAGATCTAGGAGTTTCAATCCAATTAAAACCTAATAATTTATTTTGTTTTTGATGGTGGAAATCGGTGAATCGTCATTCTCATAACTTCAAATATTTTATAGCTTGGATTACGGAATCCCTCTTCCACATTATAAAGTATTGTGTTGGGTCCTAGCCTTAATATTACATTTGGGTGTCTTATTAAGGATCCTATATCTAATATAAACTTGTCTTTCTTCTTTTCAGATGTCTTCCAACAATTGCGCTTCTGGCTCAAACCCTACCGACTCCTTTTCTCTCATGAACCTTTGTGGGAGAGTGATCTTTGATAATTCAAACTTTAATGATAGGATCAGGAACATCAGGATGGTCACACGTTACGAGGACAAGGAATATGTCCTCGACAAGGAGCTGAAAGATATTGATGAGTCTAATGATACTCAAGAGGAGATCGCTGACTTTAGGGCACATGAGAGAGATGCTACCAAGGTGGCATGTATCATGTTGGCCACAATGATAGCTGAACTACAAAAGTCCTATGAGGAGTTTTACCCTTTTGAGATGCACATGGACTTGATGGACCGCTACTATCAAAGTGCTTTTCAAAAGAGGTATGAAAATGCAAAGGTTTGTGGACCGTTTGTTGAAGTTGAATGTGAAATTCCCCAAGGATTTGGTTATTGACATCATACTACACTCCTTACCTACTTGTTATGATCAGTTCTGAATGACCTATCACATGAACAAGGAGGAGGTCACACTCAGCAAGCATCAAGGACTTTTGATGACGCGTAAACTGATCTCAAAGGTAAATCGGTTGTTACTACCCCTACTCCTAACACCACCCTGTTCTGTCAATCGGGAAAACTAGAGGGAAGAAGAGGAAGACCCCTTCGAAGGGTACCAAGGGAAAGTCTCTTGATGGCTCCTCTTCAAGTGGAACCAAAGGTGGTTTTGTCACTCCTTCTTCCAACCCAAGGAAGCTCAATGCTTCTATTGTCAGGAAAAGGGGCACTAGAAACGAAAATGCTCCAAGTATCTGCAAGAATTTAAGGATGAGAAGGTCAAACCTACCCATGTAGGTATTTACACTATATTGTCTAATAACTCACTGCATACTAATTCTTGGTTGCTTGATACAGTCTGTGGTATTCATATATGTTCTGATTTGCAGAGACTAACAAGAACTGAGGATGTGGATCATGGAAAGATAAACTTGATCATGTGGAATATGAAAGCTTCAACTGTCACAAAGATTGGATTTTATTCTTTGTTTACGTTTTCATTTGATAATGAATGTAGTGGTATTAATGTTTTTTTATAATAATGTTCTTTATTTTAAAGCATTACCTTGTGATGGTGTACATGAAACTGTGTCAGTTGTAGATAACTTAGGAAATAATGTATTGCATATCAATTCTTCCACTAGTTTGGATAAAGCATCCTTGTGGCATTGTCGACTTGGACATGTTAACAAGAAGCACATAGGCCAACTCCAGAAGGCTGGAGTCTTGGAGTCATTTGACTTAAGGTCAGATGATAGTTGCTAGACTTGTTTTTCTTGGAAAAATGACAAAGTGACCCTTTATTGGTACTTGTGCTAGGGGTGAAGGTTTGTTGGACCTCGTACACTTAGATGTGTGTAGACCCTTCAAAACCGCCACAAGGGATGCTAACCGCTTCTATGTGACTTATACCGATGATTATAGTAGATAGGTCTATGTCTACGTAATCAAGCACAAATCAGAAACCTTCGAAAGGTTCAAGGAGTTTAACGGGAAGTGGAGAATCAGCTGGGCAGGAACAATCATATGCTTCGATCCGATCGAAGAGGAGAGTATCTTAGTACAGAGCTCCTTGAATATCTTAAGGAATATGGAATTGTTTCATAATTGACACCTCCCAGAACACCATTGCTTAATGGCGTGGCGGAGAGGCGCAATGTGAACCTTGTTAGACATTGTTCGTTCCATGATGAGTCCCTACCAAGAAGCTTGCCAAAACACCTCACGATATGTAGACTGAGAAAGTTCCCAATTTAGACCACATCAAGATTTGAGGTTGCGAGGATTTCGTGAGACGTGAGACTCAGAACACGCTCGAACCTCATAGTGATCTGTGTATTTTCATCGGTTGCCAATAGAAATCCTTTGGTTACCTCTTCTACAGACCCAATGAGAATGTGGTATTTGTGGTATCGAGAGGGATCTTGAGAGAGAGAGAGAGAGAGAGATAGAGTATATAAGCCAAGGAAATAGTGGGAGGCAAATTGACCTTGAGGAACTTCAAGAGTCAAGCAGTGAAGGAACCTCAAACCCTAGCAATCAACCTGAGGAGGAAACTCCTATCGATGAAGCCGTACCTCTGAGGCGTTCCATAAGAGTTAGGAATCCACCTGAGCATTACTATGGTTTTTAGATTACGGCGGAAGGTGATGCATTTATCAGTGATAGTACATTGGTAAATTTGGATGAGCCTAACAACTTTAAGGAAGACATGGCAGGCCCTGAGTCCGCCAAATGGAAAGAGGCCATGGACAGCAAGATTCAATCCATGTTTGATAACCAAGTTTGGAACTTGGTTGACAATGTATCGGGTCGTAAGACGGTTGGGTGCAGGTGGATATTCAAGAAGAATTCGAACATAGATGGGAATGTACACACTTATAAAGCACGACTGGTTGCGAAGGGCTTTACTCAAACTCCGGGAGTTGACTATGATGAGACATTCTCACCAGTAGCGAAGATTAAGTCTATTAGGGTTATTATAGCCATAGCTGCATTTCATGATTATGAAATATGGAAAATGGGTGTCAAAACCGCTTTGCTTAATGAAAAGTTGGTTGAGGATGTTTACATGAGTAAGCCATAGGGTTTTGTCGATGCAAAGATGTTGGGTTTTGAGCATTCTAACACTCCTAAGTGTACATGCTACCCTAAATACCTTGGATCTATGTTTTCTCTATTATACATGCAAATATGAACTTTCCAAGATATTCATCCTAACTAGCATAATAACATTGATTCATATGAATATATCAAGTTAGAATTACATACATCTTTGATGTAGAATGTCTTCATGAAGCTTGAGTGCCTAGTGCCCCAAGTGTGACACCTCAAATGGTTCACACAACATCATATGCACTTTGAAAGACTTGAGAGAATATACACACTTCATGAAAATCGGCTAGCACTTTCACACATACTCTAGTTGCCGATTTTGTCAACAATAAGATGCTTATATAGTCAGAGACAATTAGGGTAAACCCTAATTGTCATGGCTTTCCATTTCCTTGGATCCATGGGTTTAAATATACCACAGAGCATCCATGGAGCATCTTATGGGTTTTAGCCCAACTTGACAATCCATGGAGCATTAGCCCACTATACAAGTATGGATGATTTACACAATCAACCCATATATTTAATTAGTCTTCTTTTGATCATTTAATTAATTCTAGATTAATTCTTGATCAATACTAGTTAAATAATCTTATTAATATATCAGAACTTATAATATATTAATAAACCTTAAGTGTTATTTCTCTCATTTTAGTCTATCCAAATGCATGACGCCATGCAACCCAAATGGACCATGCCGAGTCGGGTCTAGTCTTACCAATTATAGTTATGGAATTAGACATTAATCCAACAGTCTCCGACTTGGATAAGTCTAAAAATCTTATTGCAAGTATGACTTCATGAACCGACTGGCAATCGTAGCTCTCAAAAGCATCTGTTGAACTCTGACCTTGCCGATGATCTCTGACCTTTTCAATGACTTGTCCATTAGATAAGGGATCATATATTCCTCCATTCTTGATATCATATGGAATGAGACATGGATTATAATCATTCTCTCTGTCCATTTGTTGTTACCCGATTTCCGATTTATGACGACTGACTAATTGAACAAATCAAATCAGTCCAGGCCCGGCCGAGCACTTACATTTGTCATCACCAAATCATCGAGGGGCCCATAGATATCGCTTTTATCCCGAAGGTAAAAGGAATGTATAAACTTCCACTCATATGCCTTGTTCTAGTACTTGTTGAATCATACACAAAGGCACGTTTTATAACATCGAGTTACCAATGTGTTTACGTGGAATCAAAGTATAACCAACTCATAGTAACAACTCATATCTCTAGATTTGAAGAGTATAAGATATTATCGTCTCATCATCACTCGTGATAAAATCCATGAAGTGATTCAAATGAGCGTTAGTTGAATCCAATACTCAGAACTTATGAGGACTCATGAATGTTGTAGCACGTCTTGGCTATGTCCCATACCTTGGACATATACAAACGCAATTCATGACAGTCTTCCCTTACTAACTAATTGTTGGAATATTGTCTAAGTCTGCAACTGTATTAGGCAAGTATTTGACCCGGTTGTGCATGGTCCTTTTGGGTTGCCTTCACCATAGCAACTTGATAGGATGATTTATTAAGAGAGAGTAAATATTATTAATATATTATGGGAGTAATATAAAGAATAATATATTGTTATTTGATTAATATAAGTCATAGAATTAATTGGAATTAATTTGGTGACTTAAAGAGGTTAATTAAATAAAGGGGTATAAACTGTCAATTGTTTGATAGTTAAGCTTTAGACTATAAAAACTTATAGATATATAGTGGACGGATTCTAGAAGCTAGGATAGCTTCAAAATCGTCCAATGAGTTATCTAAGGAAAGGATTTGGATAGCCTTAAGAGAAGATTATCCAATTAGGGTTTAGGCTGTAGCCCTTAAGGAGTCTACAAGTATAAATAGACCCCATGGGCAAGGGAAATTGGAACCTCACTAAAAGTAAGAGAAGCCTGGCTGATTTCCTCCCCTCTCCTCTCTCCTAAATCATCTTCCTTGCTATTGGTGTTTGTAAGCCATTAGAGGAGTGACAATTGTGACTCTAGAAGCTCCAAGACAACAAGATCAACAAGGAATTCAAAGGTATGGTTCTAGATCTGTTTCAATGTTGTTATTTAACCTAATTAGCCATTAGAAGTCTTGGATTCAAAGCATGTTTAATTAGAAAGACTAGATCCAAGCATTAGGGTTTTGCATGCGCACATAGGAAAGTTCTTATGGCTAAAACCCATCAGTGGTATCAGAGCCTTGCTTGGTTTTCTTTAAATTGTTTCTTGATTAACTGAAACAAACCTGCAAAATTCAATTTTTTGGTTTCTGAGTCATGGACTCGGCGAGTTCCAAAGTGGACTCGGCGAGTAGGTCTGACTCGGCGAGTCCCTTTGTGCACTCGGCGAGTCCAGGCGTCAGGAATGGCCAGATTCGGGATTTTTTCGTAATTATCTTATGGAAACTTACCTTAATCATAATAGATCAACCTAAATCCGATTTTTTGATATATATGACTATTATCTTGATCTAGTTAAAGGTATTTATCAACTAATAAAATATTTAATTTCCTTATATGATAATTAATTAATTATTTTAATTATTTTGGTAATTATCTTTCAAAGAAATCTTGAATAAAATCAAATATAGATAATTAGGATATTAATAGTTAATTGGAATTATTTCTTATTTGATACTCTATGTTTTAAATGTTTAAAACTTGCCCTCAATTTTTGAAATTTATATTCGTGATTAAAAGTTTTAATTTAGACAACTTAAATTTCAAACCCTAGATTTTAAAAGGTTTAAAATACAACCCTATACTAATATGATATTACTAGAATAATATATATATATATATATATATATATATATATATATATATATATATATATATATATATATATATGTATAACTAAATGCTAGTCTTACCGTTAGTAGGCCTCATTCACGAAGCCGATCTATAAGGTTGGTATAAGGTTGCGGCCTATAAAATGGCGCTTAATGGGTGTACACTCACACCCACCGCTTGCTTGATTGGTGGAGGGTCGTTAGCCGAACGGGTAGGATAGGGCAACCTCATCCTCTCATTAAAAGTATAATAAGTAATACAAAGTAACTACACATTTTTAAAATTTCTCAATCTTAGTTACTTTAGGAAAAGTGAATTGATGCAATCCCATGAAATTACACTTTGCACCCTTGCTAAGAAGTTGGTGGAGTGTGTGTGGTTTACCGACACACTAATTGGTTCTAAGCAAAGGTGGCAAAGGGTGATTCATTGTTTATCATAGTTCGATGGAGCGTGTGTGGTTTACCGGCACATCGAATAGGTGATCGTTATAATGAAGGCACCATGTGAATTTGCATGGTAATTCACACCCGCTTTGTGATCCTCGGTATCCCAGTCACAAACAAGAGGGGCATATCGAGATTTAAACATGCCATTGAATAGTTTCAATGAATCTCATTCGAACCTAGGAATTCTCAATACACTTAGGACTAATAGTTAAGTTTTGTGATGGAGAATTAGTGAATCGTCATTCACTTACCTTCAATTTATTTGCATGTTAGATTACGGCATCCCTTTTATAGTATGTAAATGTTATTGTTGGATCCTAGCCCTAATTTTTCTTATTGGGTGATAATTAGGGATTCTTATTCTAATCTATCTTTGTCCTTTTTCTTTTGTAGATGTCGAACGCAAACAACGCTGCTGCTAGTTCTTTCACGTTGATGAGCCTTTGCCAAAAGGTCACCTTCGATGGAATGAACTTTAGTGAATGGATAAGATACATTCGCACCATTGCTCGCTATAAGGATAAGGAGTATGTCCTCGATGAGAAGCTCGAGAAAATCAACCCTGAAATCGCTACTCCGGCCGAAATCACCGCTTTTGAGACTCATGAGCGAGATGCAACGAAGGTACATTGCATCATGATTGCCACCATGAACTCCGAATTCCAAAAGTCCTACGAGGACATGTACCCGTGCGAGATGCACCAAGACTTATTGGAGAGATACCACCAGAACGCGAGACAAGAGCGTTATGAGATTTTCACCAACATGATTTCCGCTAAGATGGGTCATGGAGAATCTCTTACCGTGCACCTGCAAAAGATGCAAAGGTATGTCGACCGGCTTCGCAAGTTAAATGTTGACTTAGGGGAAGACTTGGCGATCCACATGGTGCTTCACTCTTTGCCTCCAATGTACAACCAATTTAGGATGACCTACCACATGAACAAAGAAGAGGTAATCCTAAGCAAACTCCAAGGTCTCTTGAGGGTTGCTGAGAGCAACTTCAAAGACATGTCTGTTGCACCGATTCCCAATCCACCTGCTGCTCCTATCTTGGCTATTGGTCAAGGAAAGGGAAAGAAGAGGAAAGCTTCATCGAAGAACTATCGCAAGCTCAAAGCCCGAGATGGTGCCTCTTCTAGTGGGACCAAAGTTGATCCCGCTATGCCCTGTCCTAACCCGAAGGAGGCAGAGTGCCACCACTGCCACAAGATAGGACATTGGAAGAGAAGCTGCCCAGAGTACCTGCAAGCAATCAAAGAAGGAAAGATCAAGCCATCTTTCGTAGGTATATACACAATTAAATCTAACAATTCTAATCATGCTATTTCTTGGGTTCTTGATACCGGTCGTGGTTATCACATTTGTTCTAATGTGCAGGGACTAAGAAGAAGTAGGGATGTGGAGCAAGGAAGGATCAATCTAATCATGGGGAACAGAAGATCGTCGCCTGTGACCAAGATTGGAGTGTATTCTTTA
Source organism: Lactuca sativa (assembly GCF_002870075.4). Classification (NCBI taxonomy): domain Eukaryota; kingdom Viridiplantae; phylum Streptophyta; class Magnoliopsida; order Asterales; family Asteraceae; genus Lactuca; species Lactuca sativa. The sequence continues at coordinate 202,473,605 of NC_056623.2, read as the reverse complement.
GTGCTTAGGAATAATTTGTGTTTAGATTTGAACAATTGTTGCTATTCGCCATAAATGGCTAGAAACAACATTTCATTTCATGGTTTATATAGAGAAGGATTTAGTTTTTCTTTTAATAATGAGAATGGTTCTATTTTGGCTTATCTAAATGGTGTCTTTTACTTTGAAGCTATACCATATAATGGAATATATGAAACTGTTATGATTGTTGATAACTTAGGAAATGATGTTTTGAATATAGATTCTTCCACTAGTATGGATAAAGCATCCTTGTGGCATTGTCGTCTTGGACATGTCAACAAGAAACGCATAGCCCAACTCCAAAAGGATGGAGTGTTGGAGTCATTCGACCTTAGGGAAGATGACACATGCGAGTCTTGTTTACCTGGAAAGATGACTAAATCACCCTTCACGAGTACGTGTGAAAGGGGTGAGGGTCTATTGGACCTAATACATACCGCTGTATGTGGACCGTTTAGATCAACCACGAAGGATGGAAACCACTTCTACGTGACCTTTACCGATGATTATAGTAGATATGGGTATATCTATTTAATCAAGCAAAAGTCAGAAACCTTTGAAAGGTTCAAGGAGTTCAAGAATGAAGTGGGGAATCAATTGGGCAGGAAAATCAAGATGCTTCGGTCCGATCGAGGAGGAGAGTACCTAAGTCCTGAATTCCACAATTATCTCAAGGAGTGTGGAATAGTTTCGCAATTGACGCCTCCTAGGTCACCGTAGTTGAATGGTGTGGCAGAAAGGCGTAATCGAACCTTATTGGATATGGTTCGCTCTATAATGAGTCGTGCTTCACTACCTATCTCTTTTTGGGGGTATGCCTTAGAGACTGCCGCCCATATCCTTAACCGAGTCCCTACTAAGAAGGTTGCCAAAACACCTCACGAGATGTGGACAGGGAAAGCTCCCTCGTTGGCACATATCAAGGTTTGGGGTTGCGAGACTTTCGTAAGACGGGATACTCATGACAAACTCGAACCTTGAAGTGAGCGATGTATTTTCATCAGCTACCCGCAGACATCCTTTGGATATCTCTTCTATAGACTGAAGGACAATGTTGTCTTCGTTGCGAGGAAAGGAGTTTTCCGAGAGCGAGAACTCATAAGCCAAGGAGACAGTAAGAGGCAAATCGAACTTGAAGAGATTCAAGAGTCGATAGATGAAGGAACCTCTACCGCTGGCACTCAACCCGAGGAGGAAACTCCGGTTGAACCGATTGACGAGTCCTTACCTCTTAGATGTTCCGATAGAGTTAGAGTTCATCCCCAGTTCTACGGTTTTCATATTACTACCTAAGGGGACACGTATATTAGTGATGGTACACTAATAAATCTTGATGAACCTAATAGCTATAAGGAAGCCATGGCAGGCCCGGAGTCTATGAAATGGAACGAGGCAATGGATAGCGAGATCCAATCCATGTATGATAACCAAGTTTTGAATTTGGTTGATTATGTGCCCGGACGTAAGACCGTTGGGTGCAAGTGGATCTTCAAGAAGAAGACCGACGTGGATGGAAAGGTACACACATATAAAGCACGATTGGTTGCGAAGGGCCTTACTCAAACTCCCAGAGTTGACTGTGATGAGACCTTCTCACCAGTTGCAAAGATTAAATCTATTAGAGTGATGCTAGCAATTGCCGCATTTCATGATTAGGAGATTTGGCAAATGTATGTCAAGACCGCTTTTCTTAACGGAAAGTTGGCTGAGGATGTTTACATGGCTCAGCCAGAGGGGTTTGTGGATCCGAAGCATCCGAATAGAGTGTGTAAGCTTGAGAAGTCCATTTATGGACTTAAGAAAGCATCTCGCAGATGGAATCATTGCTTCGATGAGAAAGTCAAAGAGTTTGGATTTGTACGAAGTGAAGACGAATCTTGTGTATATGTCACAGCCAGTGGGAGTATAGTAAGCTTCCTCATTCTATATGTCGATGACATATTACTCACAGGAAACGACATCCCGACTCTGCAGGAGGTTAAGTCCTGGCTCGGGAACTGCTTCGCTATGAAGGACCTCGCAGAGGCTTCTTACATTTTGGGAATAAGGATAGTAAGAGAAAGAAGTAAGAGACTAATTGGACTTAGTCAGAATACTTACTTGGATAAAGTACTAAAACAATTTAGTATGGAAAACTTGAAGAAGAGAGAATTACCGATACAGAGTAATGCCAAATTGAGTAAGGCTCAAAGTCCGAGTACCAAAGTTGAGATAGCAGAAATGAGCCGAGTACCATACGCTTCCGCAGTTAGCTCAATCTTGTACTCGCCCTGATGTAGCCTTCGCTTTGAGCATGGTTAGCAGATATCAGGGGAATCCTGGCAGAGCACATTGGATTGCGGTGAAGAATATCCTTAAGTACCTTCGGAGGACGAAGGAATGGTTCTTAGTCCTTGGAGGGAGTGATGACTTGAAGGTGCGAGGGTATAGTGATGCCAATTTTCAGACCGACAGGGACAACTACCGTTCGCAGTCGGGCTGGGTCTTTACCCTAAATGGAGGAGCAGTGACATGGAAGTGTTCCAAGCAGGAGAGCGTAGCTGATTCAACGTGCGAATCAGAGTACATTGCAGCGAGCGAAGCGTCGAAGGAGGCAATATGGCTGAAGAACTTCATCGGTGATCTTGGAGTTGTACCTGCCATAAAGGAGCCCATGGAGATTTTCTGTGATAACGAAGGAGCGGTTGCCTTGACCAAGGAATCGAGGGATCATGGTAGATCAAGACATATCGACAGAAAATATCATTTCATTAGACATCGTGTAGAAGAAGGACAACTCGTAGTGAAGAGGATATCATCAGAAGATAACCTAGCAGATCCGCTTACGAAGGGATTGAGTAGGGTTAAGCACTTGCAGCATGCTAGGAGTAATCGAATTGTTCAAATTATCCACAATCGTTCATATGTTGGAAGTAGATATGAATGAAGATTGTCATGAATTGGTGTGTAGATTGTCTTAATGGTTTTAGACATAGCAAAGGGTTGCTACAATGTTCATGAGTGCTTATGAACTAGTTTTGAGGATTGGAACAAACCCGTGCTTGCTGGAATCACCTTATGGAATATGATATAAAAAGGTGATTGCAAGACGATAATATCATATATTCTTAAAACCTAGATATATGGTTTGTTATTTGTTAATTGATTGTACATTGATAATGCGAAAACGCATCAGTAACTCGGTGTTATAAAATGCATTGTTGTGTATAGTTGATTAATGAATAAGTAAATGCATATAAGTCGAAGTTTATCTGTAACTTTTATCTAAGAAGGTAAAAGTGATATCTCGGCCGCACGATGATTTGATTTTACTTATGTGTCGGGCCCGGTCAAAATTGAATTGATGTGTTCAATTAAGTTCTATGTGAAATAAATCAGAGATCGAGAAACCTAAATGCTTGACTAACAATTCCATACTATTGTCAGCATGATATCTAACAGAGGACTGTACAATCCCTTATCTAAAGGACAAGATTGATTAGATCAAAGTTTGACAACATCTTTGAGAGCTACGATTGCAAATCGAATTGTACTTATGCATATAGTTACTAGACTTATTCAAGTGGGAGACTGTTGGAATAGTGTCTAAGTCTGCAACTATATTAGGCAAGTATTTGACCCGGTTGTGCATGGTCCTTTTGGGTTGCCTTCACCATAGCAACTTGATAGGATGATTTATTAAGAGAGAGTAAATATTATTAATATATTATGGGAGTAATATAAAGAATAATATATTGGTATTTGATTAATATAAGTCATAGAATTAATTGGAATTAATTTGGTGACTTAAAGAGGTTAATTAAATAAAGGGGTATAAACTGTCAATTGTTTGATAGTTAAGCTTTAGACTATAAAAACTTATAGATATATAGTGGACAGATTCTAGAAGCTAGGATAGCTTCAAAATCGTCCAATGAGTTATCTAAGGAAAGGATTTGGATAGCCTTAAGAGAAGATTATCCAATTAGGGTTTAGGCTGTAGCCCTTAAGGAGTCTACAAGTATAAATAGACCCCATGGGCAAGGGAAATCGGAACCTCACTAAAAGTAAGAGAAGCCTGGCTGATTTCCTCCCCTCTCCTCTCTCCTAAATCATCTTCCTTGCTATTGGTGTTTGTAAGCCATTAGAGGAGTGACAATTGTGACTCTAGAAGCTCCAAGACAACAAGATCAACAAGGAATTCAAAGGTATGGTTCTAGATATGTTTCAATGTTGTTATTTAACCTAATTAGCCATTAGAAGTCTTGGATTCAAAGCATGTTTAATTAGAAAGCCTATATCCAAGCATTAGGGTTTTGCATGCGCACATAGGAAAGTTCTTATGGCTAAAACCCATCACTACTTCCAACGTATTATCGACTGTGGATGGTTTGAATAATTTAGTCATTCAGAACAATGACCTAGTTATTCTGGAAGTCAAAACCTGCAAAGTTAAACACAAGAATAATTGAATCTAATATGGTCTCAGAACTTATGAATATAAATAAAACACCTTTTATTTATCAACATATGATTACACATTATGCATTGCATAGTGTTTCAGCTATCAACTTTATACATGAATTAAAAACAATAGTTGTCCCATGCTCCAAGCATGTACACTATGTTTTTTTCCTTAAACACTAGTCATGCCATAGACCAAGTATGCAAACTAACTTTGTCTATGATCTTTACTTTGTGGAAGAGATCGATTGAACATAATTCCAATGATTCTCATTTCACACTCCCAATTCCTTACTGCAAATGCAAGAATTCCAAATTCATGCCATTTACTGGAATCTGTTAGATTCTAAACTGATAAGCATTGATCCTCTGGTAATGATTATGCACAAAGTCACAAAGACTTGACAACAAGCATTACAGAGCATTCCAAAGGAGATCAACTCCTTGGAAACATCCTTCTTGCATTAAGAATCCTAATCTTACACAAATTTAATGAACAACTTCCACCTATGGGATCATTTCCATATTCCCCTTTTGACTATCACTTCTGACCAGGAGTTGCCTTTTTCAAAATATGTCAATATGGTCCTTTCCAACAATTAACACTATACTTCCAACTGTCCCTGAGCAACCACTCTTCGGTAAACCTTAGATTGTCCTCAACAATTGCTTAATCCTTTTAGTCATATCCAATTCTAGATCTTTTCCCTTCTTAATGTCCCAAGCATTTGGAAAATTTTAGAAATGATGAATATTATAGCACATGCAATCGATCCTATATCTGAAGCATATGGGATACGATTCATGATGTCTCACATAAAGACATGATACTAAACCAGTCCTTTTGCTATAATATTTTTGTTTTCCATGTTCTCATAATTTCAGATTATGAAAAGGGATGTTGTAATCATAATTGAATTTTAGAACGCAAATAATAGACCCATATATAGAATTTCCATATGTTGAGCCATTCCATCATGAAATTCATATATATCCTTGACTAAACACGATTAAAACCTCAATCTAAGATTTTAGAATTGAGATGAAGTATAATTTCCTCTCCCTTAATTATAGTAAAACAACTTTTCCCATTTGAAACCTTTTGTATTCTATAATTAACATTTCTAACTTGCAATCTTTATCATAATTATCATGCTCCCACTAACATGATGATTATTCGCATAACACTTATGCTCCCACTAGCTGTGACATTTACTCAGAAATCAGCTGAACTTCTAGAAAAACAATACTTTATTGTCTTTCTTACCAAAGTTCAGATTTCTGATACTAGATTGCTTTAATAAAACTATATCAATATCATACACCATGTCTTAGATAGCTCATAGTTGTGTCTAAACAACTTTAAGAACTATGAAAAGGGATGTCGTAATCATAGTCTCGATTGTTTAGACCTTTGCAACTTCTCGCAAGTCCATGTTAGTGTGCCGGTTAACCACACATGCTCCACTAACGACTTTGAGAATGCAAATATCACAATTGCTATCTACTTAAAAAACTACTTAGTGAAAGTGTTACCTCACCATCATTTTCATGAATCGGTGAGAAACCTTGTGACACTTAGATTTAATGGTGTATGTGTTCTTATCCATGTGAATTTTAAAACCATAGTCACATGACAATGATAATGACAAATCCAAACTTATATGGACCAAACTCAATCTTAATTTCATGCCATCTGGCAGCTCAAGGGCCTGCCATTGCTTCCAAGTTGTTGTGCAACCAGTTGAGAACTCTAAGAACTCATATGCAAAGCCAAGTTTACTTGGAATGGGCACAGAATATGTCAACACGATAGGTTATAAACCTCAAGTCGTGTGCTAGTGAAGAACTTCAGGTTTTATTCTTGATTAGTTCTTGAGACTTTCAAGACCTTTAAGACTCCCACTGTCCTCTTGACATATAAGACTTTCTTTTCAGATATTCAAGAGATAGTGGGCATTCTAATCAAGACAAACACTTCAAACAATTGGCCTTAATTTGTCTTTGTTTTATCCAAAACATCACAACATACCAATTTCAAGTGTACAAGAGTAGAAAACTTTTACTCTTACATTTGACAAGTGTTTTAAACCTTCTTTAAGACATGTCACTCAAGTTACAGTCTTAGAGTATAACTCTAAGAATTGTTTTTAGAACGAAGTATGAATCATCTTCTTGATGTAACCACTTCAAAAATTCATAACTCCTCTCTTTAACTATCAGAATGCACTTAGAGGATGAATTGTGATATGGTCTCTTAATCATTAAGATGATCATATATCATAAAGTACTCTCCTATCTTTTCAGATTTGAGAAACTTTTATCATTCTGCCATAATTTGATTCTTCTTATTCGCTCTGCCATACATTGGAACCTTTTTCAATGTCTCTGAATTACACTTAAGCTTGTAATTATAACCATATTTACTAAGCTATAGTAAATTATGACGAATAGTCTTATAGATCTTTTGTGGTGGACTTGATCAGTGCACAAACACGTGTACTCAATCCGTTAGTCTTTCACTTAACTCACATATAAATGTGAATAAGGAACTAGTCTTAATTTTCCAAAGCTGAAAGTTCTCATTCATAATACTGTACAACTTGTATGATTCCAAGTTTCTATCCACCTGAAAACTTGGGTGATGAGAATCTTTCCTTATTTGGTAAATTTAGACATTACCACAAATGAAAGAATCAAAGTCGCTGTCCAATATTGCTATCAGTGGAATCTTATAAGCAATAATTTTCCACAAACGCCATTATAAGGATACATAAAATAACTAAAATCAAATGATTTACCTTTTATTTTAAAACTTTATGAAAAACTTATCCTTACAATCCATATGAAAACTTGTTGTTAGCTATTCCTAAGCAATATATATCATAAATCTTAAGTAACAACCCAGAAATTCTTATCACCGAACCATGTGAGTGAAATCCATCTTCACGATCGGAATCTGCATATACTTCTTTTAAGTTTCTACACTTTTCCTTTGATTCTTAACCACCAACATGTGACCCAGTCACATCATGTAATAAGAATCTCCAAGTAGGAACTTAATAGAGTTAGAAAATGGACTTTACCTGAAGTAGAGTCAAGCTTATTGACTTCAACATCTTTAGGTAAATTTGGCAGCTTCGCAAACAATGCCCCTTCCTTTGGCAATGGACACTTGATAATGGGACTATCTCAGACTTAGCCTCTCTCTTTACCATTTGGACAACCAAGTTGACTATGGCCGTTCCCTTTCCATTGGGAAGAGAATGCTTTTTTAGATATCTAATGTCATCATTGTCAATGTCCATAAAGTTTTAGGAAGTTGATCTTAGCAAATAGATAAGATCATTAAGGGTCTTGTCATAGTCTGTTTCATAGGAGTCCCAAAGGAACTCACTATGTGACTTAGAAAGTAGTTGAGCCACCAACTTTCTCAAGACTTTGACACCCGACTCTCCCGGCTTGTCAATATGTGACTACATCTCCAAGATGTGATCACACATAGACCTTTTCTTGCCAATAGGAATTGAGTGACCTTAAACGTTTCAGGAACTTGTGGGTTAGGGAGAATAATTGGAGGAGGTGAAAGAAGTATGATTTCCATGGGACATCATCTTCATTTAGGAAAGCTTGTTTCAAGAGATTTAGGAAGATCATAAATGTCTAAACCAGACATCTTTTGGGAGATATTCAAGATAGTTGATTTAAAGTCCCTAATATAACACCGAATATGAAATATTAAGGCTAGGACCCAACACAATACTTTTATAACTTGGAAGAGGGATGTTGTAATCTAAGCTATAAAATATTTGAAGGTAGGTGAAAGACGATTCATTGAACTTTTCAATGGCATGTTTCAATCTCGAGTGTTCCCTTCAGGTTTTGTGACTGGGATGTCGAGGTTCACGAAACAAGGTGTGAATAACCATGGAAATATACTTGGTACCCTTAATATTTACCCCTCAATCGATGTGTTGGTTAATCACACGTGCTCCACCGAGACTATCATAAACATTAAGTTACCTTTTTCCTACCTTGTTAAATCAATGTTAGTGTGTCTGTTAACCACACACGCTCCACTAACGACTTAAGCAAAATGCAAAGTGTAATTTCATGGGTTAGAACCAAATTCACATTTTCCTAAATAACTAAGATTGGGAATTTATAAGAGTTTAGTTACTTAGTATTTATCATTAATACTTTTAATGAAGGGAGAATTATAGTCCTTGTCCTACCTGCTCGACTAACGACCCTCCACCAGTCAAGGAAGCGGTGGGGGAGAGTGGACACACATTAAGCTGCTATTTTATAGGCAACAACCTTATACCCCCGTTATAGACCGACTTTGTTAATGAGGCCTACTAATGGTAAGACTGACTTCCTCTTATATATATATATATATATATATATATATATATATATATATATATATATATATATATATATATAATATTATAAAGTATAAGGGTTGAATATTAACTTTTAAAATTCTAAGGGCTTAACTTGGAATTAAAGTATTCATAGGAGAAAACTTTTCAAATTCCAAAACTTGAGGGCAAGTTTTGAAAATATTCAAAACTAATTAATTCCATAACTTATGTGTTTAAAGTAGTTTTAATTAAAAACTCTTCAAGTTCCATAACTTGAAGACAAGTTATGGAAGACTTTAAACTATTAAAGAATGTAACTCTTCTTCTTTGTAACTTATGGAACTAATTAAGGTTACACATTTTAATGATTAATGAAGTGACTCTTGAGCCTCCATAACTTGAGGACAAGTTATGGACTTGTAAAACCATTTAATGAGGACAAGACTCTTCATTTTGTAACAATTGCCAACTTTTATGAGTTTTAAGAAACTTTAATCTGACTTTTCATGTAACTTAAGGACAAGTTACACAAACACATTTTAGAATGAATTCTTAGATTAAAATTAATCAAAGACACATAATCAATCAACCTTTTCTATTAATCTAAGCAACTCCTATGAACAAGATAATTGGAATCAAACTTTTTCGTGTAATAAGCATAACACTTAAACTAATACAAAACATGAATCTATTGGCAATTATCTTTGAAATTGGATTAGTATGAACATTACCACATCAAAAACAAGTTTATATGTCCAAAAACTACTTAGGGTAATGTTCCTAGTACAATTCCAACCAAAAAAAGTCGAATATATGCTAACTAGCATAATAACATTGATTCATCTGAATATATCAAGTTAGAATTACATACCTCTTTGATGTAGAATGTCTTCATGAAGCTTGAGTGCCTAGTGCCCCAAGTGTGACACCTCAAATGGTTCATACAACATCATATGCACTTGGAAAGACTTGATAGAATATACACACTTCATGAAAATCGGCTAGCACTTTCACACATATTCTAGTGGCCGATTTTGTCAACAATAAGATGGTTATATAGTTAGTGACAATTAGGGTAAACCCTAATTGTCATGGCTTTCCAGTTCCTTGGATCCGTGCATTCAAATATACCACAGGGCATCCATGGAGCATCTTATGGGTTGTAGCCCAACTTGACAATCCATGGAGCATTAGCCCACTACACAAGTATGGATGATTTACACAATCAACCCATATATTTAATTAGTCTTCTTTTGATCACTTACTTAATTCTAGATTAATTCTTGATCAATACTAATTAAATAATCTTATTAATATATTAGAACTTATAATATATTATCCAAATGCAGGATGCAATGCAACCCAAATGGACCTTGTCGAGTCGGGTCAAGTCTTACCAATTATAGTTATGGACTTAGACATTAATCCAACAAAAGCACCCTAATAGAGTGTGTAATCTTCAGAAATCCATCTATTGATTGAAACAAGCATCTCACAGATGGAATCTTTGTTTCAATGAGAAAGTGAAAGAGTTTGTGTTTTCAAGGAGTGAAGATGAGTCATGTGTATATGTTAAGGCTAGTGAGAGTATAGTTAGCTTTTTCATATTGTATGTGGATGACATACTACACATAGGAAATGACATCCCAACCTTGTAGGAGATTAACTCCTGGATTGGGAAGTGTTTCGCTATGATGGACCTTGGAGAAGCTTCCTATATCCTAAGGAAAAGGATATTGAGAGATAGGAGTAACAGAAAAATTGGACTTAATCAAAGTGCCTACTTGGATAAGGTGCTGAAAGGGTTCAGTGTCACACCCCGAAACCCAGGGCGGAAACGTTCCGGGGCGGAGGTGACTTCATGTTGAATAGCATAACCAATGTACATAGTAAGCTCAGTAAACACAAAACATTACATTACATAGAATCATTTACATTTGTTTGAAAGTAAAGTTATACAAGTGTTATACATATATAGCATATGAAAAAAAAGCAAAGAAGAGTCTTCTATACGCTTCGTCTTCTCCAAAAGATGGCGGTGTACATGCCTAATGTTGACCTGAGAATACAAGCAGTTTAAAAATCAGCATAAAGCTGGTGAGTTCATAAGCGTTTTAGTTTTAAAAAGACCGAGTTTCCTTTGGTTATTCTGAAAAAGTTGTTATCCAAGAAAATACCATATTTTCTTATGAAAACAGTTTAATTATCTTTTGTTACCAATTCGATTACGATTTGTTATGTTATTCCAGGAAAATCCCATATTTTCCTAATAGTTTAGTTATCCATTCGTCACTTGATTCGTTTACAAGTTGTTATGTTATTCCAGGAAAATCCCAAATTTTCCTAACGTTGTAGTTGGTTCTTAGTTCGGATTTCGATGTACTAGTATCTACCATAATTATAGTATTAGTTAGGTATTTTGATATCTTAGTTACCCTATATTAGAATGTCGATTATCTACTATACTTAGTTGTATTTTTGAATATTTGGATACACTCAGAAACGTACATTAATAGTATATTCGATGTTCTGGTGAATTCCAAAAGAGTACATTAGATGTATCTTCGAAACTCTGTCGACATCCAAAGGCGTATGTTTTCTAAACTCAGTCGATGTCCAGAGGCGTACTTTCGAATTATTTTCGAAACTCTGGTGACACCCAAGGCGTACACTAACTGTATATTCGAAGTCTTGGCGTCATCCAAAGGCGTGCTTTCGTATTCGTATTCGTATTCGTATACTTATTCCTATTCCTATTCGTATTTGCATTCGTATTTGCATTCGTATTCGTATACTTATTCCTAATCCTATTCGTATTCCTATTCGTATTCAGATTCATATTCGCATTCGTATTCGTATACTTATTCCTATTCCTATTCGTATTCGTATTCTCATTTGTATTCGAATTCTTATTACTACTCGTATTCGTATTCGTATTCGTTTTCGTTTTCGTATTTGTATTCACATTCGTATCCGTATTCGTATTCGCATTCGCATTGGTAATCGTATTCGTATTTGCATTCGTATTAATCTTAGTTTATGATTTGTATGATTTCTTTTGCAAAATGTAATATAATTTATAACACTTTTTAAAGAGATCTGCATTTAGTCTAACAGTTTACTCTTCGATTCGAACCATTGGTTAACATGATTTTCGATATTAAAAGCTTACATAAAATGAAACATTTGAGCTGAAAATAAGTTTAAGTGCAAGAATTCCTTGTACTTTTGCTTGTATTCCCCCCCCCCCCTTAAAACATTTGAAAAACATTGAAAAAGAGTAGGGGTATGAACTCACCAGTCGAGGAACGTGTCGTCTAGGATGCTCAGTGTCAGTTCGGGGCTTGATAACGCGCGAGGTTCCTATGTAATATGAAATGATATACAAATGTATCTAATTAGACTTTTAATCACTAATTAGATATGATTATACACTCCAAGGTGCGAAAACACTTCAAATCAAGTGTTTGGAGTGACCCGGGTGACATCTACGGACGTATAGGGCTTAGATAATGAGTTTGCTCTTCAAGAGTAAACTCCTTAGGGAGTTTACAGCCCTAAGACTATGTCCACATGAGTTCACGGCCGTGAACTCATGGTTGATAGGTTTTAAGGTGCAAAATGGTCAAATATCACATGGGAAATGTTGCTAAGATTTAATCTAAGGCATAGGAATGGATTTAACCACCAAAGAGACCATCAATGGGATTTTACGCCTGTGAACTAGGAGTTTACGGCCGTAAGCTCCTAAGTACTCTTTCTTTTCATGATTTGATGGCCCTAGATTAATCATATGTGATTCAAACCAATTTTACAAGCCTTAGAATGAATTTAGGGCATCATTTGACTTGTGTATGTGAGTTTACGGCCCAGTAACCCATTCTTGGGGGGTTTACGGCCGTGAACTCCTAAAGGGAGGGTTTTCAACATGTTTAAGGCCTCTAAATCGATTGTGGTTGGTTCTAGACTTTAATCCATGGCTATTGGTGTGTTTAAGTGGCATTTAAACACTCAAATTTGAGTTTACTCCTCATGAATATGAGTTTACGGCCCAAGCATGTTCTTGGGCAGTAAACTCATGTGTACTCCTCAAAAGTTGGATTCAAGGTGTTCTAAGTCCGTTTCATTAAGCCATTATGCCGTATCTAAGCCCCAAAGGTGATTGAGAAGGGTTTTCAGGCTCAAAAACCCATTTTATGTGTGTTTACGGCCCAAGCATGTTCCAGGGCTATAAACACATGAATATGGTCCTTTTTCAAAGATTAAGCATGAATTTGAAGGCTAATGTTTCTAATCTATGAGTTAGGGGAGTTACCTTGATGAATTGGAGCCTTAATTTGATGATTTTGGACCTTAAGTTTGGATTGAGGAGAGAGGTTAGAGAGAGAGTAGTGAGAGAGTGCAAAAGCTTCAAATGAGGTTTAGTCAACTTTATATATAGTTCGGGCTTAGGACACGGTGGAATTCTACCTGATACCGACGTTAAACGGGGCGTTTGGTCGCACCCGATTAAGTTATTTTATAACTTGACGGAATAAAACTAAAATTTTTCTAAATAAAATTTGGGATATTTCCATAAGTTTCTAATGCGTTTGGACAATTAATTCATAATAACAAACTCAAATAAATGACTTAATTTTTGAAACGAACGAAAACAATTTAACACGAAGAATTTTTAAAAGACGGAACGGGTTACGACGACGGAAGGAACTTCGGGTTGTCACATTATCCCCCCGTTAGAGGGAATTTCATCCCGAAATTCAAAGATTAAGATACAGTTCATGAATTGAAAAGAGATATGGATGAATCTACTGCTTCGGATCTTCACGCTCCCAAGTGGAATCAGGTCTCCGCTTGACATTTCAGCGAACCCTTATTATCGGGATGTGGCTTTGTTTCGTACGTTTGATCTCAATTTGTTCTTCCATGGGGGTTCATTCTTTCGTTGATTTCGGTATCATAAAAGGGATTACTAGGGTTTTGTTGGGCAGACGCTTCTAAAGATTCGAGATGTGGAAGACATGATGGATACTACTAAGTCCTTGAGATAATCGAAGTTTGTAATTCACGGTTCCGATTTCGGCAGGGATTTTGAAAAGTCCGATGAATCACGAATGAAGTTTTCCACACATCCCAAAGCATATCATGCCATTATGGGATAAGACCTTCAACAGGACATAAGCTCCAACAAGAGGGTATATCTTCATGTGGCAGAGTAGCTAAGGTTTTGATGATTCTGAAAGAAATTTCTAGGTGGGTCTACGATAATAACCGGTGGGACCCAAGAATTGACGGGTTTCTATGGGTATCTTCGGTGCTGACTAAGTCTCTATCGCCTTGATTTTTGGAAGGGTCTACGGGTATGACTGCTTTGCTTACTACATGACCAAGGAAAGTGGTTTGGCCGAAGGGCACCACTACTAACTCGTAGTGACCATATCGAGTCCTGACCACTGCCTTGGACACATCATCCTCACGGAAATTTGGCTACGAGATAGTTCCAGGGATTAGGTCAATGCGATACTCAACTAGACGTTCGGAAGGAATTCTCAGGAAATCTTCGGGAAAGACATTAGGGAAAAAGTTGCAGACTTCCCGTTTTCCCGATAATTACACGGACGAGGAATGCATGGCACTCCCTTCAGGGAAACTTTTTAAGCTTTGATGCATGAAGTGATGCGAAGATTGGATTTAGGTTTGCTGCCGAAGATCATGAGAATTGGGTCAGAGGAAAGATTTAGACGGACGACCTTTTCGAAACCAAGAATAACAGCATGAATGAGACCCGGTCATTACATGCCAATGATAGCATCAAAGTATTTCATGAAAAGTTTGCCATTTGATCGAATGGAAAAGAATAATCGTCCGGTTTAAGGATACAACCTATAGGTATGACGTTAGCGTTCTCTTTCGCACTGGTTAGCCATCTTGACGGTACACGTTTCGGTTACTAACCAAGGATTAAGTTTAGAAAGGTGTCTAAATGGATAGTTAGCAAATTTTCTTTCAGTACAAGAATTGAAAAGGACTACAGGCATAAGATTTATCGAGGAGGAATATACCTGTGGCAACGGTGGGGTCGGTGGCTGCCTCATTCTTATTAGCTTCTCCATCTTATCGGTGGCTGCCTCATTTTGTCCTATAGCTAGGACTCTTCCCTTAAGCTTCCTCTCTTTTCTTCGATCCTACAAAACATCAAAATGTAATCTTATCACATCATGTATTAACAATCTAGAATAGGAACTTAAAAGAGTTAGATAACGGATTTTACCTGAAGTAGAGCCATACGTCTTGACCTTCCCATCACTTAGATCTCTCAGGTAAATAGGGCAGGTTCGTCTCTAATGCCCCTTCTCTTGGCAATAAAAGAAAATGGACTATTTTGGAATGACACAAGGAACTATCTCAGAGTATACCCTTTCAGGATCTCCAATGTCATCATTTTCAATGTCCATTGAAGTTTGGGAGTTTGATTCTCCAGACAAATTTGCTTGACCAGCACGCCAAATCATTGCTGATTCAGCAGCTATAAGCAAATAGGTGAGATCAATGAGGGTTACGTCATGATCCATCATATAGTACTCTCTAACGAACTCACTATATGATTCAGGAAGTGACTGAAGAACCCAGTCAACAGCTAACTCCTTGGGGATGACAACACCCATCATACCCAACCTGTCAATGTGTGACTTCATCTCTAAGACGTGTGCACACACAGACTTTCCATCTTCGTGATAAATTGCCAATAAGGCTTGAGTGAGCTTGAAATTTTCAATCCTTCGAACTTGTGGGTTAGGGAGAACAATTGGAGGAGGTGGAGGAAGTGAAGCATGATTTCTTGTTCCTCGATCATATCATGGAATATCATCTTCATTTGGAAAACTAGTTCCTGTAGTGACAAAGAACCTGGTTTGGCATGTGGAATTAAAGCTTGCACAATTGAACATGGTGATTTGGGTGTTTAAAAGATATATTGAATGTATATGCTGTTACACAAAAAGGATCTAGATCTAGACTTGTATATGGTGTTACACAAAAAGGATCTAGATCTAGACTACATAAATAACACACACTTACACACTCACTTTTACATCTCTCAAGCACACCTCTACAAGTGGTATGAACCCACTATTTATAGAGGTGTTTACTTGTCTCTCTCTCACTCTCTATCTCTCATGTGTCAAAAGGCAAATACTCCACATGCAAGTGGGTCTACACAAGTCAAACATTTACAAAGTTATGAATGAATAACTTTGCACCCCAACATTCTCCCCCTCAAAGTTAGGAATGAATGACCCACATCAAATCTTCCAAAATCAACCACTACGCGGTTCGAGCCTCAAAGGTGACACATTTCGAAACAAACTTCAATCTTCAATTCTTCCAAGACTCTTCAATTTGGGCTCTAGGATGTGAGACCATACAAACCAAGCAATAACGAATGATCAAGATTATTCCAAACACCAAATAATCACCCTAAAATTACGCATAAAAACACACCCCAAAAATCTTCAATAATTCAAAACCCATTTCGAATACATCACTTCCGAACTTCCAATTGCATCATCTCGTAATCTTCAAAACTTCAAGATCACTTCGGTCTTCAAATCCGCGTAATATGAAAAATTCAAGTTCGAATTTCCATATAAAACTTCTCCCCCATTTTATAATCGAATTTTGATTATAAAACTCCAAGGAAAAAGAACGTGCTTTATTCGGAATTTTTCATGTCAAAACTCCCCTTAACATGTGACATAAACTTTGTGCTTCAATCCGGAAAATCCAAAAAATATTGAATTTTTGGCTTCGTTCACGGATCGCCTTTGATAAAATTTCTGAAAAATGGGTAGAAATTGTCAATTTCAAAATTCTGCAATGACCTGTTGCATCAAAAACAGCCAAATATGCGAAACACACTCCCATTTGCGAAACTGGGTAGAATGTGTAAATTCGCACAAACTGCAGGGACCAGATTTGAAAATTCTGCAATTTCATCATTTTATGACACCATTTGCAAAGTTGGACCATTTGTGTTATTTCGTGAAAAGATCAGGGGCCAAATGCGAAACTCTTAGCTTTCTTCCCCAATTCGCATTCTACTGTAAAAAAGACTTTGCATGTTCCATATTCTTCGCATCTTTCTTATAAATGTTTCGCATCTTGTATCCATCTAAACAAATGCGAACTGTGAATCACCTTTGTATTTTTAATCTAATTAACCAAATGCAAAATTAATTTTGAAAACCAAATGCGAATATCACATTCTCAGATGCGAACCCAAAATTTCAAACATAAATCCAATGAAGATCCAGATGCGAACTTTGCACAAACCAATATTCGCACTCATCGACATCAAAATATGCGAATCTAAAAACGATTAGTCCAAATTCCATTTTTCTTGACTTCGCATCGATCGACAGCAACATACGACTATCGATTCGCATTTCCAATTAAACCAACAATTGAATTCAACAGTAACACTAATCCATGATTCGCAACCCAATTAAACATTCGTTTCCAATGTATTCAATAAAAAACGATATCAGCTTTTCAATCAATCGACATCAAAATCAAAACAAATACAACTTCGCGACTCAAAATCAAGCAGATTTCTTCTACGATCAGTCACCATTTGCTTTCAATACCATCTTGCTTTCCAGTTGATACCAAGCAACAAATGAAAATCAACCTTTTGAAATTTCGATCATTTGCAAAACCAAACTCGGCCTTTCTTTATTTTTATCTTCTTCTTCTTCTTCAAAATCAATCGATTCCAAATCAATATCAACAATCGACATCTCAATTAGCAAAAGACTTCAGTCAAATGTCGATTGATTCTAAAATCAAAAATCAATTTCGAGCTCCAAGTGACCATTAAAACTGATTGCGATTAGAACTCAAAAATCATTCAACTTCGTCAAATCGTCATTTGCGTCAAATGAGTATGATATCCAAGAACATTAATTTTGACTTATCGATTTCAGATGTGAAATCGATTCAAACTTCACAATAATCGACTTCAAAACAACTTTCAAACTTCATTCATCAACAATCATATAAGAATAACGATTATAATTTGATTTTGACTTCCAATTTGAATCGATATTCAAACAATTTCAAAATAAAACCAGTCAAAATCGAATTCAGCTTCTATTAACCACAAATTCAGTCGAAATCGATTTTAAACAAAGATTAAGACTCGATCGAAGAGATGTTTGATTCACAGTGAGAGAAAATGATACACATGAACTCGATCTAAAAGAAAGTCACGAAAGGTACAACACTTTTATGCATACGATGAAGAACAGACATAGTTAATATTCCAAATTGATTTAATTAGCCTTTGGGCTCCACTATTAATGAAATCGAATCACGGAAAAGAATATATGGACTCAGAATTATCGGATTCAAAGAAACATATGGGCCAACAAAAAATATATGAACAGTAATGGATCATATGAATGCGAAACATACGACTTTTGGGTATCAAAATGAATCGATGAATCGTAACAATTATTTTTTTCATTTTAGGTCAACTTTTGAATCAAACAAACAATTAAAATTCGAGAATCAAATCGAGCAAATGAATATGAAATTGGATTGGGTTTGATCAAAAAAAAATTATTGGATCACAACAAATGGGTTTTTCAAAGAAAATTTGATCCAATGAGTCAAACGATCACAAATCAAAAAACGTAACACACGATTCAATGAAATTAAGAGAGATCATAGAGAGAGACTCACCAAAATTGTTCAAATTGCGACAAAAATTGCCAAACCGAGAATCATTCTTCAAAAATCACCTTGATCTTGAAGACCCGCTCTGATACCAATTGTAGTGACATAAGAACATGGTTTGGCATGCGGAATTAAAACTTGCACAATTGAACATGGTGATTTGGGTGTTTAAGATATATATTGAATGTATATGGTGTTGACAAAAATGATCTAGATCTAGACTACATAAATAACACACACTTACACACTCACTTTTACATCTATCAAGCACACCTCTACAAGTGGTATGAACCCACTATTTATAGAGGTGTTTACATGTCTCTCTCTCACTCTCTATCTCTCATGTGTCAAAAGGAAAATACTCCACATGCAAGTGGGTCTACACGAGTCAAACATTTACAAAGTCGTGAATGAATAACTTTGCACTCCAACAGTTCCAAGGGATTTGGGAAGACCACTATTAGATTCAGACATCTACAAAACGGGAGAAAATTCAAGTTAAGTTGATTAGAATTCTTGATGTAACACCCAAATGAAACATCAAGGCTACGATCCAACACAATACACTACAACCTAGAAGAGGGATGTCGTAATCTAGTTGCAGAATATTTGAAGGTAGGTAAATGACGATTTACCAATTTCCACCATGAAAAACGAAAAAGAAGTTTAAGTTTTAAATGAATTGAAACTCCAAGATCTTTTGAGATTCATTGAACTTTTCAATGGCATGTTTAATCTTGATTATGCCCTTCTATTTGTGACTAGGATGCCGAGGATCACAAATAAGGTGTGAATAACCATACGAATCACGTGGTGCACCCAATGCTACTATAACCTAATCAATGTGCCGGTTAGCCACACCCGCTTCATTAATCTATGATAAGCATCGAGCCACCCTTTGCTACAAATGTCATCCCCAAATTAGCGTGCCGGTTAACCACACATGCTCCACTAACGTTTGAAAAGGGTATGAAGTGTAATTCCATGGTTTAGCATACAATTTCACATTTTTCCTAAAGTAACTATGATTTCGGAATTTGTAAAAGCATTTAGTTACTTTGTACTTCATTATACTTATAATGGAAGGTTTCTGTCCTATCCTACCCATTCGGCTAACGACCCTCCACTAGTCAAGAGTGCGGTGGGTAAGAGTGGATACCCATTCAATCACCATTTTATAGGCAATTTCCTTAAACACCCCTTATAGACAAACTTCGTGAATGAGGCCTACTAATGGTATGACTAACTCTTTACTCATATATATATATATATATATATATATATATATATATATATATATATATATATATAATATTAGACTTTTAATGTTACATATATATATAGTATAGGATGTATTTTACACTTTTAAAATACAAGGTGGTTTAATCTAATAAATTATACTTTTAATTTAATTAAATGTAAACCAAAACTTTATGGAATTATTAACTCTCTTTTAATTATACACTTTAATTAATAAATAAAACCATAAGGGTGTAATTTGAAATTTTTCAAAATACTAGGGTTTTAGAATTTAACATTTCAAAATTAAACTTTTAATCAACTTTTAAATTCCAAAATTTGAGGGCAAGTTTTGAAACTTTTCAAAACATTTGTGTTCAACTATTTAAATTTCAAAAACTAAAACTATTAAGTTTGAATTTAAACTATGAAACCTAAAGGGAGTAATTTGAACCTTTTTCAAGAACATTCTAGATCAACAATTCAAACAAGGCAATTATGTAATTTTGACCTAGTCAAATTTCTTGTACGATAATTCATCAAATAACTCAAATAATCAAACATTATCTTATAAGGTAACAAATATTTGATTAAATGGTAATTATCTACTATTTTGTTAAGGATATTCACCCAAAATCAATAAAAAAAATCGGATTTTATTAATTAAAACTGTTTTGGTAATTATCCGACACCAAAAAAAGGCAAGAAAGTCGCAAAAACAGGCTGCCAGATCCAAGGACTCGCCGAGTTCATCCACTGACTCGCCGTGTCAGTAAGGCAGATGGCAAAAAACTTCTTTTTTCATGCAAAAATCGATCAATCAAGCATCAAATTCACTAACAATCTTTAGCATATCTTCGACCAGAAAGAGTTTAACATGAGGCAACGACAGTAGGTGGAGCTATTGAACGACTACGAATGTGAGATTCTTTATCATCATGGTTAAGCCAATCTACTAGCTGACGCCCTTAGTAGAAAAGAATACTCGGGATGCTGAGTAAAGTCGTTGACCATGACAATCCATTCACACTGTCCACACAGATCAAAGGGGCTCAACTCGAGGCCTTGAAACCGGAAAACATCGCAGGTGAAACCCTAATAGGAATGGATAAGAATTTCGAATTCAGGGATGATGGAGTCTACTGTTTCATGAACCGAATCTGGACACCAAAGTTCGTTGGTTACAGAGACGTGGCTATGAATGAAGCACACAAAATCCGATACTCCATTCATCCAGTTCATACAAAATGTACCTGAACCTCAAGAAACTTTACTGGTGGGTTAACATGAATGCCGAAATCGCTACCTTTGTGGGCAAGTGCCTTACTTGTGCCGAAGTCAAGGTAAAGTACCAGAAACCTTCAGGTTTACTATAACAACCTGAGATCCCCAATGGAAGTAGGAACGGATTATGATGGATTTCATAACTAAGTTACCCAAGACGTCGGGTTGTTATGATACTATTTGTCTGATCGTTGATAGATTGACCAAATCCGCACACTTCTTACCAATAAAAGAAACCGACAAGATGGAGAAGCTAACAAGAACTTACCTCAAAGAGATTGTTAGACTGCATTGTGTGCCAATATCTATTATTTTAGACCGAGATAGTAGATTCACCTCTCATTTCTGGCAGTCTTTACAAAAATCGGTGGATACTAGGCTGGACATGAGTACAGCCTACCATCCACAAACTGACACTTGAGGAAGACTCAAACTCTCGAAGATATGTTGCGAGCCTGCGTGATAGAGTTTGGAAACGCATGAGATACTCATTTACCCCTTGTTGAATTCTCTTACAACAATAGTTATCAAACTAGCATAAAGGCTGCTCCTTTCGATGTCCTCTATGGCCGTAAGTACAGATCACCTCTGTGATTGGCTGAAGTGGGTGACACGCAGCTAGCTAGAGGTCAAGTTCCAGACAGTACTCTCACTGGTCTGGGAATCATTCGTGAAACTACAGAGAAAAACGTACAAATTCGAGAGCGACTTAAAGCTTCTAGGGATAGACAGAAAAGCTACACTGAGAAAAGAAGAAAAGCTTTGGAATTCCAGGTTGGTGATCACGTCTTGTTAAAGCTCTCAACCTAGAAGCACATGATACACTTTGGAAAGCCTGGCAAGCTGAACCAAAGGTACATAGGACCATTCGAGATTCTTGCTAGAATCGGTCCAGTAGCTTACAAACTCCGACTACCTCAAGAACTTAGTAACATACATCCTACCTTCCACGTCTCTAACTTGAAAAAGTGCTTATCCGATGAGACTCTTGTTATCCCCTCGACGAAATCGAGGTAAACGGGAATCTCAACTTCGTGGAAGAACCCGTAGAGATCTTAGACAGGGAAGTAAAGAGAACCAAACAAAGTGGTATCCCGATAGTGAAGGTTCGCTGGAATGCAAAACGGGGACCGGAATTCACGTGGGAGTGGGAGGATCAAATGCAACAGAAGTATCCACATCTTTTTCCCTAGTCTTTATGTATCTCTTTGTTCCAAATTTCAGGACGAAATTCTCTCTAACGAGTGGATATTGTAACATCCTGTTATTTTTTGTTTGTAAAGTCAACCCTAGTCAACCAAAGTTAAAATGAGGGTCAACTAAGGTCCTTTTTATTGTTTGGGTTTTATTTAGGTTATAATAATAACCTTTGCTTGTTAAAAATCTTTAAAATAATTATAATTGAATTTAGAAGGAAAAGGCTTAAAAACCATAAACTTTCACAACTTCCTTCTTTCCCTTTTGCTTCAGACCACATACGAGGGCCGCAAACCCTCAGACCGTGAATGAGGCCGTAATCCGGCTTCGGCCGCAAACTCATCGGATCTTATCGCCTCAGAAACCAAACCTTATCGCATTGGGGCACATTCTCGGTCACAAATGAGGTTCACGACCGTGAACACCTCGGACCATGAACCCTCATATATATATATATATATATATATATATATATATATATATATATATATATATATATATATATATATATATATATATTCATTTCAGCCGATTTTCCCTCACTTTTTACACATTCAAACACAATTCCAAGCTATTTTCTCTAAAGTATCATCAGCCAAGAACACGAATAACAACCTCTCTCCTCGAGAACATGCTATAATCATCCCTTCTCATCATATTCAAGCAATAATCACCAGTTATTCAAAAGATCTAATATGTATCATTTCTTGATCTTGTTAACACTTCAAGAACATCTTTCAATCTATATTTCACGAAGAAGACGAAGAACACGCGAAGAACAAGCACCTGAAAACCTTTAAATCTTCTTAGAATATGTTTAAGATCATCAACTGTTCTTAATTCCTCAAGAACACCTTCAGGGCCGTGAACCCTTCAAGCTAGGGCCGTGAACACCCCTCTCCTGGCCGTGAACACCTATCAGCTTCCATTTTAGCTTCTAACACTCAAATTTGTAAGTTATACTTAAAAATTAGTCCAATTTCCAATCATTCCTATGATTATATTTGCTAATTGGATGCATATATGTTATACAAATTATTATATAGGACTTGTTTTGTTGCGGGATTTCACTCGTGGAACTAAACATCTTATACCAAATCATAATTTGAATCACCCTCCAAAAGGTGAGTTCATACCCCCGTATTTTCATAGTTTTTACTATTTTAAGGGGGGGAGGGTGGGGGGAATACAAGTCTAACAAAAGGATTTTGTGTTACAAATAAGTGAATTTCAATTATCTTATCAAAAATGGATTTCAATTATCATTAAATCAAATAGTTTCAAATTGTGTTAAAATGACATCAAGTCATCAAAAGTCATCATTATATATATATATATATATATATATATATATATATATATATATATATATATATATATATATATATATATATATATATATATATATATATATATACATATAAGATTTAAAAGGCTTAGAACAGATAACTCACTTTGGTTTCCTTTCCTTGTTTGGATGTGGGACATATAATATAGGTTATGTGTCCGAATGTCGTTTAAATTTTACTTATATATACTTGTGTGTGTGTGTGTGTCTATATATATATATATATATATATATATATATATATATATATATATATATATATAAGTTATTTCATTCAGTTTAGATACCCTTTGTAACATGTACAGCAAGGGGTTGCATTCATGAACAGTTAGTACCAATTCAGAAAGTACAAGTGTTTGATTCAAAACTAATCAAGAGTATACAACTTTCAAATACATGTTAAGAATACTAATTCAGGAATATACAATCAATCATTATTTCAGAATGATTGGGTTTTCACTTATATTATACAGGTAACGTCTATATGCTTTTTATGTGTCAATTGATTCAGGTTGTTTAATTCATTTAAACAACATAGTTAAAGTCCTGACATTATAAACAGAATCTCCAGTTGGGAGATCGAAACAAGTGTGTATAGATCTATATTGGGATTGACAACCACGCAATCAGAATGCTAGCTACAGCCAGACATACACGCCTACGAGTGACAATTTTTATCACAATCTTTTAACGCCTTTGTGACATCCCCATTTTCACGGCCAGAAAAGACCGATTTTGTTTATGCATTATAAAAATCAGAGTACCTCTTTTAATAAAAATGTTGCGGAATATGTTCCCAGTAAAACATGATAAATACATTATCAAAGCACTTCCGAAGAAAAGTATTTTTATTCATTTTCACGGCCAGAAAAGACCGATTTTGTGACATCCCCATTTTCACGGCCAGAAAAGACCGATTTTGTTTATGCTTTATAAAACTCAGACAGCGCTTCGCTTCTTAAAAATAATTTCCTTCGACGAAACCTAGTATTATTACCACTAGAGTTTAGTCTATTATTCACCGAGATTAAATAATAGTCTACCTATTATTACTATTATATAAGCGTTAAAAAATACTTATATAACCCATAATAATAGGCCAAGTACTTATTATAAATTCCTAATAACATTACTCTAATTAAATAAACGATATATTAAAAATAGCGTAGGCGTAGCTCCCTTACAAGGGGTTTTAAAGAAAACCGGGCTTTGCTTGGAGCAACGTTCCCGAGCCGCAAAGCTCTTCTTCTCGGAGCCGTCGGCTTCCGCCTCATGCTAGGGAGGTTCCCTAGCCTTTTCGGGGGGTTTCGGGGCTAGAGAGAGGTTCTAGAGAGAGAGTAAAGAGAAGAAAGAATGGGAAAGGTATGAAGAAAATGAGGGTGGGAGAGGTTCTATTTATAGGGTGAAAATGGATGAACTTGGTGCCACATGTCACCATCTAGTGGGAAGACTTGGGGAGCAAGCAATGGCCAAGATTGTGCCACATCACCCATTTTCGCACAGCAGACTTCCGACTTCTAAAATCCATAACTTTCACATACGACCTCCGTTTTTGACGTTCTTTACATCCACACGTAGGTAAAAATAAGATCTACAACTTTCATTTTGACTCTGTCGGCTAATTCTCGACCGATATTAAATTTAACAATCCAAGGAGATTATACTATTAAATGTCCGCGTAAAATTCATAACTTCTACATACGTACTCTGTTTTTGTCCGTATTTTTACCGTTGAGTTCCTATTAATGAGATCTTCAATTCTAATTTAGGTCATGTAGGCCAAAAACCGCTCGATCTAAAATTCGAGTTTCAGGTTGCGCACTGCTTAGCCAAATTTTAGAAAATTCATAACTTCCTCATACGAAGTCAGATTTGGGCGTTCTTTTTTTGTATGTTCTCGGTTTAACATATACTACAACTTTTGTTTATATTTCTAAGGCTAAAAAGTCCTCCATTGTAAATTCACTATTTACGTCTCCCGGTGTCGTGCCTGCTTTGTCGTAAACTTCGACGGACCATAACTTCTTCGTTATAACTCAGATTTCAACGTTATCTATATGTACGGAACCCTTGAGACATATTCTACAACTTGGTTAATATTATTTATTCTGAATAATCTTTTGTCAAAAAGTCATTTTTGACCCCTATTATCTATAAATTGACTAGCCCGGTTCTACGGGCGTTACAATTATCTCCCCCTTAGGATGATTACGTCCCGGAATCATCAAAGAAAGAGGGCTCACATGATGAATCCATAAATTATCTCTTCATCCTAAGTAATAACTGTAACTTTGATGTTTCTTCAAACGAGTATCTAACTCTAAGACTTCCTGATTGCATGTGGTGCTCGATCTTGCACTTGCTCCCTATCTCACGTTAGACTCTAAATTATGACCTTCAAGTCACAATCTTGATCCTTACTGGAGACTGCTTCTTTTTCTTAACAAACTTAAGATAAGTTATTATATTACTACAATGGACCGATGTGTCATATTCTAATGACTTCTCATCGTATGTTCCCATGCTTAGACTCAGGTCTCTTATAGTCTTCCAAAACAGACTATACATTTCTTCATGTTCTAATCACATCCTAAAAGGTAGCATTTCTAGATACAAGCAACTATCGCGATACCTGTACCGATTGCTTTGATTATCTTTTATTTCAATTTTCCGACTTAAGTCAGATGCTACATCAAACTTGGTTCTCTGAACCACATAACATACTTATCGTAGTCGGACTCAATTCGATATGACCATTAGGGTCGGAATAACAATCATCCTCTTAGTCATTACCAAAACGATGGTACCGACATAATTGAATAAAACGGTATCAATTACTAGCTTCTTGGTAACCTTGTGACTTTCCCTGATCCAAGCGTGAGTCCTGTGCTTTCGGTAGTGTAGGCCTCTACTACCCTTCATACCTACTCATACTTGTCTCGAGTATTGTCTCGCAGTTCCCCAAGTTATTATCACAAAAACAATTTTAACACATACAAATGTGTCCAAACAATCTCATATAATTTTCTCTAGACTCCACTAGGACTTCTTCCATGCGTGTCTTCAATCATCAATTCTGCTTCAACTCGGTTGATGGTGGAAATGTCAGACGATGGGATAACTCCATGGGTTCTACCAAAAAATCTTTCCTTCTTTTAATCGAAAGTGAACTTCTTTCGTACTAGACGTATTATTTATTAGACGCATTCTAAAGGCAAGATATCACTCTTAAAATATCTTCCGATAGGTATCATTCACTATCGTAAGCCTTCTGGTTTCCTCAATTTGCTCAGTCTACTATGAGTCCTTATCATGACATTCTATTCACCAAAGCAAGTGTTCGGTGTATTGAGACAAGAGTATAGATAGAGGAAGATTTAGACGCGTATTCCTCCGTATTACTCCAAAAAGTTACATGTCAGTTCTAATCTCGTAATTAAATGTTTAGAAACATGAGCACATAACATTTCCAGATCTGGTAGGAATCAGACCATAGATCTGATCAAACGATAGCATAAAGCATCACAAATCATTTAGCACATAAAATCATTTTAGGCATCTTTCCTAATTAAGCTAGTGCTTGTGTCTATTCAGGTATACTTCCTAAAATATATTAGACACACTCTTGACGATCATTGCATAGCATTCTAAGTTTATGTCTAGAAATAAATCCTTATTCCTAGTTCGCTTAAACTAATGCTCTGATACCTACTGTGACATCCCCATTTTCACGGCCAGAAAAGACCGATTTTGTTTATGTTTTATAAAAATCAGAGAGCCTCTTTTAATAAAAATGTTGCGGAATTTGTTCCCAGTAAAACTTGATAAATACGTTATCAAAGCACTTCCGAAGAAAAGTATTTTTATTCATTTTAAAACATTTGGGATGTCATCGTTAATACAGAAACATAAGCATAAACAGAACTTACATTCATTATCACTAGAGAATTATATCTCCTTAATCTCTCAGTGTAATGTGACTTCATACCAACACCTGTGATATAAATAAACTAAGTGGGTCAGGTTGGGAAACCTGGTGAGTACATAGGGATTTCAATCCCACAATGTTATACCATATATATAGTTTAAAACTCACAAAATATACAATTTCACCATATATATATAAACAACTCTTATCCCATCCCGTCGATCCTCACAACGAGACTATCCATACTCTCGAACCTAAGATTAGCCGTTTTACCTAATCCATACTCCCGGATCAGAAATGAACAACTTTACCTAATCCATACTCTCGGACTAGGGACGACTGACTAATCCATACTCTCGGGTTAATGATGAATGATTATGCCTAATCCATGCTCTCGGACTAGGGACAATGACGATGTCTAATCCATGTTCCTGGATCAATGGCATATACTAAGGTTATATTCTCGGAGTATAATTCACTCGTACTCGTAAGAAAACACTACCCAATATTCCTCATAATTAATTTACGTTTACTCTTTATCCTAAATCAGCATATATAATCAGGTATGTTCTTTAACAAGTATCTCAGGCAACATCAAATAATTCGCACATAAACATATATTTAATACTGCAATCGATACTTATATTAAAATCATGTTCATGAAAGGGACTATGCACTCACACAGAAACTCTTCAACAAATATTTAACTCTTTAACATATATTTAATACTTTAATTAATATTTGTATTAAAATCATGTTCATGAAAGGAACTATGCACTCACACATAAACTCTTCAACAAATATTTAACTCTTTAACATCTATTTAATACTTTAATTAATACGTGTATTAAAATCGTGTTCATGAAAGGGACTATGTACTCACACATAAACTCTTCAACAAAAATTTAAGTCTTTAACATATATTTAATACTTGAATTAATACTTGTATTAAAATCATCTTCATGAAAGGGACTATGCACTCACTTGAAAAGGTGGTGAATCCAAACTCACACAACACTTCGCTTCTTAAAAATAATATCTTTCAATGAAACCTAGTATTATTACCACTAGAGTTTAGTCTATTATTCGCCGAGATTAATTAATAGTCTAGCTACTATCACTATTATATAAGCGTTAAAAAATACTTATATAACCCATAATAATAGTCCAAGTACTTATTATAAGTTCCTAATAACGTTATTATAATTAAATAAACGATATATTAAAAATAGCGTAGGCGTAGCTCCCTTACAAGGGGTTTTAAAGAAAACCGGCCTTTGCTTGGAGCAACGTTCCCGAGCCGAAAAGCTCTTCTTCTCGGAGCCGTCGAGCACTCCGGGGCTTCCGCCTCATGCTAGGGAGGTTCCCTAGCCTTTTCGGGGGGTTTCGGGGCTAGAGAGAGGTTCTAGAGAGAGAGAGTAAAGAGAAGAAAGAATGGGAAAGGTGTGAAGAAAATGAGGGTGGGAGAGGTTCTATTTATAGGGTGAAAATGGCTGAACTTGGTGCCACATGTCACCATCTAGTGGCAAGACTTGGGGAGAAAGCAATGGCCAAGATTGTGCCACATCACCCATTTTCGTACAACACACTTCCGACTTCTAAAATTCATAACTTTCACATACGACCTCCGTTTTTGACGTTCTTTATATCCACGCGTAGGTAAAAATAAGATCTACAACTTTCATTTGGACTCTGTCGGCTAATTCTTGACCGATATTAAATTTAACAGTACGAGGAGATTATATTGTTAAATGTCCGCATAAAATTCATAACTTCTACATACGTACTCTGTTTTCGTCCGTATTTTTACCGTTGAGTTCCTATTAATGAGATCTTCAATTCTCATTTAGGTCGCGTAGGTCAAAAACCGCTCGATCTAACATTCGAGTTTCGGGTTAAGCACTGCTAAGCCAAATCTTAGAAAATTCATAACTTCCTCATACGAAGTCAGATTTGGGTGTTCTTTTTTTGTATGTTCTTGGTTTAACGTATAATACAAATTTTGTTTAGATTTCTAAGGCTAAAAACTCATCCATCGTAAATTCACTATTTACGTCTTCCGGTGTCATGCCTGTTTTGCCGTAAAACTTCGACGGACCATAACTTCTTCGTTATAACTCGGATTTCAACGTTATTCATATGTACGGAACCCTTGAGACATATTCTACAACTTGGTTAAGATTATTTGTTCTAAATAATCTATTGTCAGAAAGTCATTTTCGACCCCTATTATCTTTAATTTGACGAGCTCGGATCTACGGTCGTTACAGCCTTCAAGCGTTGTTTCAGGCCATCTAGTCTCAGTATGGTTATTGTATAATTAAGTAAACACGAGTATATTTTCAAAGTACCAGTTTACCGAAAATATAGTTTACGATATTACATCTCAACATTCAATAACAGCTGCTGAAGCTAGGCACACTCACTATTACACTTTATACACAAAGGGTACAAAAACATAACACTGGTTTACAAATAGAACGATTTTATGTGATGAAAACTACTTTTCATATACAGCAGAAAATATTGGATTTTCTGGACAGTTTACATATTCGAGAAACAGAAAACATACGTTCAAACATAAATACTTATTGTAACATCCCAAATTTCGAGTCCAAAAATTTCATTATAATTAACTGATTATAAAAAAAAACATTCATAAGAAAACTACATAACAATATATCATTTTGTAAATCAATGTATCATGTCCGAAAACCCAAATCATATGATAGCAACATGTCAGAGTACAATCCCAGAATATCTCAAGTGCAGAAAATCAATGCGTGTGTGTATTATCAACTGCTACCACGCCAGCTCCTTCCCCTTCGCTGAAGAGGTACCTGAAATCAAAACTGTAAATTGTAAGCATGATGCTTAGTGAGTTCCCCAATCGTACCTCATACCATACAATCACATAGCATACATACTATCGGGCAATTCTGGGGTGCCCGACCTACCCGGTACGGCCATTCTGGGGTGTCGACCTACCCGGTATGGCCATTCTGGGGTGCCGGTCTACCCGTGTCAAGCCATTATGGGGTGCTGTCCTACCCATGTCAAGCCATTATGGGGTGCTGACCTACCCGTCAGTCCTAACAACCGACCCTCAGGGACTTTTCCACCCCCTCTGCTACTATCGCATACATCATAACATAAACATACTATCAGACATATCTAAGGTGTCCGAACTACCCTTCGATCCTAACAACCGAACTTGGGGACTATTCCCCTCCTACTACCACTATCACATATAACATATCATGCTAGCGTATAACATATCAGGTAGTAGCAAACCTAGATGATATCACAAAGACAATCATCTAACATACAACTCCTACTGGTGGGCCGACATTGTGGCCGTAGACCCACCGCTACTGGAAGGTAACTCACCTCGTACGAGTAGCTGTTGATAATCTGTGCGGGAAACCTCTGTCTACTGCTGCTCCAGAAATCGTTCGGCTATAATCCCCATAAAACACTCAATTAGAATCTGATATCTACTCTTAGGGTAAAATGACTATTTTACCCCTAACCAAGACCAAGTCGAAGTCAAAGTCAAAGTCAATGTCAAAGTCAACTTCCAGTTAACCTGACTCGCCGAGTTGGGCCGCCAACTCATCGAGTCCCTATCCTTTTAACTGTCCTCATCCACGACTCTACTGGTCGAGTTTAGAAATGACTCGAGGAGTTCCCCTTTTATGCGAACATCGAATGAACCTTCATCCAACTCACCGAGTTGTGTGAACAACTCGTTGAGTTCATCCTCATCCTATGAACCAGTCGTGTCTTCAACTCGCCAATTTGTATGAACAACTCGTCGAGTTCATCTTCAAGAGTTGGGAGATTGCCTTGGACTCGCCGAGTTTGTTCTAGCACTCGTCGAGTTCTATGAACTCCAGGTCTCCCAACACGTCTAAACAGCTAGGAGACTCCCTTTTCTAACAACTGACCATAGCAGAAGGGTTTAAGATGGCTGAAAGCACACCGACTTGCCGAGTCCAACCTTGACCATTTCTATACAGTCGATCTAAATGGGATTTAACACTCCAAAACTGTAGATCTGGCCTCCTAATGTCCATTTTATATGTAAAGTTCCAAACTTGATGCACATGCATGGGGTTTTTAGCTTAAAAGTCCATAGAAGGTGCTCTACAATGTGCATGGGGCTATCATGACCATAGAGTTGGCACCTTTATGGCATGAGACCCCTCCAATGACTCAGATCTGGAAGCAGAACCCCATGAATCACATTACAAATCCGAAAATGGCATAAGAAGCCCTAATTGTACCATGAATCTAAGCCCTAAAGATGAACAACCAAAAAGGAAGACCAAAACAACAACATTTACCTTACTTAAGCTAAAGATGAAGTAAGATCTCTGAATCTACAAGCCCCAACTCAAATTTTCGAGCTTCTTCCTTCCTTCCAAGCTTCATAAACCAACCAAGAGCACCAAAATGGCCTTAACACACACACACACAAACGGATAGCGTTTTGATATCCAGCTCTAAGGGAGTGTTAGGGACAAGGGAGGGTGAGTTAAGGTGTTTATATAGGTGCAAACCCTCAGATTTAGGGTTTTACTCATACAACGCCTACCCGTCGAGTCTGTCTCCCGACTCATCGAGTAGATCACTTAAGATGTCTGCGGATCTCGACTCTACTCGACGAGTGGGTCCTCCGACTCGTCAAGTCCTAGAGAAAAAAAATAAAAATGCTTGAATTAAATGTGTATCAGGAATCGGGTGCTACACTTATGCACTCACTCAACTTTATGTTGATTCTCACTTTCAAATTACTTGTATTCTCAGGGAATCAGTAGACAGGTACTCCCCGAGCTTTTGAGAAGATGGAGCTATTTTTTATTCATGCCTTCTTCTTTTGTATAACTACTTTGGTGTCGATATACATGTATTGAACACATGTAAAAAAGTATGAATATTAATGCAATGGTTGTTTGTAGTTTGATTACTATGATGCATGTGTTGTGATACTACAAGCGAACTCATCCACCCCCGGACATTTCCGTAGTTTGGTTTAGGGTTGTGACAAGCTACTTCGCACACAACAACCCTCATGATCGTCACTTCTTCCCGAACACCATGCTGCCTCTTTCCCCTTTTTTCCAAAAGAATCAGGACCTCCCAGGTCGAGACCTATCTGTCCATTATCTGGAATACCGGATTCCCTCCGGTTACTGAACCCAAGCTCAAACTCTCAGTCGCTCCCAGCGACTTCCGAAGAAACTTCGGCTAACTAAAACTGCTCTATTTACCTTGCCACTCTGGCTCCCTAAGTCCTGGGAGCCTCGATCCCCTTATCTTGACCCTATAGTCCCTACCAGGTCCTACCTGCGCTGCTATAAGAACACGGGCCTAGCCTACGGGTCTCACCCATGTTGTATCTCGGAGTGGCCACCCCCATAGGTCCCACCTATCTAGGGCTATGCAGGACTAACTCCATCCTGAAACTCATAGAACTATTATTTCTTGATATCTATCATGCTATTTAGGAGATACGGGCCTCGCCCTCACTCCGCTAACTAGGAGATACGGGCCCTCGCCGACACTCCTGCAACTAGTTGCTAACGAAATGCTACGGCTATCCCGCAACCTTACTACTCTTCCCGCTCTGCCTAACTACTAGGGAATGCTTCGGAGATCCCGTAGTCTTACATCCTGACTAACTCGCACCCTGCCGAGAAAATCTCCCACCTGGTTCCCAACCAGTTATCATCTACCATGAATACACAGACTCAATGTTGGGAAGTTTCCCAAACTCCCAACTCACGCGCTCCTCTATCCAAACAGCCACTTGGGCTACTTTC
The DNA here is from genome assembly GCF_002870075.4 of Lactuca sativa. Classification (NCBI taxonomy): domain Eukaryota; kingdom Viridiplantae; phylum Streptophyta; class Magnoliopsida; order Asterales; family Asteraceae; genus Lactuca; species Lactuca sativa. The sequence continues at coordinate 202,440,209 of NC_056623.2, read as the reverse complement.
TTTCCTAACAAACTTGCGAACTCATCCCAATTTTGCACTTACTTATGCTCCTGACCTCTAGGATAGTTCTCCCCCACTTTGATTCAACTAGATCCTTACATCTCCCAGCTTGGAAAGGATTCCCAATCCTTCTCCCCATCTAAAGGGTCGATCTGCTAACAACCAATGCTTAACATTGCTAGAACTCCAAAACTAACCAATACGAAAGTTGAACCACTCTTGAAGACTAACAAAACACCTCCCAAACCCCACTCACACTTGCTACAACGATTCCATCCTAAGAACCTGGTCTTAAGGGAAACATCTTCGAACTACTACTCTATCATCCATGGTATGCAGATGCCATATAACTTAATCATAAACAAGAAACATAATTCTGAAGTACATCAACGTCTAACATCAATGTAGTACCGTAACAAATAATTCACAAATAAAAGCTGATAGGAAAGTGAAAGATACACACCTGTCACATCAGGGGCTGCTTGTGTGTCCTCTGCAATCAACTGGAATCCCCTGCTCCCCGCTGCAGGCGCCCTTTCCCGACCCTAACGGCCGTCGGTGATCCTCAAAGTCGCAGGGGCAGGTGTTATCACTTGTCCTGCTGAAAGCAAGCTCGAACACTGGGCCTTCTTGTGGCCCTACTGACTCCAATGAAAGCATATCAGGTCTGATCCATGGGTGGTGGTAGCTGTACAATCTCTACTAAAATGACCAATCTGACCGCACTTGAAGAAGCTAGAATCACCACCACTACCGCTCCTTCACGCACCCTCATGCATCCTGTCACACTTCTCGCATCGGTTGCGGCTCTGATAGTCCCACGATTTTGAGTCTGACCCGTTGGGTCTCTTTCCAAAACCTGTGGCTACCTGAGTCTCATTCGACTTCCTCTTCCTGAGGTGCTCTAGGTCGATCTCCCTCTCCCTAGCTCGAGCAATCATATCCTCTACCGTCTTGCAGCTGGACCTACTCACAAACTCCCTGATGTCAGCCCTCAACATCTCGTGATATCGGGCCTTCTTCATCTCCTTGTCCACAACATACTACAGAACAAGAAGATCCCTAATTTTGGCCAAAGTGAGTTATCAGTTCTAAGGCCTCGCCTAACTTGGGCTCTGCCCCTGGTCTACTACTGATGAGTTATGGAACCCCGTCCACACTCCTGCTGTTAGTGAGATAAAGGGCCCCCGCCCACACTCACTACTCTCAGGCCTAACCCTTACTCTACTAATATTGAGATATGGAACCCCATGCATACTCAGCTAGTGATGAGATACGGGACCCCGCCCACACTCACCTCCCTACCAGGCCCATACATGTATCACAAAGACAACAAGAATAATCTAACATGCACATATAAATCTTCCTCGGGCTTGCCCTGACATCAGACCCTAGTCTGGAACACGCTACCATATTGACATACTTCGGGCTTGCCCCGACATCGGAACTTGGTCTGGAACCTACCGTACCGACACATGCAAGAATCACAAAGACCTCTAGCATACTAATATTCGGGCCTCGCCCGACATCAGATTGTGATCCGGAACATATACATACATTGCCCAAGGCTAACCCCCGAGTCTTCCTACTATACATAAACATAATGGGCCGGCATTGTGGCCTTAGACCCATGCACACAATGAGGAGACTCACCTTGCACTTCTGAAGTCCTACAGATACGCTCCGGCTGCAATCTGATGATCCCTGAACTGCTGATCCTTCGGCTCCCCGAGCTACCAATACCCTAAATATCAATTAGTCCAAAACAATAATCCTTCTTAGGGTAAAATGACCATTTTACCCCCTAGTCAAACTTGGTCCATATCTAAGGCCCAAATCATGTTCTAAAAATGGCCCAACACTAGGTAGGCTTCCCAAACCATCTAATGGGCCTTACCCTAAGCCCAAACATCTTCTTGGCCCATATTATCTGACTTTTGATGGCCTACTAAGGCCCAAAGAACCAAAATCCCTTGCATAGCCCAAACTGAGGCCCAAAACAAGCCAAACCAAATCTAATGAGTACGATGGGCGTACTCCTATGTACGCTAAGCGTTCAAGCTAAATGGTGCGTACGCTTGGTGCACTTGCATGTACGCTCAGTGTACTCCCCGGTTAAGTCACCTTCCGATTAAGTGCTTAATACTCTAGTCCAGAAGCTTCAAACATAGATCCAAGTCCTTTTTAACGTCTTAAACCATAAATTCCTTCACTTGGTGGCTTGCAACCCACCAATAGAGCCCAAACTTGAAATGTGATAACTAACTTCCATGGAAATGGTCGTAACTCATGCATGAACGCATAAGGACATTCAAGATGACAACTTTCTGCCTTAGGGACTCATTTATAACTGAGAGTAGCAACTCCAAGTCCTAGAAATCGGATTGAACCACAAAGCTTCAACCTTTGGACCAAAATGGTCCAAAAACTCAATCCAAGAGATCTAAGGAGATAATCACCAAGTTTAGATCTTTATACCATGAAATGGTTAGAAATGAAGAAACAATACCAGATCTGCAACCTATCCTTTGAACCACAACCTTTCCTTGCTCCTTTCTTTTTTGTAAAATGGATCCACAACACCAGGATGCTTCTCTAGTGACCTTCTAAGCTCCAAGTACACTCAAATATGGATTAGGGTTTTGTAGTAGCTCCTTTACTATGGAAATGGAGGCTGGACTTCGAGACATAAGGTTCTTTATATAGGGCTCAACCCTAAAATTAGGGTTTGGGAACTCTGAGTGTACGTTGGGCGTACGCCCCTCCGCACCCACGATCACTTAACCCTTCTACGTTGGGTGTACTCCAACTTACGATGGGCATACTCTTGCGCTGGCCACCTTGCACGCATCGTCCTTTCTTTCCATCTTTCTCCATTAAGGACCAATATTGCCAATAACTTCAATGTGCTATAATTCCTTCATTCTAAGTTCGTTTCCGACGAACTTTATACCCACGAAAAAGTGGTGAGAAGCCCTACACTCGTAACTACACATGCAAGCCTTAAAACCTTTAGAATAAAACTCGAGACCCATAAAAGACCGAATCGCTCATAACTGGGCCTCTGAACCCACAACCGAAGTACTTTTCAAAACAGGTTGTTACATTGAGGGTGTTTGATAAAATGTCAAAGGGAGAATGTTTTGTAGAATATTGTATATAAACGAAAACTAGACTTTACATGAAATTTTTCGTTTTGATGATTTAATGTTGATCAATATGTGAAGAGGAGATTAAATTTTAGTTAATTTCACTTCAGTTTGGATCCTCATATATGACTTTGACATGAATAAGTTATGTTCCATGGACAAACCTATATACATGAGTTCACTTTAACATGGTACTATGGTTTTTTTAGTCTTTATTTTCTTAATTATGACCACTTATCCTATAACTTGCTTTTACTTTTGTAATCATGAGATATTGCAATATTTAATTCTCTGTTCATGAAATTACCATAAAACATATTTCACTAGCAAGTTTCGTAAGCCAGAAGAAGGCCAGCGGGCAGGAGGAAGGTCGGTCTGTTTGACCTGTTGATGCATCACTCTTTATACTACGATATTATTGTATTAAACCTTCTTTCTCGGAATATCTTTTTTCACCCAGCCCAACGTGTCGACGTCATCGGATGCCAACAAAAAAAAGTGTAACTATCAAGCGCTAAACCGGATCTAGACTATCATGGAAACAAGGAGAGGGCACATTATTATCTGGCTTGGCTGGGATCGTTCACCATAAAGGTAAGGGTCCTCGGGCAAGGCAGCTCACTCATCAACAACAAGTTCTGGATCGGATGATGCCCCTTTTTATATGGTTTTTTTTCTGCTTCTTCTTTCTCTTCAAGTTCTATCGATGCCCAACTCATAGGGAAGCATGACAAGGGCTTATTCTTGACTATTTCCAATATCAACATGGTAAGGAGAGGAGGCTCTTTAACTAGACCCCGGGGCTACGCCCGTTTCTGCTTTAGTAGTTGTCTCTATTTTTCTGGTAGGGTTGTTTCTGTAGTTGCAACAATCCCCTCTTTCTTATAGGATCCATTATCCGGGATATTGACTTTCTAGATAAGGGGAACTAGCTCACTAGCCAATAGGAGTCTAGGGCGGAGTCACTAAACCTTCTTTCTTCTTTTTTCGGTGAGTCGGAGACAAAGCACCTAGGTAGGGGCCCGTAACGGCACACTTACTCTATGGAAAGAGAGAGAACATAAAAGGCATCAAGGGGTCATCGGATCGGATGGCAAAAGCGCATATAGAATTGATTGATCTTTCTTCCTAGCCTAGTTCAATGATTCCATTATATAAGGGAACTTCTTTCCCATGCCCATGCCCGGCTGTTCATTCAGTCATTCATTCCATTCTGTCTTAATTGCTTTCTAAAGGCGGTAATCACATAGCAAGGTTGCCAGGTCGTCTCTCACTAACATAATTTCCTGAGGCTGCATCTCCGCCCATTGAGGAGTCTCTTTTTTATTCTGTTTCGACAGCTTTTTCTGTTTTCGTTTTTGGTGTCCCACCTATAAAGATCGATTTTCTAGTTGATGGATATTGACCACTAGTGGCACACTCGATAGATTCCTCATCTATACCTTTTGATGGGAAAAGAAGGTCTCGAGCTCCAGTTGAATCTGGAAAATAAGGTTAGGGAGTCGCACTAAAGGCAGAGGAAGAAGCCCCTAACGCGGTCAAGTCTTGTGCGGCACTATTGGATACGCCAGTTGAATATGCGTCATCAATAGCAAGAAGAGAAAGAGCATACTCGTTTGTCTAGAAAGCAACCCTGCCCGCGCGAAGACAAGTCTGGCATCGGATGTCTATAGTGCTTGAACAAGTCTGTCATCGGTGGGAAAAGAGTGAGCTCAATCTGTCTCTGGTGGCGCTCATGTTGGCAAATCCATATTGTAAAGCCGAGAGGTAAAGAGCTCCAGTGCATTTGAAACTGGTGATGTAGCTGCTGAAGCTTTCTTTGTGGCAGTCGTAGCAGTATAGTAGATAAGAAATCTCTTTCTTAGATATATGAACCGAATGTCGGGGCAGTCTGGACTAGATTGATTAGAAGTCAAGTAATCGGAACTTGAACAAGGAAGGGGACATGGAATGCCTTCTTTAACGCTCTCGCCTCTAAACCCAGCGTCCAAGTCCACACATTCATCGGATGGGGCTCACTCATCAACAACTAGGCCTCCGTCACGTTCTGTTTCTGAATCAGGTTAGGATACGGCTCTAGAAGCTTCTGCTTTCTTGTCTCATGAGAGGCCGTATAAAATGCTTCCGTGAGTGGAGCAGCAGAAATAGCTACTAGATCAGGAAGTGCCTTAACTACGAAATTATCTCTTTCTGTCACGTAGGGAAAAGATGCTGAGGCTTCTTATGCTTTCCTTTCAAGTCGAATGTCAGAATTAGGTAAGGTAGCTTATGTCATAGGAACAACAGGTGGGGACCTAGCCCCCGGCGACTTAGGGGATAATACCTAGTATATCTATTATCAGGGATAGTGAACATGATAAAGAGTGAGTGCCAAAAGGCATTTTATGAAACTATTCTTTAGTCGCAAAGTTCTTGAACTCAGGCTTAGGCTTAATTTTATCCCGGAACTCTATCTGTTTAGAGAAAGAAAACCTAGTCTGTTCTTCTCCAGCGGAGAATGCCTTATTTGATTGCTTTTATATCCCTACTAGTTTCCCTCTGCTTTATGAATCAATATAGGAGAAGTTGAACAAGCAAGGTAGGGAATGACTGGCACTACCGATCAAGTCTTTCAAGCTAGATTCCCTATTATAGTAAGTTCTTCTCCCGCGGGAATGGCTCTAGCATTGAAAGCTCGAGAGCTAATTCGTTAGAGACGTGGCAGACGCAAAAGTAGTCGGAATTGGTGCTGTGGAAGTCTTTGGGGCAGGCGTATCCATAGGGGCCACTATATAGTAGGCAAGAAGTAGGCATAGGATAGCTCCTATTGATTGAATTAATCGTACGAGTGCTTGTGTTCAGGTAAGGCCCAAATCCTTATGCTTAAACTTCAAGTGATGCCCGGGAGTCAAGCAGTTATGGGAAAAGCGGATTCCATATCTTTATTACTAGTTTTGGCTGGCAGTGGAAGTATAGTCATTCGCAACAAGAGAGAGACACAGCGCGGTTGAGTGCCCAACTCTTTCATTCTTCGCGGTTGAGTCATCAGTGATTGTAAGAGAAGTGGCCTAGTGTATCGGATATCGGATTCCGTGCCTTTACCACTTAGCTTTGAAGTTGAATGCCAAATAAATAGGATAAGGCCTGGGCCAAGACGCCTTAAGTCATCGGGTGAAGCACCTGCAGGTAGGGCACCTCTTTCTCCTTTTCTTTGCCGGGAAGTAAGTAAAGATAGATTCCTCTACCTCTTCTACTATGTGAACGAAGACTGTGTCAAGTGAAGTTTCAACTAGGAATTCGTTAGCTTACCTCAGCCAAATCATCGTAACTCTCACAATAAGGTACGAAAGTTTCTTCGGCAGTAGCCGCAGTTTATCCAATAGAAAATGTCGTTGTAGTTGTAGTCGCAGTAGGCGAAAGTTAATCATACCTAGTTGAGTCTCCAGGTTCAATAGATGCCATGCCTCTTTATTCCTAGTTAAAGCGGGAAAACAAGGTCTATCACTCCAATTCAGCTTGCCCTGGCATCTCTGTCAAGTGAATTCAAAACAATTAGAAAAAAAGTCTGTCTGAGAATGTAGTAAGAAGCTATCTATACCAGGCATCTCCGCGAAAGTCTAATTATCAAGTATTTCAAACAAGAGAGGCAAGCGCCTTATATATAGGGCACTAGCGCTTCGCCCACCACACCACACTTCCTCGATCTCGCCATAAGATCTATCTTTGATGCCCCCGAATCAATAGGCCCCACCGCCGCTCGAGGATAAAAAGAATAACATGAATAGACAGTTGACATCTTTGCGTGCTTTGCTTAATTTGGTTTGGTTGAGAAGTAAGGTAGGACAGAGCCGCCGTTTGAGCCCTAAACTATAGAGGTCGTTTCAGTGGGTGTCCAGTGAATAGAAAAATACCTTTACCAGGAACATACCACCTTTTCTTTTAGACGATTGAGAAGTGAAGTTGAAATCTCGAAGAAATCCGGGGAAGAAGTTTAAGAAGGTTCGGGAGCAACCCCAATAGTAATAGGAGTTGTCGCAGAAAGTCTTTCTCTTTCTTCTTTATCTTAAGTCAGTCTGTAGAGGGATGGTACAGAGATAAAGACTTCTTTCACTCTATCTTCTATTTATCCTATATCTGCAGAAGCTATTTTAGGATTAGTTGCGGGATAGTTATTTAAAGAAAACCCGGGTAGCCACAGCTTGAAAGTCTAATATGAAACTAGCATTTCGACAAGAGGTCTACGCATAAGCAGTGGTTAAGGGCCCCTACCTATATAGTCAAGAGGGATGGAGCCCCGAAAGAGTAGCCGAATGCTTAAAGCTTTATTATAGTGATTGAAAGTTCTTACAAAGATTACATTCAAATAAAGTTAAAACTAAGATACTTAAATAGGCTAAAAATAACAGAAAAGCTTAAAATACAACAACATTCTTCAACAACTTAACGTGCCTTTTTATTCTCCTAAATTACCTAGTCAACATTAACTAACATTTCTCCCCCTCAATGTTGGCCTTCACCTTTAGGTCCTCAACTCCTATCAGCTTCCTCATTTCAGCAAACTTGATATGTGGCATTGGTTTTTTCAATACATCAGCTCTTTGTTGATCCCCACTTACATGCTCCACATGAATCTATTCCTTTTCAACACACATACGGATGAAATGGTACTTGGTATCTATATGTTTACTCCTCCCATTGTAAACTGGATTCTTTATAACTGCAATAGCAGATTGATAATTCACTAGTAGCTTCACCTTTTGAGCTTTTCTTCAAACAAGGTCACTTAGCATATTTCTCAACCACAATCCTTGACAAGCAACTGCAGTTTCAGCCATGTATTCTGCCTCACACGAGCTTAGAGCAACAGTTTGTTACTTTTGTGAGGCCCATGTTATTAAATTTCCTGAGAAGTAATAGGCCACACCTGTGGTTCTTTTTCCATCCTCCCGATCATCACTGTAGTTGTAGTCACTGTACCCTACTAGCATGCCATCACCTCGTCTATGATACATTAGACCATACCCGATTGCTCCTCTCATATATCTTACGATATGTTTTGTGGTTGCATCGTGCATTTGCTTTGGGTTCTGCATATATATGCTCACAAGTCCAATACTAAAATTTAAATCGGGTCTTGTATGTACTATATATCTCAAGTTGCCAACCAATTTCCTGTAATTTGGTTGATTTACAGGTTTTCCATGTTCGTCCATGGTCAACTTTAGCTTAGCTTCCATTGGGTACTGTGAGCTGTTACACTCTTCTATACCTGCCAACTTTAGGATTTTCTTTGCATACCCCTACTGTGTGAGCGTAATACCATCCTTCCCTTGAAATACCTCTATTCCCAGGTAATAGGATAGAAGTCCTAAGTAACTCATGTCAAACACCTGCTTCATTCTTTTCTTGAATTCTAAGATTCCTTTCTCACTTGAGCCAGTAACTATAAGGTCATCCACATATACCCCTACGACGAGGATTAAGTTGGCTTTGTGTACCTTATAAATTGCTAGTTCTTGAGCATATCTGGTGAAACCTAGTCCTTTGAGTGACTGGTATATCTTCATGTTCCAGGCTTTTGGAGCCTGTCTCAACCCGTGAAAAGCCTTCCGAAGACGATATACCATATTCTCATTTCCTATGAATAAGAACCCAGTTGGCTGAGAGACGTATACCTCCTCCTTTAGGTCACCGTGTAGAAACGCAGACTTGACATCTAAGTGATGTACAAGCCAGTTTTCTCTTGTCGCTAGTGCAAAGATTAGCCGTATAGTTTCCAAACGAAGTGCTGGAGCGAAAGATTCTTCAAAATCGATGCCTTTTTCTTGAACATAACCCTTGGCGACTAGTCGGGCCTAGTGCTTGATTACGTTTCCAGCTTCATCTCTTTTCAACTTAAATACCCATTTTATCCCAATTTCCTTTCGGTTTGGTGGAAATTTGGTCAAAACCCAGGTATTGTTTTTTCTCGATCGATTTCAATTCCGCTTCCATAGCTAGCTTCCAATTTCTTTAAGTTGATGCTTCTTCAAACGTTGTGGGTTCGTCATCAACTAGCAACAGTTCTTGATTTCACTCATATAGCCTTTGTCCTCATCATCACCCATTCTTACGGTATTCAGGTAGATTTTGTTAATTGAGCAAAATCATTTTGATGGGGTATCGTCGAATGAGGCTGCCGACCCACCATCTCCATAATTTCTTGAAAAGTGACTTGAGGGTGTTTCTCCCGACCCATCTCCAGGTGAGATCGACAGAGGCGATTCTCCAATAGGCGAGTTATTTGTTCCAAAATCGGAGGCATGCGAGTGAGTGTTAGTCGGCGTCGAGGGGCTAACATTCACATCGCCTGATTGTTGCTACTCTTGGGCTAGTTGTAATTGGTTTGTATCTTGGGCTAAGACATTAGTCCAATAAGGTGTGGTAAGCGGCTCTCCATTTATTTCCATATTCCATGCCCATGACTTGGATTCCTCAAACACGACATCCCTTGTTGTCACGATCGATGACTCATGTGATTGTACAATTGATGCCCTTTTGTTCCTTCTTCCACCCCCAAATAAATCATAGTCTCAAACCCGGTCACTTAGCTCAGATAAGCCTCGTAATTTCTTGACAAAGCTTATACACCCAAAGAACTTAAGGTGCGTAACCGACGGCTTCGAACCCTTCTAGGCCTTGTATGGTGTCACATCCTTGAGTGCATTTGTTCCAGTCGTGTTCAGCAAATACACTGAGTGTCTCACCGCCTCACCCCATAACTGATCCGACATTGTCATGGGTTTGAGCAACGACCTCGCAATCTCCAGAACTGTTCGATTGCGACGTTCCACAACGCCATTTTGTTGGGGGTGTGTGGAGTCGTCAATTAATGTCGTATTCCCACTTCTTCAAAAAAACTCCAAGAATTGATTGGAATTAAATTCGCCCCCACGGTCGGTTCTTAGCATCCTGATCTTATAGTTTCTTTCTTTCTCTACCTGTAGTTTGAATTTCTAGAACATGCCAAAAGCTTCGTCTCTGGTTTTGATTAGGTACACCCACATGTATCTGGAATAGTCATTGACAATTAGTAGAAAGTACTGATTGCCACCCTTTGTTGCAGGTGTGATGGTTCCACAGAGGTCCGTGTGTAAAAATTGGAGCGGTTCCTTAGCTCTCGTTTGGGCCGCTTTTGGAAAACTCTGTCTAGGTTGCTTAGCTACCATACATCCTTCACACACCTGTGCCGGATGAGATATGAGAGGCATTCCTGTCACCATCTGCTTCTGTCTCATCTCTTCCAGCATTCTGAAATTTGTGTGGCCCATTCGTGCATGCCACAACCATGAGTCATCAACCAAGCACATAGGCTTTCTAGGTGTGAGTTTTATCTTATAAATTCTATTTTTTGACCTTTGTACCTTCATGATCAAATAGCCAACTTCATCATACATCCTTAGAAATTCTATCTTCATTCCTATACCATATCCCTCCTCAATCATCTATCCCAAGCTAATTATATTGCTATCCAAGGCTAGGATATAATAGACATCTGGGATGACAAATTGATCACCATTTTTGCGATGAAATAGTAGGGTGCCTTTCCCCTTGATAAGAACCTTAGACCCATCTCCAAATCTTACTTGTCCAGTCACCTTTTCATCTAGTTATGCAAATAAATCTTTAGAACCAGTCATGTGGTTACTAGCTCCATAGTATAGGTACCACATGTTGTTATCTTCTCTTTCCTTTAACTGGTTTGGATACACCTTCTTCTCATTCCATAGGACCATACTTGTATTTTCTTCTCCATGTACATTTAACAGTAAAGCAGGTCCATCTTAATCTACAGCTAAGTTCACCTCCTGATCTTGCTGAGTTTTGGCTTTACATTCGGAAGCATAATGGCCAAGTTTTTGGCACTCAAAACATCTTATATGGATTTTGCCTCGTGGCTTCCGGTTGGAGTTATTTTCCTCCTCACGTGAACTACCACTAGAATGTCCGCCTCTTTCACGAGTCGACCCCCGACCCCGTGAACCGCCTCTTCTACCTCTGTCACTACTTGCACCTCTCCCCGATCCCCGGTCTTGCTTGGACTGCGATGACTTGAGGAACATTCCGACTTTGCAAGTAACAAGTCGTTATCACCACTTGATTTTGCCTTCCGTAGTCGAGGTCGGTCTTCATACGCCTTTAAGTGCCTAATTTCCTCCTCGAATCGCATAGATTCCATGTCGTAACTTTGCTCAATTGATGCCACAAGATTTATAAACTTTTCTGGGACATTATCGAACAGTTTCCTCACCAATTCTTCATCTTTCGATATTTCCCCTGCACTTCCTGCATACTCATCGTGTGTCTTTGTCTCCTTCATTTGGAGTGCTTCGAAATCACTCTTCAGTACCCATAACCTTGTGTCTTTCCTGCATACTCATCTTGTGTCTTTGTCTCCTTCATTTGGAGTGCTTCGAAATCACTCTTCAGTACCCGTAACCTTGCCTTCAGGACCCTCTCTGCACCCACATACCGTGACGTCAGAGAATCCCAAACCTCATTGGTTATTTTCTTCTTTGCAGCCAGTGCAAGCATCTCTTCTGGGTTCGACTGGAAGATAAAGGCTCGAGCTTGTCTGCTCTTTTTTTCATCCACAACCACACCGGTTTGTGGCTCAACCATTATACCTTCATGCTAACTGAAATACTGAAGCTTCTTCACCATTTGAAAAAAGAAAGGTATCTATTTGTTTTTCATAATTTTAATTTCATTTTTTTTCAATGTAAGGTTTTTTTTCTTTTTTCATTTTTATATTTTTCATATCATTCTTGTTTGGTTATAAATACTTTGATTTGGAAATGCAATACCTAGCTTCAATTGACAACATGCTTATTCTAATCCATATGACTGATTTGAAGTTGTATGTAATGGTATATTTTTTCCCCGTTCTTCGTAGCAGGTGAGAAAAAAAACCCTATTCTAATTATATTTCAGATTTAGTATATACTAATGTGGGATTGTCTTTATTTTCTTTGTTGGGTTATAACTTAAAAGAACAATCCTTATTGATCAATGTTGTTTTAACCAAGTCTTGTTTCCAAAAGATTAATCAATAAAGCGAAATTGAATTTCCTCTAGAGGAGAAGGTCAGTATTTGGTTTTTTATGTTACTGTTGTTAAGTATCGTGTGTAAAAATACGATGATGTTTTAAACGGTATTCAGAGATCTTTCTGCAAAATGTAATATTTAAGGAAATAAATGATAAGATAAACTTTATTTTATCCGGGTAAGGGATTTACTGATTTGAAGTAACAATAAAAAGATATCACTTTCAATAATAATTTTTAAGACACATAAACATGATATGATTAGGGTTTGTTGCATGCTCAAAGAAGAATGATGGTTTTTATTTAACTTGGAGTACTTTGAAGATAACGTGCATATTGTAAATTAGGATGACGCTGAGGAATACTTTTTAGAGCGAACGGTATGGGCCTCGACGAGGAGCGACGAGCATAACGTGGCGGTCCGCGACGCCGTCGTAACGTGAGGAACACCGCCCCCCCCCCCCCCCCCCCCCAACTCGTTGCATCTCGTCGTCTGGTTCTCATTGCCATGGAAACGAAATGCGACGCACAAAATTTAGCCGTTGCCATTATACCGTTTGATAACGGTCAATTTCAAAAAAACACTTACTTTTTTACCGTGTATATATATATATATATATATATATATATATATATATATATATATATATATATATATATATATATATATATATATATATATATACTTTATTTCAAATTTTTATATACCTTTCTCTCATTCTCTATATATCTTATACACATTTTTCATTAAAAATTTCAAAAAATAGAGCAAAACCCAAACACCCCCCTCCATCATCAAACTCAAATACAAACACGCCTCTCGGATTTGCGGGGTATGAAAATTATTTCAACCTTTTGTCGTCTCAAGGTTCACCACAAATCTCATACCAAGGTGCCGCTTGCAATCCCGCTTCACCGCCACTGCAATTTCCCAACTCACGTTACCTTCAACAAAATCAATTTGGTCAAAACCCAAATTTACAACAAAATCTTTTCTCTACTTTTGGTTCGATGCAACAAACAACCAACCAACCATGGCCTACAACACAACCATCAGTTCAAGTTGAAGCGGGAAGTAGTAAGAAAGCGAAAGGGACAACAAAATCAAAAGGGAAATTAATAGAGGTAGAAACAGAAAATGCAGACGTTCCACAACGGTGGACACCGGAGGAGGAATACGCTTTGACGGCGGCTTGGTGTGCTACTTCAAAAAACGAACTTCGCGGAAATGGAATGAGAAAATTGAGCTTATTGGGGAGCGGTGCTCGAAAAGTTTCACGCTAATTTAAAGAAAAATCCGTATCGCAACAATGACATGTTGAGCAGCAAATGGGGTATGATAACTAAGCGGTGCAGCAAATTCAATGGTATTTACAACCGGCTTGAGGCACAACAACAAAGCTGAACCAACGACTTCGAATTGTTCAAATCGGCTAAGGAACAATATCGGGTCGAAATGGGTCATGTTTTCGACTTTGAAAACTAATGGGAATTGTTACGAGCGGATCCAAAGTGGAATAAAACGCCTACATCGTCGGAGGTTCAATCCAAAAGGTCTCGCAATTCTAGCTCGGTCGACGTGTCGGACGCACGGACTAACATCGACCTAAACGCCGATGACGATGAGATCCCGGATGATATCCAAGAGATATCCCCACCACGACGACCGCCCGGACGCGACAAAGCGAGGCGCGCTGCAAGGCATGCGGAAGAGGTGGAGACAAGAGCAAAAGATGCGGCGGAAATGAGAGCCAAATTCGACGAGCACAATTTATTAATAAAAGAAAAAAAAGAGTTGAAACGTCATCATTTGGAGTTCCTGGAAAGGCAGGCACGGGAGAAGTAGGAACAAAAAGAGAGGGAACTAATAACACATTGGTTGTCAATTCTTCGGACAAGCGAGGAGGGTTTAGCGCCTGCTGATCTAGCGGTGCTACAAGCGATGAAGGAACAAATTAGGAAAAAATATTTTGGTTAATTAGGATTGGTGTGGTTTTAGTAGTAATATGAATGGTATTTTAGTTATTAATTTAGGTTTAAAATTATGTTTTTTTAATTGTAATAAGAATTTTAGATTTTAAATATTATGTCTTTTTTTGTTTTTTAAATTATATGTTTTATAAAAAAATATATTAGTTATTAAAAACCACAAAAAGAAAAAAAAAAACGAAAGCCAAAATAAAAAGTAAAAAAAAAAACGAAATAGTAAAAAAAATAGAAAAATAAAAATATTTATTTTCAAAAAGTTGGTGTTGCATGTTGTTGCCCATTTCTCCACTTGGAGTCATAACACCATTAGCTTAGGTGGCATGTGAGGTGACACAACTTGGTGTTGCATTTTGTTGCCCACACCCAATGCTCTTAGGTTTTACAAAAGTTGATATTAAACTTTTTGCTTCATTTAATGAAGAGCGTTTCAAGGAGATAACTCATCTGCTGATATATTTTTTCATGTTGATTGATCTTATGACCTTTACAAGTAAAACGTATATTGCGTTCATATACAAATTCTATGCCATCTTCTTGAAGTTAATTTTATTTTTGATCTTAATTTTTTATTTTTATAGATAAATTTAGTTATTGAGTAACGAAAAATGAACTAGGGTTAAATGAAAACAATTACAAGCACTTTTGTTTTTTCAATATGGAAATCACAATGAAACATGTCTTTTAAATTGTGGCTTCTTTCTCTATGACAATGTGTTGGTTTAGGGAGAGAGATAAATGGAGTTTGAGTAATTAGATGCATGATCCTAATGACCATAGAGAAATATTTTATGTCATAATTAGAAGCTAAGACATGTTTTTTTTTTCATCCCAATCTCTTACACAATGCACCTAAGACAAATTAACATTCTTTCAATTAAGAAACCTAACAACTAAAATTTGATTTTCAAATACTTGTCCGTTGTAAGTAGTTAATATTCCGTTAGCTTTTGCTGAAAATCAAATTTTATTTGTTATGTTTCTTAATTAAAAGAATGTTAATGTAACTTAGGTGCACCATGTAAGAGATTTAGATAAAAATAAAATGATGAGGTATCTACATTGATGAGTAGCTGCCTTCTTTCATGCTTAACCTCCCTTCATCCTTTACTCAGCGTGACATGACACTGGGGTTCCAAAAACAAATGGTATGTCATGCCTATTGAATTTATTATATTAGCTTTTCCTAATCTTTTTTCAACTTTTTATATCTATTTTACCATGAGTATTGGTTAATATTTCAAATCTATCAAATTTTTAGTTCATGTGTAAGTTGTTGTTAAATGTTCAGAGAAACGACGGAAACTGCTGGTGATACAAGTATTTAGGAAGGTCAAATTTTGTTACTTAATTTATTAGCCAGAGTATCTACTAAGTAGTACAGCCTGAATCTTTGCTAGCTTTTCTTGAATGTGATAACTCTTTGTTAGTTCTATTGCGTTATAAAACCTCAACATCTGAAACAGAAAATAAGAAAAAGGCTAATACATTTGCATTTTCATTGTAATTTGTTTGTAATGGTAGTTGTTTAAATGGAGATATTACCTGCTAGCAATGTTTGGAATATTTTCTAATAACCTGGACTCATACTCAAGTTTTCCTGAAAGTTTAGTATTGAAGGTTCACTAGAGAAGTCGCATCTCTGGATGTTCAATGTTTATAAAGTGTTTTTCCTCTCAAGAGAAGTCGCATCTATGGATTTTTTTTCATGCTTGATCCTATTAATAATTTGATATGTTAAAATTGTTTATTTTTTTCTGAAAAAAAAAACCCAACAATTTGGTTTAATAGAATGGAGACATTCTAACAATTGATATCACAAAAAAAAAGAGATGATAAACGATATTAACTCAAACTACCAAAATATTGTTATGAAGAAGCTCGAATTTCAATTGGATGGATTATTAGTAGGAAAATATACTCAGAATTGTTGAGAGAAAAACTTTGAGACACACTTGAACAAACGTTAGAACAAGTATAGTGTGGAACAGTTAATCTCGAAGGATCTAAAAGTTCAACAATAATATTTAGAGTTAGATGTTAGAGAGTTAGTTGTGGAAAAGTAAAGAAATTTAAATGACAACAATTGTTATATCATGTATACACTTAAGCTGATTCATAACAAGGAATGCATTCAAGCCAAGTTAATAAGTGAGATCAAACTTAGTGATTAAGTCACAGAAGACTTGCTCCGAAGAGAGGTTGTGATCGATTATGAGAGTAAGAAGAGTGAATAAGTAAGATAGAAAAGATAACTCTAGAGATGTGTATTAGAATTAGATGCGATACTCTTTTTTTGTTTACAAGAGAATGAGCTCTATTTATAGAGACTCACAAAGATCACTATATTACAACTCTAAGAGTAGTCATGCAAGGCATACTGGACAATAGAGTGTATTACAAAAAAAGACAAAGTAAAGTAATCTAGATAGAGACTGTGGTTGGTGACTGCTGATGAAGCGGCTTGACTGCGATGACATGTTGGCTGCGGTAGCTGAAGTTTAAGAGGGTCAGTTTTTATGATTCAACAATTTCTCCCTAAGCGACCTCTTGAACTTTTGATCAACTATCAAGTTTAAGAAACTTGATCAGGATCCACCAAAACTTCCTGATGTTCTCCAACCAGTTGATTCTTCTTAAGATCTCGAACTTGACTTCTGCAGTAGTGTGCTTTGATTTTTCAACAGCGTTTCGGCAGATATCAAGTTGCCTCCTAGTGAGACGATGCATGGCAGTCATAGGAATGAAGTATTTGACATTATCAGTCTTCTTTTTGAAAATGACTCCTAGTTCAGGGTAGTTGGTTGCACCTAAGGATCTTTCTTCATAGCCTTTGGTAGGCATTGGTGCGGGATCAAGTGGTGGCAGATCAACTTTCTTGGCAATGGTGGGGTAGATGTCTGCGTCGATTTTGGCAAAGTCACAGACTATTTCCTTCAAGAAAGTATTAGCCCTTTCAAGTGCAATCTTCATCTTCAGGTGCTTCTCAGATTTGTGTTGAAAAACCTTTGCAATGAGAAAGACCTCTTCGGGATTCATACAGGGAAAATCAGCTTAGGTGTGGATATAATCGTGTTCCCTTCTGGTCAAAGTGTATTGGATGAAGTCAGCCTTCATAAACTTCCGAAGCTTGTAGTTCTTGATTGCGGATGGTCTATCGTTAGACCATATTTTCTCAACGGGAGAGGCATTCTTAGCATAAAATTGACTAAGTCTCTCAAATTCCATTGGCGGTCTCTCGGCGTCTGGAAGGTTGTGGTCGAACTGCTCAAATACAGTGAAGTATCTGGCATTAGGAGAGATTGGGACATCCCAGTAGCCATCTAAAGGGGGTTCCGCATAGGTGAGGTGGGGAATGTAGTCATCATCGAGCAGTCCGCAGTGAGGATTGATCCAAGAATTTATCAAGGACTCATCCATGATGGTATCAAAACTGCATACTCTCCAAACTTTTTCAGCTAGTTTGGCTGCCTTCCAATCTCTTTTCCTTTGAGTGGTGGCAGGGGAGTCATTTGAGTGGTGGCAGGAGTGTTTTCCAGTTGCACTAGAGAGTTATGAGGTGGAGTGTTATGAGATGGTTGCGGTGACGGTTGTGGTGTAGGAATTTTTTCTGTAGAGATAGGGGGAGTTTGATGTCGTGGAGAGATGGAGTGATTGGAGTGATGGACTTCTTCTTCTTCACTTCCTCCTCTTGAGGAGTTCAGACCCGAAGCCTCCTCAAGCCATTAACAAGCGCCATCAACCTTGGCATACACCTCTTGGAATTGAGCTTTGAGGGCTCCGGCCAATTGTTGATTGTTTGGGATGGAGGGGTTGAAGAGTAGCCTATGGATTTCCTTGGTAAGATGAAGGAATTCGAGACCATGGAAATTTGCAGACAAGGATCGCTGCAGACGATTGATTGTAGCTTGAAGGACTGATATTGCGGATTCATACGCAGTGTGAGTCTCAGCAGTCAGCTTGTCAGTGTGAGAGGCTTGATTCGCAACGACTGCTTGAAGATCTTTCTTGATTGCGGTTACCTCAGAGATGAGGCGTTCCGCAGCAGCCATAAATTCTTTGTGGTCAGCTTGACGATTGTTGTCAAGGGACCGCATCCCCATTTCAACCTTTAAAGAAATACACTTCGCAGCCATTCTCTCACGTGTTTCCAGGCGTTCAATCCTTTCCATCAGTGACTGCGGTCCAGGGATATCTTTTGGTTGCGGTTGAGTTGGCTTGACCACATCAAGGAATTGATCAATCTTGGCTTGAAGACTTAGAAATTCTTTTATGGTAACAGCATTCTTCTTCTTGTTTTTCTTCTCTTTGGGTTTAGAGGTCGAATGATGAGAGCCACTTGATTCTTCGTCTTCATTGAACATCATGAGGTCGTCATCAGAACCGAAGATGGGATCAGAACTCACTTCGAAGATGGGATCAGAACTCACTTCGATTTCGGGTCCTTCATCTTGTGAACCTTCAGCAGTTGGAGTGGGAGGTGTTGGATAAGGTGTGTGAGTCCATAACTTATTTGGTATATACTTGACCCGACCCGGCATGGTCCATTTGGGTTGCATTTCATCCAAACTATTTATGGATAATTTTATGAGAGTTATACACATATGTTTATTAATATATTATAAGTTATAATATATTAATATGAAGTCATGTTATTTAATTAGTCTTAGTCTTAAATTAATTATGAATTAATTTAGAGATTAAAAGCAAGACTAATTAGATTATGGGCTATTTGTTTTATATAGTGTGGGCTAACACTCATTTGTTAATGGGCTAGGCTTATATGGAAGTCCATGGATGATCCATGGAGCTTTTAACCCATGGATCCTTGGAAAGGAAAAGACATGGGTTATTAGGGTTTCACCCTATTCATGTACACTATATAAGCATGCTTATGTTGCATGAAATAGCCACTAGTGTGACTAGTGTAACTAGAAAGTATGTGTGTTTGTGTGTGACCGATTTTATAAGTGTGTATACACTCTCTCAAAGTTTTCCAAGCGTTTGTGGTGATTTGTGATTCCATTTGAGGCATTCACACTATTGGTGCTAGGCCCTCAAACTCCTTAGGAATCAAACTCATCATCAAAAGGTATGTAATCTCATCTAATTCTTTTATGTTTAAAAGTACCCCATGCCATGTTAGATAGGTTATGAACCTTGGAAAATTATTATTTTGCATGTATTTAGACAAACATAGATCCAAGGTTTATTAGGGTTGCATGCACACTTAGGAAGTGTTAGATTGCTCAAAACCCAACAGTGGTATCAGAGCCTAGGCTTGCTTGTTTGATACTTGATGCAAAATAGTGAAAAAAGTTGAAATTGTTGCTGTCTGGCTGATGGACTCGCCGAGTCCATGGGGGGACTCATCGAGTTCAAGGCAAAATTCATCCTACTCGGTGAGTAGGTTCATGCACTCGGCGAGTAGAATGATCAGAATGCAGAATTTCGACTTTTGTTGCTGGAAATGGACTAGAAACATTACCCTAAACTGTTTTGGTGTTTTAAAACTTGTTTTAGTTGGTGTAATGGTTGTTCTAATCCATTTACAATAGCATATATCAAAATTCCATGATTTTTATGTGTTCATATAATTCTTGAAATTTTGATGATCATGTTCATGTTCTTATGAATTTAAAAGATGATAGGAATTATCTGCTGAATTGTTTTGAATTAATTCTTGATCATTTATGTGTTTTAATGGAGTCCATAATTTGTCCTCAAGTTATGGATATCCAAAGGTCACTTTTCTTTAACACACATTTAAACACATAAGTTACATGAAAATGAAGAGTCTTCATGAACCTTTAATTCATAAGTTATGAAATGAAAAGTTTTGGATAGTTACAAAACTTGCCCTCAAGTTTTGGAATTTGTAAAGTTTCACACACTTTAATAAACTTTAATTCCATAGCCTAGAAGTTTTAAAAGTTAAAATTCTACCCTTATACAATTTATAAGATTAATGGTTAATTATTATATATATGTATAAGAACAAGTCGTTTTACCATTAGTAGGCCTCATTCACGAAGCCGGTCTATAAGGTGGGTATAAGGTTGTTGCCTATAAAATGGCGACTTAATGGGTGTCCACTCTCACCCACCGCTTACTTGATCGGTGGAAGGTCGTTAGCCGAACGGGTAGGACAATGACTTTAAATCCTCATTAAAAGTATAATGATTATTATAAAGTAACTAAATGTTTTATTTAATTCCCAATCTTAGTTACTTTAGGAAAAATGTGAATTTGGTGCTAGCCCATGGAATTCACACTTTGTACCTTACCAAGTCGTTGGTGGAGCGTGTGTGGTTAACCGGCACACTAACATGGACTAGTAAGGATCACGAAGGGTGACTTAATGTTTGTCATAGATCAATGGAGCGTGAGTGGTTAACCGTCACATTGATTGGGTGATAATATTAAGGGTACCAAGTGAATTGGTATGGTTATTCACACCTTGTTTTGTGATCCTCGGCATCCCAGTCACAAAATTTGAGAGGGCACACTCGAGATTGAAACATGTCATTGAAAAGTTCAATGAATCTCAAAAGATCTAGGAATTTCAAATCCAATTAAAACCTAATAAATTATTTCGTTTTTCATGGTGGAAATTGGTGAATCGTCATTCGCCTACCTTCAAATATTTTATAGCTTGGATTACGGCATCCCTCTTCCAAATTATAAAATATTGTGTTGGGTCCTAGCCTTAATATTTCATATTGGGTGTTATATTAAGGACTTTGAATCAACTAACTTGATTTTCTCCCATTATAGATGTCTGGTTCAGACAACTATGATCTTCCCAAATCTCTTGAAGATGTTGTCCCTCAACATCATGCTTCACTTCCTCCACCTCCTCCAATTATTCTCCCTCACCCACAAGTTCTTGAAAAGTTTAAAGTCACTCAATCCCTATTGGCAAGCATAGTCTATGTGTGCTCACATCTTGGAGATAAAGTCACATATTGACAAGCCGGGAGAGTTGGGTGTCAAAGTCCCGTGAAAGTTTGATGTTCAATCACTTTCTTAGTAACATAGTGAGTCTCTTTGGGACTACTATGAGACGGACTATGACATGACCCTTAATGATGTTATCTATTTGCTTGGTGTTGTGGAATCAGCAATGATTTGGAACACTAGTAAAGCAAATTTGATTAAAAGAACAACTTCCCAAGTCTACATGGACATTGACAATGGTAGCATTGGATATCTAGAAAAGGATTTCTCTTCCCAATGGAAAGGGATCGGCTATAGTCAACTCGGTTGACCAAATAGTAAAGAGAAAGGCAAATTCTGAGATAGTCTCATGTGCCATTACCAAAGGGTCCATGTGTTTTGTTGCCAAAGGAAGGGGCATTGGTTGCGAAGCTGCCATATTTACCTGAAAGATCATAAGGTTGATCAAGTCAAGAGGTTTGACTCTACTTCAGTTGAAGTCCACTGACTAACTCTATTAAGTTTCTATTTGGAGATTCTTATTACATAATGTGAATGGGTCACATGTTGATGTTTTAAGAATCAAAGAAAAGATAGGAAGCTTAAAGTAAGTATATGTTGATTCTGATTGCGAAGGTGGGTTTCGATCGCATGGTTCGGTAATCAGAATTTTGAGTTGTTGCTTAAGAGTTATAATATATTGCTTATGAATAGATAACAACAAGGTTTTCATGTGGATTGTAAGGATAAGTTTTCCGCAAAGTTTTAAAATAAAAGAAAAAAAGGGTTTTGATTTTATTTATTTTAAAAATATCCTTACAATGGCATCTGTGGAAAATTGTTGCTTATATGTTTCCAGTAATAGCAATATTGGAAAGTGGATTTGATTCTTTCATTTGTGGTAGTGTCTGAATTTACCAAATGAAGAAAGTTTTTCATCACCCAAGTTTCAATTGGACAGAAACTTGGAATCATACAAGTTGTATTGTATGATGAATGAGAATTTTCATCTTTGAAAATTAAGACTAATTCTTTGATCACATGTATATGTGAGTCAATTAAAGGACTAAGGAATTAGGTACACTGGGTGTGCGCTGGTCAAGGTCCACCACAAAGATTGATTTGTCATGATTTACTAAAGATTAGTAAAAATGATTATACTTATAAGGTTAAGTATAATTCTGTAACATTGGAAAGGTTACAATGTATGACAAAACAAATGAGAAGAATCAAATTGGGCAGAAAGATAAAAGTTTCTCAAATCTGAAAGGATGGGAGAGTACTTTAGTATCGTATTTCATGATCATCTTAATGATTATGAAACCATATCACAAATTCAGACTCTAAGGACGTCTTAGTGCATTGTTATGGCTAAGAAGAGAGGTCATGAATTGTTGGATGGGTTAAAATCAAGAAGATGAGTCATATTTCGTTCCAAAACAATTCTTAGAGTCATACTCCAAGATTGTAACTTTGAGTGACATAAAGAAGGATTTATTAACACTAGTCAAATGTAAGAGTAAAATGTTTTCTACTCTTGTACATTTGAGATTGGTAAGTTGTGATGTATTGGATGAGACAAAGACCAACTAAGACCAATTGTGTGAAGTGTTAGTCTTGATAAGAATCCGCACTATCCCTTGAATATTTGTTTTGTCAAGGAATGGTTCTTGACTGAGGAAACTTATATGTCAAGGGGACAGTGGGAGCCTTAAAGATCCTGAAAGAGTTTCAAGATTTAATCAAGAGTAAAACCTGTAATTTATCACTAGCACACGACTTAAGGTTTACAACCTATCATGTTGACATAATTCTTATTTCTGTACCTACTTCAAATAAGTTGAATTTGCATGTGAGTTATCAGAGTTCAACTTGGAAGCATTGGTGGGCCTTGTGCTGCCAAGGTGACAAGAAACTAAGACTGAACAAGTTTAATCCATGTAAGGCTGAATTTGTCACTAACCTTATCTTGTGATTATGGTTTTGACAAATTCACATGGATAGGAACTCATACACTATAAAATCTAAGTGTCATAAGGTCTCTCTCCGATTCATGAAAATGATGGTGAGGAAACGCTTTCACTAAGTAGATTTTACATATATATCAATTGTGTTATTTGCATTTTCAAAAGTCGTTAGTGGAGCGTGTGTGGTTAACCGGCACACTAACATGGACTTGTGAGAAATGGAAAAGGTCTAAGAAATTGAGACTATGATTACGGCATCCCTTTTCATAGTTCTTGAAATTGCTTAAACACACATGTGAGCTATCTAAGAGAGGGTGTATGAATCTAAATTTCAGAAGTCCAGCAGATTTCTGGAAATATGTCAGAGCTAGTGGGAGCATAAGTGTTATGCTGATAATCATCATGTTAGTGGGAGCATGATTATTACGTTTAGTGTTGCAAGTTAGCAATGTTAATTATAGAAAACAAAGTTTCAATTTGTGAAGTTGCAGGGGTTGAAAAGTTATTTTGCTATAATTAAGGGAGAGGAAATTATACTTCATTTCAATTCTAAAGCTTAGATTGAGATTTTAATCATCTTTAGTCAAGAATATATATATATATATATATATATATATATATATATATATATATATATATATATATATATATATATATATATATATATATATATATATATATATATATATATATATATATATGAATTTTATGTTGGAATGGTTCAACTTGAAGAAATTCTATATATATTGCGTTTTCAAAATTTGATTATGATTACGGCATCCCTCTTCATAGTTAAATTTTGAAAACATGGAAAATAAAAATATTGTAGCAAAATACTGATCTAGTATCATGTCTTTATGTCAAACATCATGAATCATGTCCCATATGCTTCGGATATAGGATCGATTGCATGTGCTATAATATTCATCTTTTCTAAATTTTCCAAATGCTTAAGGCATTGAGAAGGGAAAAGCCTAGAACTGGATATGACTAAAGTGATTAAACAATTGTCGAGGACAATCTGAGGTTCGCCAAAGATTGGTTGCTCAGGGAAAGTTGGAAGTATTATGTAAGTTGTCGGAAAGAACCATATTGATATATTCTGAAAAGAAGTAACTCTTGTTCGGAAGTGATAGTCGAAATGGGACTATGGAAATGTCTCCATAGGTGGAAGTTATTCAATCTATGTAAGATTAGAAAACCTTAATGCAAGAAGGATGTTCAAAGCAATGTACTTTGAATATGAGACTTCCGTTCCATAGAAGTTGACCTTCTTTGGAATATTCTCTAATGACTGGTGACAAGGTTTTGGTGACTTTGTGCATAATCATTACAAGAGGAACATTGCATAAAAGTTTAAAATCTAACAGATTTTTTTTTTTGGTAAATGATAGGAATCGGGGATTCTCACATTTACAATAAGGATTTGGGATTGTGAAATGAGTATCATTGGAATCATGTTCAATTGATCTACATCACAATGTAAGGATCATAGACAAACATAGTGTGCATACTTGGAGTATGGCATAACTATTGTTTTAGAAAAACAAAGTGTACATGCTAGGAGCATGGGACGACTGTTGTTTTTTATTCAAATCTTAAGTTGATTGTTTGAAACATTATACAATGAATAATGTGTAATCAATATGGTGATAAATAAAAGGTGGTTCTATTTATATTCAAAAGGGTTCTGAGACCATATTGGATTCGATTATTATTGTGTTTCACTTTGCATGTTTTGACTTCCAGAATAGCTAGGTTATTCTTTCCGAATGACTAAGTTATTTAAACACTCCACAGTCGTTCATATGTTGGAAGTAGGTATGAATCAAGACTGTCATGAATCGAGTTTGTAGATGGCTAAATGGGTTTAGTCATAGCAATGGTTGCTACAACATTCATGAGTGCTCATAAGTTATGAGTATTGGAATAAACCCACTCTCACTTGTATCACTTCATGGAATTAATCTCGAGTGATCGTGAGACGGTAATATCATATAAATCTTCAAACCTAGAGATATGAGTTGTTACCTATGAGTTGGTTGTGCATTGATTGCACGTAAACGCATCAGTAACTTGATGTTATAAAACGTGCCTTTGTATACAATTCAACAAGTAGTAGAACAAGCATATGAGTCGAAGTTTATCTGTTCCTTCTAGAAATAGAAGTGATATCTGGGCCCCTCGATGATTTTGTTATGACCTATGTACCGGCTGGTCAGAACTAAAATTGACGTGTTCGATTAAGTTCTTTGTCAAACAAATCGAAAATCGGGAAACAAACTGCTGGACAATAAGTACGACGTTGTTCCATGTATTTGTCCGGCTGATATCATGAGAACAGAGGAGTTTATGATCACTTATCTAAAATGCCGCTTCATAGTTCAACAGAGTTTTCGAGAGCTATGATTGCTGGTTGGTTCCTGAAGTAACATACGCAAATATAGTTATTAGACTTATCCAAGTGGGAGTCTGTTGGATAAGGTGTCTAAGTCCATAACTTATTTGGTATATACTTGACCCGACCCGGCATGGTCCATTTGGGTTGCATTTCATCCAAACTATTTATGGATAATTTTATGAGAGTTATACACATATGTTTATTAATATATTATAAGTTATAATATATTAATATGAAATCATGTTATTTAATTAGTCTTAGTCTTAAATTAATTATGAATTAATTTAGAGATTAAAAGGAAGATTAATTAGATTATGGGCTATTTGTTTTATATAGTGTGGGATAACACTCATTTGTTAATGGGCTAGGCTTATATGGAAGTCCATGGATGATCCATGGAGCTTTTAACCCATGGATCCTTGGAAAGGAAAAGACATGGGTTATTAGGGTTTCACCCTAATCATGTACACTATATAAGCATGCTTATGTTGCATGAAATAGCCACTAGTGTGACTAGTGTAACTAGAAAGTATGTGTGTTTGTGTGTGACCGATTTTATAAGTGTGTATACACTCTCTCAAAGTTTTCCAAGAGTTTGTGGTGATTTGTGATTCCATTTGAGGCATTCACACTATTGGTGCTAGGCCCTCAAACTCCTTAGGAATCAAACTCATCATCAAAAGGTATGTAATCTCATCTAATTCTTTTATGTTTAAAAGTACCCCATGCCATGTTAGATAGGTTATGAACCTTGGAAAATTATTATTTTGCATGTATTTAGACAAACATAGATCCAAGGTTTATTAGGGTTGCATGCACACTTAGGAAGTGTTAGATTGCTCAACACCCAACAGGAGGAACCTTGGAAGCATGTTGGTCAGCAGTCGCTTCCTGAGTCTTGTGGAAGGTTTCAACCATTTCAGTCATCCAGTCTTGAACTTTAAGAATGGTGGCTATAGTATTGGCATTATTGATGGCATCTGCCCAATACTTAGCCACTACTTGTATTTCTTGTTCCTTCAGCTGTTGTTGTTTGATTTGTTGATCCTTGCGTGCTTGGAATGCCCTTCGAAAAGCGGCATAATTCTTTGCTTCAGCCTTGTTGGAGGGTTGGAACTTGCTCCATGAATCACTAGAATTTTCACCGTCAATTCCTTGAAATCGCACCGAGGTGTCCCTCGGGTTCAAAGATCCTTGCAAATTTGTGCTCACCATGCCTAAACCACCTGTTACTAATGTAAGCAAAGTAGGATTTCCTGAGCTTCCTTGGTCTCCTTGACCCGTGGTCAAGTTTGGCCTCGGCTCAGTTCTGGCATGGGCGGAAGAAGTGCCATGCGGTTGGGAAGGTGTCTGTAGTGTTTGGGTGACATTCAAAAGGATGGAGTTCAACTCCTCAGGAGAAAAAATATGCAGTCGGGAAGCCCTGGAGACTTTAGGGAGAGAACCGGTATTATCCCCTTGGGAATGAACTGGGGGGAGTCTCCTCTTTGTTGTGAATCAGACTCACTTTCTGAGTCTGAAAGGAAGAAGATGGTAGTTTCGAATGGATGTACATGCATCCCAAGGACTACCGGAGCCTGTAGAGAGGTTGAGGTATCGGTCCGGTCATGCATTTGGCTAGAAGGATCAGTGTTGCATTTCTTGAGGATTGATATGGGTTGGTTATCCTCTTCTGAGTCACTGCTGGATTCATGATGACTTTCTTCAACAGTAGTGATTGCAGGTGGTGTTTTCCTTTTCTTGGAAGGTTTGGAGGGTTTGGAAGCATCCTTTTTAGGAGTTCCTGATTTCTTTGTGTTACAGGGGCCATGAAGAGTAGAAAGTTTTTTCTTTCGTCTTTGGGAATGAGAAACATTAGAGAGAGTTGTAGAGGAAGGGACTGCGGTGCCTTCAGGGTTAACTACTGCGGATGGAAGAGGCGGTGTAGGAAGGTGTGGGTCAATACCTTCTGTAGCCTCAATGTGGTCTGAGACATCAGCAGTCTCAAGACCGAGGGTATAAAGAATATGGACAGGAAGTCTGTAGATTGGGCCAAAGATTGTTTGATCAGAAGAAGGATTGTACCTTTTGAGATCCTTGGTGACGAAGAAGTTGATGTCACTGCCCATGTCTATCCATGCGTCCGCATGTAGATCTGAAATGTAGAGGGACCAGAACCTAGCAAAGGTAAGTTCGGTCGGGTTCTCCCTTGGGGTCTATTTGGGAATGTATTGTAGAAAATCATCCCAAAGGATCTTTCCGTAGTTCACATCGTGTCCTGTGAATATGCTCCATACTAGTTCCAATAGTTTGAGTCCCATGTTATCCCTGCCTCCGGTTCTGCTGGATAGACTGTGGATGACAATGTAGCACACGAACTGCCAGACCGCAGGCAATTGGTTCTTCTTGAATTCGCCAATTCCTTAGATCTTTTTCTGATAACCCATCTAGTAGAGTGCCGAAGTGATGTCCGCCATTGATGCGGTGAAAATCTTGATGGAGGGATGAACAAGGAGGTTAATGGCGGTGAGAAATTTTTCTTTGGACAGAATAACCAAAGAATCATTGATTAGGTTTAGATGAACTTCTTGGGGGTTATCGAGTGGGCGATAGGCGGAGAAGGCACATTTAAAGAGGGTTGAAATTGGGACAACATTTATGAAAGCATCGAATGGACCAAACAGAGGGTGGTTTTTCAAAAACTTGATCATAAGTTTTGTGGGAGCATTGTAAGAAGGTTGTTCTTCGAAAATGGCTCTCAAATTGCTTGAAGCAATTGTAGGAGAGTCTGAACCAGTTGGGTTTACTGATCCAGAAGCCTTGAATTGTTTCTTTGAGACACCGGATTTCATGATTGTTATGAGTTTGAGAAAGCTTGAAGCATGCAGAAGAAGGTTGAAGGTTTAAAGAGCGTAAACTTTTCTTGTGGAGAAGAAAGGGGTTTTATAGTGACTTTAATGAAGCGGGAAACGTTTTTGACCTAAGTGAAATTGGGTAAAAATGTTTGGGTTTATCTTTTGAATTAGCCTCTTTAATCTCAGCCACATATTGACAAAAGAGGGATAAAAACTGAATTTAGGATTAACCAGAAAAGGGCTCTGCATTTAATGAAATGTCCGGTTTTGAATCACGTCTGATGAACGTGTGGTGGTGGAGAGATTAATCTGTTGGATAAAGGGGAAGTTGTAACGGATGTGATGGTTTGGGGTAATAGGAAAAGACATATTAAAAAGGATTTGATTTGGAAAATATTTATTTTGTCATCATACCTAAAATAGGTCTGACACAAGGTTTAGAAGAAAAAAATGTGACAGTTTCTCAAAGGAATGTTTTTTTATTTAATGTATTATTTAATGAAGGATCATTAAATAGCACACTATGTTTTTTTGTGTTTTTCTTTCAAAAGAATGAATAGTCTGAAAATCAATTAATGTGACTGCGGATGGACACATCATTGCGGATGACTGCAATGGGAGAAACTGAGAAGAGCACTTGTACAAAAGTTAGTAATAACAAGCAAGAAAGACCCGTGAAAGATAAATATAATATATGGTTGCAGTACATAGACTGCGGTACACAAGATATACCAAAAACATCTATTATAAATGACTTTGAGTTAGTACCGCAATAGAGACCAAGAATGGTCTGCGGTACCTATCAAATTAAGAAGAATTGAGGGTCTGGATTCATCATCCCTAACATTTGTAAGAACGCATTGAGTTTAGTAGAGTCAAGTGCTTTTGTAAATACATCAACAATCTCTTCATGAGTAGGGACAAAGATGAGTTCAATGTTACCCTTCAGAATGTGGTCTTTAATGAAGTGATACCGTAGTTCAATATGTTTCATCTTGGAGTGATGAATAGGATTATGAGAAATCACTATGGCACTTTCAAAGTCACGGTAGATTGGTATCCGCAGCATTCTGTATCCGTAGTCTAACAGTTGTGTCTTCATCCATAGAACTTAAGGACAACAGCTGGCGGCGGCCACACATTCAGCTTCTGCGGTAGACAATGAAACACAACTTTGTTTTCTTGAGGATCAGCTGACGAGTCTACCTCCTAAAAATTGACATCCACCAGAGGTACTTTTTCGATCAAGTTTGCATCCAGCATGATTTACATCGGTAAATGCTTGAAGACTGAAATAATTTCCTGCGGGGTACCATACACCAAGAGATTTGCTTCCTTTCAGGTACCGGAGAATTTGTTTGGCTGCGGTCATATGTGACACTTTTGGGTCAGCCTGATACCTTGCACATACACCAGTTGCAAAGACAATGTCTGGTCGGCTTGCAGTGAGGTACATAAGAAAGCCAATGATACCTCTATAAGTCTTGTGATCCACAGATTCACCAGAGGGATCAACAGAGATCTTATAACCGAAGGGCATAGGGACCTTAGCCGAGGAACAGTTGTCCATAGAGTATTTCTTTAATAATTCAGTGGTGTATTTCTCTTGATGAATGAATATCCCTTACTAAATTTGTTTGAGTTGAAGACCTAGAAAGAAATTAATCTCTCTATTCATGCTCATTTGAAAATTGTTTGTCACGAGCTTAGCAAATTCATCCACCATTTCTTGATCAGTCGATTCGAAGATGATATCATCCACGTATATTTGTACAAGCATAAGGTGGTCACCATTTTCTTTTCTAAATAACGTGGGATTAATCACTCCTCTTGTATAACCTGAAGAGACTAGAAATTCAGAAAGAGTCTCATACCAAGCTCTTGGAGCTTGCTTCAGACCATAGACTGCTTTTTGAAGCTTGTAGCAGTGGTCAGGGAATTCAATACATTCAAAGGCGGGAGGTTGCTGAAGATAAACCTCTTCTTTCAATTCGGCATTGAGAAAAGCACTCTTAACGTCCATTTGGTGTACCTTAATGTTTTTGTGGGCAACATATGCTAAAAAGATTCGGATGGATTCCATTCATGCCACCGGAGCATATGTTTCAACGTAGTCAACACCTTCAAGTTGACTGTACCCCTTTGCAACCAATCTTGCCTTATTTCAGATAACTGCACCAGATTCATCTAACTTGTTCTTGAACACCCATCTTGTTCCAACAATAGTATAGCCTTGCGGCATGGGAACGAGTTGTCACACCTTGTTCCTTTTGAATTCTTCCAGTTCTTCTTACATTGCAGAAATCCAATCAGGTTCCATTAATGCTTCTTTGATCGATCGTGGCTCAACTGTGGACATAAATGCTGCGTAGTAACAATGATCAGATAAGTCCTTGGCAGATCGAGTATGGATACCTGTAGATGGGTTGCCAATAATTTGACCTGGAGGGTGGTCCTTCGTGCATACATGTAGACAAGGCATCAGATGATTAGTGGCTGCGGTAGAAGGAATGTCTACAATATCAGAAGTTTCCTCGGTTGGAGATGGCAGTTCCCCTGGATTTGAGAACATCCTGTGGAGTCATCTTGGCTTGTTGGAGCGAGAATGAAATTTTTTTGAGTAGTTTGGAGAGGTTCCCCCTGGATTACTGATGGGAGTTCCTTTAGAACCTGAGAAGGTTCCCCCTAGACTGCTGATGGGAGAGTGATGATCCTTGAATCGGTTCTAGTGTCAATGTTCTCTATGAGTTCATCATCAGAATCCGAAGATACGTTTAATGGTAATGATTTTCTGAGGATAGGAACTTGAGCATCATCAAGTACTGGAACCTCGATGCTTGTTGTTTGATCCGGAGTAGAGCTTTCCCCCTCAACCAGAGAGGTGAAAGTATTGAGAGATGCTACTTCGGATAGAGATGGACCAGAAACATCAGTGTGTTGTTGTTGAGCAGACAATGACACAAGGACTTCGGATAATTTCGCCGTTTTAACAGGGTCGAAAAGATCGTCATAATTGACTTCAACTAGAATTAAAGGACCTGAAGCAGCAGGAATGTCACTTTCCATGATTGTGGTGGTTTCAGTGGATGGAGGGGCGTTGCAGATGTAAGAGTCATCGAATTTCACATCGAAGGTTTCAATGATAGCCCTGTACGTCTGATGAGAACCCTGTAAGCAACCTTGTTCGTAGAGTAGCCAAGAAAGATGCCTTCATCAGACTTCGGTGCAAATTTGTTAAGCTGATCTTTGTTGTTGATCACAAAACATCTACACCCAAAGATATTAAAGAAGCAAACATTTGGTTTGCGGTTGTTGAGGCCCTCATATGGTGTTTTATTGAGGCGTTTGCACACAATACTTCGGTTTTGAACAAAGCATGCGGTTGCTATAGCTTCATCCCAGAAGTAAAGAGGAACGTGTGCGAAATTGAGCATGGATATGGCTACTTCGACTAGTGTGCGGTTCCTTCTCTCTACTAATCCATTTTGTTGGGGTGTATAAGGAGCTAAAAAGTTGTGAGTGATACCTTTGGACACCAAGAAGTTGTTGAGAGGATGATTAGGGAATTCGGTTCCATTACCACTGTGGATGTGTCTTACTAGCAGCTTGATCTAAAGTTCTATTTCTTTGATGAAGTTGATGAGAACTTGTGGTGTTTCGGATTTGAGTCTGAGGAAGAAAACCCATGTGAAGCGATTGAAGCCATCTACTATAACCATTATATACTTTTTGTGGTGGAGACTGGTTACGGTTCATGGACCGCAGAGATCAATGTGTATAAGCTCAAGTGGTTCAGATATAGAAGAGTCAATCATCATGGGGTGACTTGCTTTGGACTGCTAACCACATTCACAAGCAGGACATAGAGTGTCATTGCTGAACTTGAGAATAAGTAGTCCTCTGAACAGCTCTCCAGTGACCAAAGTGTTGATGTATATAAAGTTGAGATGAGCGAGCTTGCGGTGCCATAGCCAGCTGACTTCGGATATGGCTTTGGAAAGGAAACACAACTGCGGTTTGCCAATGATGAGAGAGACATCCAGAGGATACATGGTACCCTCGGATCGTGACTTGATCAAGCAGGTGCTTCTATCACTTGTCATTACGTAACAGAATTGATCATCGAATTCAACTCGATGGTCTGCCTTACATAGTTGGCCAACACTGATGAGATTGTGTTCAAGGCTTTCTACATAAGCAACCTTCTTAATTGAGAAGTTCCCCGTGGTGAGTACACCGTAACCTCGGATGATTCCATTCGTATTGTTGCCGAATGTAACACTTCCACCATTGAAGATTGGCCTGAAATCTCGAAGGTATTCTAACATTCTGGTCATGTACAAGGAGCAGACACTGTCAATTAACCATTCATCTTCTTGTTCCTCCTTGAACAAAGCCTGAGAATTATACGGTTAGTTTAGGCGTCCAAACTAGTTTGGAGCCTGGAACAACAGGTGAGTTTCTGAGTGATGCATGGACTGGTTGCGTGTCCACTTTTAAACCTAGTCTTGGGTGTTTGTGAAATTTTAGAGTGTTGTGTGTTTTTGTAAAGTTACGAAGTTTCTGATTTTTGCAACTACACTGACACTCACAGGTTGAGATTTTGTCTTTTGTTTTGACACCACGTTTGGTCAGCGGTCTAAAAGAAGAGTTGTTTGGCTTTTGACTTAGACCGAGGTTGAAAAGATTTGACACGAGTGTTGTTAGTTTTCTGAAAAGTTTGTTTTGAAAAAGGTTTAGCATGTGTAGATCTTGTGTCCTTTTTGTTGTATTTGGTAAGATACCCTTCCATTTGTTAAAATTTTGACGTGACTTTAAATGTGTTGGAGTGGGTAAAATACCTTTCCATTTCGGATCATCTGAGGAATAGATTTGAAAAATACTATTTCGAAAAGACATTGCACTCTTTTGAATTGTGTTAGATGAAGTAAGAATGACTGTTGAAACTGTACATTCCTTTTTGGATGTTTTCTTGGTGGTAGGGTTTTTTGAAAAATAGTGAGAGAAAACAAATTTTTCTGGACTTTTGGATTTTTGAGATCTGACATGCTTTTTGTTTTTTGAAAAGGTTTGTCTATTTGTGCCTCGGGAGCGAATTTCTTCTTTGAAAGCCTTTTTAGCTAAGGATTTTGGTAAACCGCAGTCTCTGTTATTCAACTGCGGTTTCCTAGAATCCTTTGAACTTTTGTGAAAACGTGGGCTTGAGTCATCAGAACTTGAAGATTTTGGGATTTGGGAACATTGACCCACTTCAAAGTTTTCTATGGGTAATTCATGATGAATCGTTTGAAGAGTGGCAGAACTTTTGTTCAAAGAATGCGGTAAGGATGACTTGACTACCGCATAGTAAGTCTTAGTTGTGACTTCAGTGGGACTTTTGTGGGACTTTTGACTGCAGTGAGGGACACTACGGTCTGAGGACAGAGATGGAAAGTCATTAGAGACTTCGGTGTCCTCAATGACAATTTCTTCATCGACTATGGATGAGTTCTTAGAATTTGGGAAAGTAGTGTCACTGATAGGAATTTGATCACACGTGTGACCCGAAACCTCAGGCACAATTTCCACAATGACACAATTGTTGCTTAGATTGCGCAGTCTACCGAAGTGAGTTTTGATATCTTCGGGAAAAGTCTTGTGATTGACTGGGAAGTGAAATTCTCAGTCTGGAGGGACATATAGTCTGTCTTTGTTGAACCGGGGGTGAGGAATCCATTGCGGTAGGATATCCATTTGACCAACCCCAATTGTATGTGTTGTCCATGGTTCCATTATTTACCAAATTTTCAATAGCTTCACTTTCATTGAACAATTTTTCGATTAAAAGATTTAAACGTACAATTTAACTTTGAGCTAAATCTCTCTGGTTGAAAGCTATCTCTAATTGGGTTTCACTCAACATTCTTGCATCTTTTTCTAACTCTAAATCACTTTCTAACATAGCCATTTTGAGTCTTTTGTTATCCCGTCGTCCTCTCACATGGAACATCTCCTTGGACGCAATGTTCTTCTCATCTAAGACTTTGTTATAATCTGTAATGATGGCAGCACATGTGTCATTAAAATTATCTATGTAAGGTTGACAATCATGCATGCTATAGTTTAGATTTTGGATCATGAGTTTTACCTGTTCGACGATGCTTAGAGTTCCATCCTTTGCCATGTAGCTGTAGTTTTTGTCCATCTTTATAGAACCATCATCATCCGCAGTCGCCAACATGCAGATCTTCCTTTTTCCATTGACATTGCTGATGGCTTCATCTTCATCTCCGGATGACCAAACTTGATGGTCTCTTTTAACATGGGCTACGTATGCCCTTGCTTTCTCCTTTTCTTCCAACTCTTGAGCCATTATAAGGTAGAATGCTCTGTCTTTAACTACATTGGCCTTACAATCTCTTGCAAAGTGATTCTCTTTGTTGCATTTGTGACAAACTACAACATCAGTCTTATCTTCTAAGGGAGTATCGGAGTCAGAGATTTGAGTAGGATGCGATGCTTCCTTTGGTTGAGTATTGTGAGATTGCGGTGGTGGATGAGAACTTTTAGGATAATGTGAGTGGTTTATTTGTGGGTTGAAGTTGCGATTGAAGGGTGGTTTGTTGAATTGTTGATTTTTGCGAAAGGAGTGAGGTGGTAGTCGGTTGAATTGTTTGCTAACTAGAGCAATTCCCTTTTGAAATTCTTCTTCATCATCATACTCTGAATCAGCTTCGTATGACTGCATGGAATTGTCAGACGAGGGAGTTTAAGGTTGATTATGTGGAGTTTGAGCTATGAGAGCAAGAGGTCCTCCGAAGTCAGCACAGTCCTTGAGTACGATGGATTCCTATGCTTGTAGTTCCCCATAGAGTTTGTAGAGTGACAAGGAATGAATCTTTCTATCGCCTTGGACTATCATTTTAGTCGTAGTCCAATGTCTTCCCAAACCATTAAGGAACTGAAGGTTTGTTTCATGGTTACTGCGAATGGTTCCCGCATTGGATAACTTGGTGATAATCAGGTTGAACCTTTTGAAGGAGACTTCCAAACTTTCGCCAGTATGAGCTTTGAAGTTGTTGAACTCATTGATTGCAGTTGTAAGCTTCTTGTCTTGAGCTTGCTCTGAGCCTTCGTACAGATTCTTGAGAACATCCCAGATCTCTTTTGCCGATTTGCAGTTTATGATAATATCGAAGTTGTCAGGAGCAACTCCACTGGAGATTTCATAAAAAGAAACAGCATCATTTTCCATTTTATCGAGATCATCCTTGGTGGGACGGCTCATAGCTGGTTGACCTCCTCCTAGTCTTGTTGTAGCTCCGTCAGTTTGGACTGGTGTAAGGATTGGGACATGTGGTCCTTCTTCTACGGATCGCCATACATCTCTACCAAGTCTCCTTAAGTATCTTTCCATTCTTTGTGACCAGTGATGATATTCATTTGCAACCAGTATTGGGGCTCGATTAGAACCACCAACACTGTTGGAAAAATTCAGAGATAACAATTGTGATATGTTTTGAAGTTTTTTTTGTTTTAAAGATGAGCTTTAGTGGTATAGAAGGCTCTTCGAAAAATCAGAGTTCCAATTTTCAAAAAGCAACCACTATGGCTCTGATACCAATTGTTAAGAGAAAAACTTTGAGACACACTTGAACAAACGTTAGAACAAGTATATTGCAGAATAGTTAATCTCGAAGGATGTAAAAGCTCAACAATAGTATTTAAAGTTAGATGTTAGAGAGTTAGTTGTGGAAAAGTAAAGAAATGTAAATGACAACAATTGTTATATCATGTATACACTTAAGCTGATTCATAACAAGGATTGCATTCAAGCCAAGTTAATAAGTGAGATCAAACTTAGTGATTAAGTCACAGAAGACTTGCTCCGAAGAGAGGTTGTGATCGATTATGAGAGTAAGAAGAGTGAATAAGTAAGATAGAAAAGATAACTTCAAACATGTGTATTAGAATTAGATGTGATACTCTTTTTTTGTTTACAAGAGAATGGGCTCTATTTATAGAGACTCACAAAGATTACTAAATTACAACTCTAAGAGTAGCCATGCAAGGCATACTGGACAATAGAGTGTATTAAAAAAAAGACAAAGTAAAGTAATCTAGATAGAGACTACGGTACATAGAGATTGCGGTTGGTGACTGCTGATGAAGCGGCTTGACTACGATGACATGTTGGATGCAGTAGCTGAAGTTCAAGAGGGTCACTTTTTATGATTCAACAAGAATATTTCACTGGAAAGATACGACAATCAACTGTTCTCGGACACTATGCTATCAATAGCGCGCTATAACGGTGCTATAGCGACGCTATAGCGTTTTGCGGTAGTACCGAACCGCTATTTTAAAATAGCGTTTACAAATAGCGGTGACGCTATTATCGGGGCTATTAACCGCGAATCTCATCAACGTTATAGTGACGCTACACCCATTTTTACAATTCCGTACACATTGGGCTACTTTGACAAAGAAAAAAACCGATTGTAGGCTATTTAAATATTAAATCTTATTTGTTTTATTAGCCCACTACATTTTTTTGTTTTAATAAGTCTAAATAATAAATCTAATTAATTACAATCTACAAAGCAACGAATGACAATTTCTCTTTTTCGTCTGTTTCAGTACTAACAAACCACAAACGACTTGAACTGTAATGACATTTTGACACTTTTTAGTTTCCATATTACTATATTAGAATATTATATATGGCTTATGTTATGTTTTTACATAACTTTTTATGATATTAATTCTATATAGTATTAAAAATCTATTATATAAATTTTGTATAAATATATAATACATATCATACATATTATTAAGAACCGCTATATCATCGCTATACCACCGTGATAACCGCGATTTTAAATAGCAACATGTGACTGCTATTAAAATGTCTACCGCGATTACTGTTTAGCTCACAAATAATGGTATTGGAATAAAACATATTTTATTAGTTAGGCCTGAAAAAAGCCTAATATTAATAGGTTAACTCACTTCTACTTATAATTGTCTTAGTAAGTCTAATGCATTGAACGCTAAGATATAAGGACGATCAAGCTTTTTATTACTTCCTATTATTGGAAAGTTATGTCAATGTCTACAAAAACTACATAAAAAATGTCGCTAAAGTATTTGACAGTTGACTGTTTAAGAAAAGAAATAGATAAATGAGTACACACATCCATCATCATTGCTAAATTGACCTATACTTGAGCGAAAGTCTATATTTTGATTTTTTTTCTAATTTATTTCCTTTTGTTCAAATTTTTAGGCTTAGATTGTATTGAAATAGCTATGGACTTAAAGAAGGTAGCAATCAATAGATCTAATTAACAACAAACGGTTCTCAAGTTCGTAACAAAAGCAATAAGTATGAGAGGGTTGTTTCCATTTCTACCTTTAAACAACAATATGCCTATTTTTCATGCACTTATTAGCGATACTGTGACTTACATCCAAGCTGAGCAAACTGATACCACCATACAATAGTACATACGCACACCATATGCATGGCCATGATGATATAATTACAAAGGCAATTGATCAAACATCTGGTACACAACTATGACAGCAAAAATGAGGTTTCTTAGTAATTTAATAATGTTTTTTTATGGACTTATCTATTACATTATAATTTTCGTGTTACAAAAATGTAACGAAAGCCATAAAATATGTTCGTATATTTTAGACTACCGGAGGAAAAGATGATATACCAATTTTACACTAAAAAAGCAATACATGGGGGTATATGAGGGTAGGAGTACGGGGGTGGTGGAGCAATACCTTGATCGTTTTAATGCTAACCCAAAGTTAAAATAACCAGTTAATTGTGTTTATAAATGCATATTTTATGAAAGTTGTCTGATAGTTATAGTGTCCAATGTGCATCAACAACTTGCTATGTATTAGTCTCTTTTGGATTTCAATGATTGACCATCAACACCAAGTTTAAAAATTAGTACCGACCATGACTAGGTGATGAACCTGCCACTACTAGAAAACTAAGTAATTACCTACAACAGAAATGGTAGTAAATTCGTAGGAACAAGGCGTTACCTACAGATTTCCTACAAAAAAGGGGTTGTAGGAAAAACCCTTGTGGGTAACTTTTTCCTACAAATTAGCTACAAACGTTCCTACGTATTTCCTACGGAATATTCTGTTACAAATTTAACTACGGAATACCTACGGAACACGTTAACTATGGACTACTTACATATTACCTACGGGCTATTTAGCTACGAAACTCCTACAAAATACATACGGATTATTTTCCTACGGAATACCTACGAAATGATTTTCCTATAGAATACCTACCAACTACTTTACCTATAGATTACCTACCAACACCTTTTCCTACGGAATAACCACCAACTGATTTTCCTACAGAATACCTACCAACTACTTTATCTACAGATTACCTACCAACATCTTTTCCTACGGAATACCTACAGATTTTATTGGATTTTATTTCCTACCGAATACCTACTAAATATTTATTTCCTATAAATTTTCTATGAATTTTTTACCAGTTTTTATTGCTATATTAAATTTATAATTCCTACAGAATATTTATTTCCTACAATTCAACCAAAAATCTATTGCTATATTAAATTTATAATTTAAAAAATATCCAAATTTTCTACTAAAAAAAAACCAATTAAATAATTAAAATAATAGTCAAATATCATTACATTCATTACCATTAAAGTAGTCACAAGCATACCATTCATACATTCAAATACTCAAAATACTATTACAATATCATTGCAAAAACTAAGAACTAGTCAATAACATAACATTAATTTAGTGTTCTAAAACAATAACTAAGAACTACTTGGTGGATTACCGGATGGATTGATTTGTTTGATA
Organism: Lactuca sativa; assembly: GCF_002870075.4. NCBI lineage: Eukaryota > Viridiplantae > Streptophyta > Magnoliopsida > Asterales > Asteraceae > Lactuca > Lactuca sativa. Next base: position 202,400,998 of record NC_056623.2, on the reverse strand, counting down.
AAGGCCGCTAATTGTCGTTGCACTTGCAATTCCATTTCATTTCGCATTTGTTGCATTTGCAAATTCATTTCACTTTGCTTTTCTTCCATGGCTTGTTCCATGTTTGACATTTGTTGTCGCAACTCATTTACCTAAATATAGTAAGACAAACACATGCAGTTAGTAAATGTAATTCAACTTTAAACCATGATAGCAATGTACTTTACTTTTAATTCAATATAAAAACACACTATTGATAATAAAAATGTACATTGTTTTTAATATCCATAATAATAACTTTTAATATGCATAATAATAACATACTATATTTTTATCCATTATACCATTGTACTTTACATTTCCAATCCATAATATCAATGTACTTAAATTATTATCAATAACAACAATTTACTTTACCAAATATCAATAATAGCAACATACTATAATTTTCACCCATTATAGCATTATGTTTTACCTAATTTAATAATAGCAACATGTATCATTTTCAACCATAATAACAATGCACTTTACCTAATATTAATAATGACAACATATTTTAATTTTCACCCGTAACAACAATGTACCTTACCAATATGAACATATTTTTTTTCAGCCATATTAAGTACCTCTTTACTTGATTTTTTTTCTCTATAATATATTATGTAAATAATAGTACCTCCTGTTGTGACTTTGCAAAGTCAACAGAAGCTGAAGTTGACTAATAAGAATATGCACCTGTCATCAGAAAGTGAAGATCCGAGTATCCTGCCCCATAGATAGTACCTTTTGTTTCCCGCATTTCCTAAGCATTTGTGTTTGGGTCCACAATTCAGGATCAATCACATTATGTTGAGTCGGATCATCGCCATATTTTTTAAATAGGGCTTTGTTATATGATTCCTACAATATACCAAAAGAAAGTTTTTTGTTATTGTACTAAGAAGTAAAAACTAATATTAGTGAATATATAAAAAAGAAAGACAACTTACGATCACCACCCTAGATGTCTCATTCACAAAATCCACTGGCGCCTCTTTATCTCCCCCAAAATATATTTTCTTTGATTCGGCGGTAAGATGTGTCTTATAATAATGGTCAATGAATGAGGGGTCTTCACCCGTCAACTGTTTCTATATAAACGACACAACATAATTGATGTAATTAGTGTTGAAAGAAAAATGTATCACTAAAATCTATAATTATGATTACTTACCAATTTAAGACGATGCTCCTCAAATCCAATGCTACCACTCGTATGTCTGGCTGCCCCTCCCCCCCCCCCCCCCCCCGAATCAGTGTTACGATGTTTTTTTCCGCTTTTGGACAACCTTTTCCACTCATCCGTGTCCCATTAGAATACAAAATAAAAAACAAAAAAATAAGGAATAATGTATTAGATTCCTTTCCCTGCACAAACGTCGCCAATCATCTCTATGTAATTCAGCAGGATCGTAATTTGCAAGAATCTCAAAGTTATCATTAATCTATGCGATAACGTGGCCAACTTTTCTTGCAGAATTTACCGATGCTTCCCTAGCATCCCTCATTCTACCCCTGTAGCGATCTTTCAGTGTATTCTCAAAACCTTCACGAATTATCCCTTCTTTATTTGGATCCAACCGGTATTGAGTCTGTAAAAAAATAAAAACTAAAAGTTTAAAATGCAAAATAAGAGTGAATGAGAAATAGATATAAAAAATAAATAATTAATATATTACCCTGAAATGCTCAAACATTTGAGTGACAACTTCCTTCAGAATTTTTCTATAAGTAATCCAAGGTTCATTTATAGACTGCCAAAATATCTTTAAGATCGCCCGATGAATACTTTGTCTCCCAAACCTACAATATTGAAATAACCATATAAGGATAATTATAACATCAAAAAGCGTAAATTTATAATAATAAAAAAAAAAAGACTTAGTTGTACCCCTTTCGTGTGATAAATGGCCTATGGGAGCCATTCAAATCTGCATCATTTGATCCACCATGTGTACCCAAATAATGGGGCATCTGAACCATTAGTGATTCAGGCTCATGCACAGACTCATGCCCATGCTCAGGATCATGTTCATGCTCAGGCCTATTATAGAAAAAATCACTAGTAGGGTCTTCATTGTTGCCTGTCATCTCATAATCATATGCAATACCATTCCCACCATTCTGTACCACCCCTGTATCTGCTATAGCATCAGTCAATCCCATAGGGGGTATTTATGTCACCCATGCTACTACTCCCTGATAATCCCGACCTTGTCGTCCTAACTGACGTGCGTGAAAGGCCACCCGACAAAGGGATGCATGGAAGGCCATTAAGGTCGGGCGATGACCTGGCTCTCGATGCTGAACCAACCAAAAAAGGGTTGTGTTGAAGGCCACTAAGGTCAGGATCGGGCAAAGGCGATGACCTGGCTCCTGATACAAAACCATTGCGTGGAAGGCCACTAGGATCAGGCAAAGGTGATGACCCGGATCCTGGTATAGAACCACCTGTAATAGGGATGCATGGAAGGCCACTAGGATCACGAAAAGGTGATGACCCGACTCCTGGTACAGAACCACCTATAAGAGGGATGCGTGGAAGGCCACTAGGATCAGGCAAAGGTGATGCCTGGCTCCTGGTACAGAACCACCTATAAGTGGGATGCGTGGAAGGCCACTAGGATCAGGCAAAGGTGATGACCTGGCTCCTGATACAGAACCAGTTGTAAGAGGGATGCGTTGAAGACCACTAGGGTCAGGCAAAGAGGATGGCCTACCACTCGACGGAGAACGAACCGGAAAAAGGTTACGTGCTAGGCCTTTATCCGACATGTTGCGTTTATAGAACAAAAATAGTCAGATATGTTAGATGATAGTGAAAAATAACAAATAGAATAGCATATACATACCATATTATAAATTAAAAGTAAAACAGGATAACAAAAATATTAAAGTGTATATACCATATATCATAAAACAAACTTCCTAACATTCGTCCTCATCTGGATCAGAGTAGTCAAAATACACTGGTTTGTCTCTATCATCTTCATCTGTATCATCTTCTTGTTTTTCCACTTCAAAACCCTCACTCTCATCAGAAGATATTTGCTCAAAGTTAGTTCTATTTGAGGCTAGGCTCAAACGTTCACAAACATTTACTTCATTCGGTAACTCAAACCGCTCATCAAGATGAAAGAATCCATTTGCTTCAGTGCTTCCATCAAGCGCAACTTCCATTTCAGCTTCAGCGACTTCATATACCCCTCTTGGTTTTGTCTTGACAACCGCCCAAATATCTTTTGTTTCCTTTGTCACCGCAGGATATGGTGTATAAAATACTTGTTCCGCTTGTGATGCCAAACAAAAAGGGTCATTAGTTTGAATACGAGACATAGGTTAAACATCAACCAATTTATTCTTGTTTACTACTACACAGCAGATATTATCTGACCAAGTGCATTTGAATAGTACAACAATCGAGCGCCCAATGCCATAATAGTCAATCTCTAGGATCTCATCTAATAAGTCATAGTAGTCTAACTCTTCGCCATTATACATCTCCCCCCTCCTCACGCATAGTTCGTAGTTATTCGTTACACGTCCTTTACCATATTCTTGTGTGTGGAACTTATAACCATTTACAAAGTAGCCGTTGTAAGACCGAGCATCGTTTGAGGGGCCATTTTCTAAAGGTTCTAAATGTTTAGCACTTCCATCGGTTGAGTCCCTCGTTACCTACATTAAAGAGCATATATGCTAAATGTTTGTTGAAAAAACACAAAAATTAACAAGTATGATTGAATTGGTTTTACTTACTTCATATTTAAACCATTCTGCAAAGTATTTATCTCTAAGTACTGAAATTGGTTCATTTTGATATGATGCTTGGGCTGCTCGATCAAACTCTGGGATGAAAGGGGCAATTTCTGCACAGTTTAGTAGGATGTAAGTGTGTGCTTTATGAAGTTCTTCATGTTTCAAGAGTCTTTTCTTTCCACCCTTTTCATGTAATCTTATTGATGGAAAGGCAAATACGCTTAATAGATCTCCACTTGAAGAGTTGTCATGTTGTGGTGCGAAATTTCGTGGCTCTTGATTATGGTGTGTCTCAACGATGGGGCAAAATATAAAGAACAATAGGTAGCGATTTCATTCACTAGATGTTCATTGACGATTGAACCTTCAACCCTTGCTTTGTTCCTAATTCTTCTTTTTATTATACCCAACTTCCTATACTTAGAAATTATCAAGAATGCATTATGAATACTAAAAAGAATATGTAAAATTTTAATACTTAATATTACAAACAAAATGATTACCTCTCGTATAGATACATCCATCTGTATTGCACCGGACCACCAAGAATTGCTTCATCAACTAAATGTATGACTAGGTTTTCCATGGAATCAAAGAAACTAGGAGGGAATATTTTCTCCAACTTGCAGATGGTTTGAGAAATACTGCGTTTCATGTTGTACAAGTCCTCCATATGCAATGTTTTCGAGCATAATCCTCGAAAAAACATGCATAACTCTGTTATGGCCTCATATACCATATTTGGAACAAACCCTCTAATAGCAAGTCGAAGCAACCGTTGTATAAAGACGTGACAGTCGTGGCTCTTGAAACCGTAAAAATTGCCATCTTTGACATTCACACAATTCCCTATATTCGATGCATACCCGTCTGAAAATTTCAACTTTTTCAGCCAAGCACATACGTTTTTAACGTTGACCCTTGATATTTGCATATTTAGCTCATATTAAGTATAGATTTTTATTCATTTGTTAGCTAATTTATTGCATTTCATGGACAAAAGGTACTTAAAAGTGTTTGAATTATATTTTCAGTCCAAAAGTTAAGCTCGGAAACAAAAGGAAGCAGGAGAAGCGGTTAGAAGTTCGGGAATTGATCAAAGAAGAAAAACACTAAATATAACACCTACTCGGCGAGTAGGGTCGTCTACTCGGCGAGTCCAAGTGAATATTCGAGAAGATAAAGACTCGAAGACCCAGAGAATTATCGCATACGGGGTATTGAGAGATGGACTCGGTGAGTCGGAACCTGACTCGACGAGTCGGTTCGTATTTAAAAATAACTCCTCAGATCGACAGAAAAATTTGGGGGGGAGCTATTCTGGAGAGGTTAGCTGCCATTGAAGAACCAGAAAAACCCTAGAGAACGAAGATACAAGCTAGTACTCAATTACAAAGGAGATTTAAGGCAATTTTCATCATTCTACTTAATCTTTTGTTTTCCATTATGGCTAGACAATTATAATCTGTTTGTTTGTTGTTAGTTACCTCAAATATGAGCTAAAACTCTTAAACTTCTGTTTGGGGATACAAAATTGATACTATGGTTTGATTATTGGTAGGATTAATTCAATATTGGTGATTTTGTTATTCTTAGCTTGCTAAAGAACCTTATGTGTTAATGATAATTAATTTTCTATTAATAGGAAGGTAATTAAATAGTATGAACATCTTTTGATTATCAACCTCATTTGTTTATGTGATCATTTTGTCACATGTCTAGGATTAATGAACGTGAAACTAGAATTAATCAGAAAATTAAGTAAATTCATGTGTGAGCTTGTTTGATGACCATCAACAAGAAATTAACTAAAGGACCAAATTAGTTAATTATTGCAAGTCTAAATTAACCCGAATAATTAATCTAGTGAATTTATTTAAGTTAGACAACTGATCAGTGTTTGAGTTAGTTATTTCACTAAGGGTTAGTGTAGTGAACGCGAAGCTAATCATTAGAGTCGGTAGCCAATAAAAGAATTAATCCATTGCACTATTACCATGAAATCAATCATAGGATCAATTGAGTTGAATTAAACAGAAGTTCCTTCCCATTATTGAATCTAATTAGTTCTTTACTTCCCTAGTTTTTAGATAGTTAGTAAGTTTCTACTCTTGTAAAACTAAAAAACAAAAAAAAAAAAAAAAAAAAAACCCTACTTATTAATTAGTTTAGATAAATTTAGTTTTTAGTTTTAATTTACCGTTCGCTGTGTTCGATACCCTACTTATTTAGATTTACCACAATTGATAGGTCCACTGCCTATGTGTGTTTATTTTTATTAAAAAGTAGGTTTAAAAGTGGTTGAGTTTACACACATCAAGTCCAGGCAAAGTGGTCAAACAAACACATGAATTGATATCAGCTTCAACCATGACGAGATGGAAGAAGAAGTTAGCTGAAGTCAGAAAGAAGGAAGTTTACGTGCCCAACAGCATTGATTGGGATTGGTTGCGAAGTGTGCGGTATGAAGAGGAGTTGGCTCCTTATCTTTTAAAGGAGTTTAATTACGAGGGGGAGACGATGGTTTGCAACGGGTGGAGCCGGGTCTTTAGAATTGAAGAGTCGGTGTACCGGGAACTTTGCCTAGAATTTTTCTCCACGGTATCTTTTCGTGGAGGAGATGACTGCTATCACCCGACGAGTGTCAGTTTTTACCTTGGGGGCGAGTTTCATCAGTGCTCCGTTGTTGATCTTGCTTGTCGGATGGGTATTTTATGACCGGCCATTGGTCTCGACTGCTATTTTCCGCGCCCTTATGGAACGCTCCCACTAGGTGTTCCCTGATGGTGTGACGAGTACGGGATGGTGGAATACGATCGCCAACAAGTTGTACATTCCAAAGTCAGCCCAAGAGGGAAGTATTCGGTCGCCCACGCACCGTCTCATTCATCGCCTTATCTCCACTACCATCAACCAACGAAAGGACGATAACAAGGTTTCTAACCTTGATGTCTTTTACTTATGGAGCATTATCACACCAGACACTTTTTGCAACATTTCGTGGTGTTTGGCTTCCTATTTGGCGGAAGGTGCGGTCAAGGATCGTAAGACATCAAAAATTAATGGTGGTATGTTTGTCACCCGGCTAGCCAACTCGTTTGGGTTGATGACCCGTGGTGCGTGGAATTTGATGACAATGATTCCTACCCCTCCATTTAATCCCATTCTTTTCCAGAGGGCTAGGATTATTAAGGACTATTGTGGTGGTCATTATGCTATCCCGCATGATGATCCGGTTGTTGGTCCCGAGGCGCAGGGAAGGAGGGTCCGATCGAGGCGAGAGCGAGATGTGGAGGAGGAACCGCCGGTGATTCCGGTAGACAATGATGAAGTGCCAATGGATTGGTACAATGTTGAGATGAGGCGGTTGCAAGATCAAATGGCGCGGGGTATCAACTTTAGCAATGAATCACATATCCGACTTTTTAACCACTTCCATATTCCGCATATCGATGGTGGTAACTTTCCATATATTCCATCTTGGGATGAGGTGATCAATGCAAGGAGGAGTGGCGCTAGTGGAAGTGGAGTTGCGCATGATCATAATAATCAGGAGGAGGATTACTTTATTTATGCTTTGTTGAACAATTTTTTTTGTTTTTGTTCTTATTTAGTGTGTTTTCGGATTTGTTAAGACTTTTATTTTATGCTTGATGTTTAATTGCCTTGATGCTTTTCAGAATTGGATTAGGAATGCTTGCATAGAAGGGTTTAGAGTTGTAGTCAAAAGAGAGTTATAAAGAGTGAAAGAAGGTCAAGAAAGGGCGGTGTTAGAGTCAAGGTATCGAGTCCGGTCCTAAGGGACATGAGCGAATAAGTCTAGAAGTTATGAAAAATTTTGAAGATTTATCAGAAGCTGGAACAAATGCAGAACGCAATTTTTTTCACCCAGTGGTCTACTCGCCGAGTGCAATTAACTGACTCGACGAGTCGCCTTGTATTTTCACACTTTTGAAGATTCCGCGACTATACTCGACGAGTCGATCATATGACTCGACGAGTCAATCATTTTAATACCAAAAGGACTGCTGATTTGATGCTACTGAGTGTACCACTTAGCCATATATTCTTTTCTATCGATTCCTGAAGATCTTACATAATTTTTCCTGCTATTTGGAGCTGCCACACGAGATTTGATACCCAAGACATAGATGAGTTGTTCCCATGTCTAAAGTCAATCGAAGAAAGAGCTGAAACGGAGAGTTATCAACCTATCGACTGCTACCCCAGGGGAGTTTGTTCTAATTCTCTCTATATTTTGCATTTTTATTTTTTGCATGATATGCAATAAGGGCATTGCATAAAATAAGTGTGGGGTAGGGGGTTGGTCACATATTAGGAAATTTAGAGTCTTAATTTAGGCTAATTTTAAAAAAATATATATATACCAAAAATATTACTTAGGAATTAATTTAGAAAATTTTGGTAAAAGCAAATTAGGATTCCATGATTAGAATTGGGTTGATAATTGCATGAAAACCCAAATGTTTAGTTGATCCTATATACATTCTAGTGCATTTGTGGCTTCCTTATTCTAGTGAAATCAGGGGACAAAAACACAACCTCGCTCAGCCCGAGGGATGCAATATGTTTAGCATCATGTACCAGAAATGTATCCAGGAAAATTATTATCTTTAGCCAATAAAGGTTGAAGTTGAGCGCCCCTGCTTAAGCATGTAGGGATTTTTGTGAAAAAAAAGGTGAGATACATGTAAAAAGAAAGAGAGAGAGAGAGAGAGAGAGAGAGAGAGAGAGAGAGAGAGAGAGAGAAATTACAAGAAAAGTTTGAAGAATTCTTGGAGCATCAAAGTCAAATATGAAATTAGAAGATCAACAATCCCAAAGAAATTCAAAAATTGAAGATACCAAAAATTAAACAACAAAGGTGGTGAATTCAAAGAGATCAAAGATCAAATACCAACTAAAAATACCTTGAGGGTAAGAGGTTTTCTGCGGATGGATTCGGAGGGATGCATAAAAGGAGTATAGTTCGGGGTGAGTGGGCAAATGTTTATGAGGATTGTGAGTATCTAGAGTATGGGGGTATTTAGGAAAATTTTAGACACAAATGCATGCGTTGCGGTCTTGGCATAATGGTTGGTTTGGATTGGAGTTGTCATATGTGATTCTAATGTGTTAAAATTCAGTTTTGCTTGGGGGCAAGCAAAAGTCAAGTGTGGGGTATTTTGATATTTGAATATTTAGCTCATATTAAGTATAGATTTTTATTGATTTATTAGCTAATCTATTGCATTTCATGGACAAAAGGTACTTAAAAGTGTTTGAATTATATTTTCAGTCCAAAAGTGAAGCTCGGAAGCAAAAGGAAGCAGGAGAAACGGTTAAAAGTTAGGGAAATGATCAAAGAAAAAAAAAACACTAAAAACAACACCTACTCGGCGAGTAGGGTCGTCTACTCGGCGAGTCCAAGTGAATATTCGAGAAGATAAAGACTCGAAGACCTAGAGACTTATCGCATACGGGGCATTGACAGATGGACTCGGCGAGTCGGAACCTGACTCGACGAGTCGGTTCGTATATAAAAATAACTCCTAAGATCGACAGAAAAATTTGGGGGGGGGGGCTATGGTGGAGAGATTAGCTGCGATTGAAGAACCAGAAAAACCCTAGAGAACGAAGATACAAGCTAGTATTCAATTACAAAGGAGATTGGGGATACAAAATTGATACTATGGTTTGATTATTGGTAGGATTAATTCAATATTGGTGATTTTGTTATTCTTAGCTTGCTAAAGAACCTTATGTGTGAATGACAATTAATTTTCTGTTAATAGGAATGTAATTAAATAGTATGAACATCTTTTGATTATCAACCTCATATGTGTGTGTGACCACTGTGTCATATGTCTAGGATTAATGAACATGAAACTAGAATTAATAAGAAAATTAAGTAAATTCATGTGTGAGCTTGTTTGATGACCATCAACAAGAAATTAACTAAAGGACCAAATTAGTTAATTATTGCAAGTCTAAATTAACCTGAATAATTAATCTAGTGAAATTAATTAAGTTAGACAACTAATCACTGTTTGAGTTAGTTATTTCGCTAAGGGTAAGTGTAGTGAACGCGAAGCTAATCATTAGAGTCGGTAGCTAATAAAAGAATTAATCCATTGCACTATTACCATGAAATCAATCATAGGATCAATTGAGTTGAACTAAACAAAAGTTCCTTCCCATTATTGAATCTAGTTAGTTCTTTGCTTCCCTAGTTTTTAGATAGTTAGTAAGTTTCTAGTCTTGTAAAACTAGAGAAAACCCCTACTTATTAATTAATTTAGATAAAATTAGTTTTTATTTTCAATTTACCGTTCCCTGTGTTCGATACCCTACTTATTTAGCTTTACCACAATTGATAGGTCCACTGCCTATGTGTGTTTATTTTTATTAAAAAGTAGGTTTAAAACTGGTTGAGTTTACACACATCAAGTTTTTGAATTTTGATATTTGCATATTTAGCTCATATTAAGTATAGATTTTTATTCATTTATTAGCTAATTTATTGCATTTCATGGACAAAAGGTACTTAAAAGTGTTTGAATTATATTTTCATTCCAAAAGTGAAGCTCAGAAGCAAAAGGAAGCAGGAGAAGCGGTTAGAAGTTCGGGAATTGATCAAAGAAGAAAAACACTAAAAATAACACCTACTCGGCGAGTCCAAGTGAATATTCGAGAAAATAAAGACTCGAAGACCCAGAGACTTCTCGCATACGGGGTATTGAGAGATGGACTCGGCGAGTCGGAACCTGACTCGACGAGTCGGTTTGTATATAAAAATAACTCCTCAGATCGACAGAAAAATTTGGGGGGGTGCTATTCTGGAGAGGTTAGCTGCGATTGAAGAAGCAGAAAAACCCTAGAGAACGAAGATACAAGCTAGTACTCAATTACAAGGGAGATTTAAGGCAATTTTCATCATTCTATTTAATCTTTTGTTTTCCATTATGGCTAGACAATGAAAATCTGTTTGTTTGCTATTAGTTACCTCAAATATGAGCTAAAACTCTTAAACTTCTGTTTGGGGATACAAAATTGATATTATGGTTTGATTATTGGTAGGATTAATTCAATATTGGTGATTTTGTTATTCTTAGCTTGCTAAATAACCTTATGTGTGAATGACAATTAATTTTCTGTTAATAGGAAGGTAATTAAATGGTATGAACATCTTTTGATTATCAACCTCATATGTTTATGTGACCATTTTGTCATATGTCTAGGATTAATAAACATGAAACTAGAATTAATTAGAAAATTAAGTAAATTCATGTGTGAGCTTGTTTGATGACCATCAACAAGAAATTAACTAAAGGACCAAATTAGTTAATTATTGCAAGTCTAAATTAACCCGAATAATTAATCTAGTGAATTTAATTAAGTTAGACAACTGATCACTGTTTGAGTTAGTTATTTCACTAAGGGTTAGTGTAGTGAACACGAAGCTAATCATTAGAGTCGGTAGCCAACAAAAGAATTAATCCATTGCACTATTACCATGAAATCAACCATAGGATCAATTGAGTTGAACTAAACAGAAGTTCCTTCCCATTATTGAATCTAGTTAGTTCTTTGCTTCCCTAGTTTTTAGATAGTTAGTAAGTTTCTAGTCTTGTAAAACTAGAAAAAAAACCCTACTTATTAATTAATTTAGATAAAATTAGTTTTTAGTTCTAATTTACCGTTCCCTGTGTTCGATACCATACTTATTTAGCTTTACCACAATTGATAGGTCCACTGCCTATGTGTGTTTATTTTTATTAAAGAGTAGGTTTAAAACTGGTTAAGTTTACACACATCAAGTTTTTGGCGCCGTTGCCGGGGAACGGTTCTAAATAGTTAATTTTATTTGCTAATTGTTATCGTTTTTATTTTATTTATTAGTTTTTTTATTTTAACTTTAATTTTTATTTATTATGTATTTTCCAAATCTCGATGCTTTGATGCTTTTCTGAAGGAAGTAGTGTAGGAAATTCAGCAGGAAGATGAGGGTTATGACTCAGATGATAATTTGAAGAAATTTGGAAGATGGTTAGAGAACTTCTTGTCTAACGATCAAGAACAATTTGAGTCACAAGAGCTAAATCTACAAGATGAAGAATTTAATCCAGAAAAAGATTTGGAGGAGGTGCAAAGGTTGCTAGCAGAGAGGTCGGATGAAGAACAAGAACAAGCTGAATTTCAGGAACCAAACTGTGGTTTGACCATTACCACAACATGGTCCCCTGTTCCTCCGGTTTGTGTTTCGAAGCATGGGGTGACGTTTCCAACTTTGGAGAAAGTTCTGAATCAGGATCCATTTATGATTAGTATCTAACCGGTTCCAACCCATGTCAGAATTCTTGGGTTTTATGTATTCAAGCTTGTTTGGCCAATTTTAGAAGAAAAGAACCAAATTTTACAAATTGGTCCAAAGAAAATATTAAATGCAATGGATGGATGGGCATTGATTTTATTGGAAGTTTATTAAGTTGGGAGTCCAACTAAAGACTCGCACAAAAAGAAGCGCTTGCGGGAGGCAACCCGTCATTAGAGTTTGCTTTTCTTTTTCTTTTTAAACTTCTAGTTTATTAGGGTAATTTAGGAATTTAATTTTGATGTTTGTTTTCCTTTTTCTATTACTTGTGTGTTGTTTTGATCTTTTCAGTTTGAAGCTTAGGATTGCATGTGAGGGTCTAGAGTCAAGGCTAAACGAAGCGAGAAATCGAGTCTAGGCGAGAGAGGAAACGAAGTTTTGAGTCAAGCTATGAGTCCAATTGATAGAAGGGTTATAAAGTGTTTATTCACTGAAGATAATGAGGGAATAATTGTTAGTTTATATAACCCCCATACATCAGAATCGGACTTGGGCAAAATAAAATTTTTGTCACACAGCGGTCAACTCGTCGAGTGCATCTTATGAACTCGCCGAGCCCATGTGAAAATTCAAGATTCTTATGCCATTTACGCTTCAACTCGCCGAGTCTACATACTTAGTCGACGAGTCGCTCATTCTTATTACTTTTGAGCTGAAGATTTGATGACATTTGACTTAAGCATTGATTCTATTCTTTGAAGATCATTTTCCGAGCATTTCCAAGATTTTTTCCCTTATATTTGGAGCTTTTATAAAGATTGTACCACACGAGATTTGATGCCCAAGACATGGATGAGTTGTTCCCATGTCTAAAGTCAATCGAAGAAAGAGGTGAAAAGGAGAATTATCAACCTATCGACTGCTATCCTAGGGGAGTTTGTTTCAATTCTCTCTATATTTTGCATTTTTATTTTTTGCATTATATGCAATGAGGGCATTGCATAAAATAAGTGTGGGGTAGGGGGTTGGTCACATATTAGGAAATTTAGAGTCTTAATTTAGGCTAATTTTAAAAAAAAATTACATACCAAAAATATTACTTAGGATTAATTTAAAGAATTTTGGTAAAAGCAAATTATGATTCCATGATTAGAATTGTGTTGATAATTGCATGAAAACCCAAATGTTTAGTTGAGCCTATATATGTTCTAGTGCATTTGTGGCTTCCTTATTCTAGTGAAATCATGGGACAAAAACACGACCTCGGTCAGCCCAAGGGATGCAATATGTTTAGCATCGTGTACCAGAAATGTATCCAGAAAAATTATTATCTTTAGCCAATAAAGGTTGAAGTTGAACGCCCCTGCTTAAGCACGTAGGGATTTGAGTGAAAAAAAGTGAGATACATGTAAAAAAAGAGAGAGAGAGAGAGAGAGAGAGAGAGAGAGAGAGAGAGAGAGAGAGAAATTACAAGAAAAGTTTGAAGAATTCTTGGAGCATCAAAGTCAAATATGAAATTAGAAAGAGATCAAAGATCAAATACCAAATAAGTGAGGAATTCAAAAGAGCTCCATAGCGGTCTCATAAATTGTAATTCTAGATTATGTATGTTTGGTTTGCTAAAGTAAAAATTCCTTGAGGGTAAGAGGTTTTCTGCGGATGGATTCAGAGGGATGCATAAAATGAGCATAGTTCGGGGTGAGTAGGCGAATGTTTTTGAGGATTGTGAGTATCTAGAGTATGGGTGTATTTAGAAAAATTTTAGACACAAATGCATGTGTTGCGGTCTTGGCATAATGGTTGGGTTGGATTGGAGTTGTCATATGTGATTCTAATGTGTTAAAATTCAGTTTTGTTTGGGGGCAAGCAAAAGTCAAGTGTGGGGTATTTTGATATTTGAATATTTAGCTCATATTAGGTATAGATTTTTATTCATTTATTAGCTAATCTATTGCATTTCATGGACAAAAGGTACTTAAAAGTGTTTGAATTATATTTTCAGTCCAAAAGTGAAGCTCGGAAGCAAAAGGAAGCAGGAGAAGCGGTTAAAAGTTCGGGAATTGATCAAAGAAGAAAAACACTAAAAACAACACCTACTCGGCAAGTAGGGTCGTCTACTCGGCGAGTCCAAGTGAATATTTGAGAAGATAAAGACTCGAAGACCCAGAGACTTATCGCATACGGGGTATTGAGAGATGGACTCGGCGAGTTAGAACCTGACTCAACGAGTCGATTCGTATATAAAAATAACTCCTCAGATCGACAAACAAATTTGGGGGGGAGCTATTCTAGAGAGGTTAGCTGCGATTGAAGAACCAGAAAAACCCTAGAGAACGAAGATACAAGCTAGTACTCAATTACAAAAGAGATTTAAGGCAATTTTCATCATTCCACTTAATCTTTTGTTTTCCATTATGGCTAAACAATTAGAATCTGTTTGTTTGCTGTTAGTTACCTCAAATATGAGCTAAAACTCTTAAACTTCTATTTGGGGATACAAAATTGGTACTATGGTTTGATTAATGGTAGGATTAATTCAATATTGGTGATTTTGTTATTCTTAGCTTGCTAAATAACCTTATGTGTGAATGACAATTAATTTTCTATTAATAGGAAGGTAATTAAATAGTATGAACATCTTTTGATTATCAACCTCATATGTTTATGTGACCATTTTGTCATATGTCTATGATTAATGAACATGAAACTAGAATTAATAAGAAAATTAAGTAAATTCATGTGTGAGCTTGTTTGATGACCATCAACAAGAAATTAACTAAAGGACCAAATTAGTTAATTATTGCAAGTCTAAATTAACCCGAATAATTGATCTAGTGAATTTAATTAAGTTAGACAACTGATCACTGTTTGAGTTAGTTATTTCACTAAGGGTTAGTGTAGTGAATGGGAAGCTAATCATTAGAGTCGGTAGCCAATTAAAGAATTAATCCATTGCACTATTACCATGAAATCAACCATAGGATCAATTGAGTTGAACTAAACAGAAGTTCCTTCCCATTATTGAATCTAGTTAGTTCTTTGCTTCCCTACTTTTTAGATAGTTAGTAAGTTTCTAGTCTTGTACAACTAGAAAAAACCCCTACTTATTAATTAATTTAGATAAAATTAGTTTTTAGTTTTAATTTATCGTTCCCTGTGTTCGATGCCCTACTTATTTAGCTTTACCACAATTGATAGGTACACTGCCTATGTGTTTTTATTTTTATTAAAAAGTAGGTTTAAAACTGGTTGAGTTTACAAAAATCAAAAAGTAGGTTCAAAAGATGTTCCCCGGCAACGGCGCCAAAAACTTAGTGTGTGTAAACTCAACCACTTTTAAACCTACTTTTTTAATAAAAATAAACACAGATAGGCAGTGGACCTATCAATTGTGGTAAAGCTAAATAAGTAGGGTATCGAACACAGAGAACGGTAAATTAAAACTAAAAACAAATTTTATCTAAATTAATTAATAAGTAGGGGTTTTCTCTAGTTTTACAAGACTAGAAACTTACTAACTATCTAAAAACTAGGGAAGCAAAGAACTAACTAGATTCAATAATGGGAAGGAACTTCTGTTTAGTTCAACTCAATTGAACCTATGGTTGATTTCATGGTAATAGTGCAATAGATTAATTCTTTTATTGGCTACTAACTCTAATGATTAGCTTCGCGTTCACTACACTAACCCTTAGTGAAATAACTAACTCAAACAGTGATCAGTTGTCTAACTTAATTAATTTCACTTGATTAATTATTCGGGTTAATTAAGACTTGCAATAATTAACAAATTTGGTCCTTTAGTTAATTTCTTGTTGATGGTCATCAAACAAGCTCACACATGAATTTACTTAATTTTCTTATTAATTCTAGTTTCATTTTCATTAATCCTACACATATGAAACAGTGGTCACACAAACATATGAGGTTGATAATCAAAAGATGTTCATACTATTTAATTACCTTCCTATTAACAGAAAATTAATTGTCATTCACACATAAGGTTCTTTAGCAAGCTAAGAATAACAAAATCACCAATGTTGAATTAATCCTACCAATAATCAAACCATGGTATCAATTTTGTATCCCCAAACAGAAGTTTAAGAGTTTTAGCTCATATTTGAGGTAACTAACAACAAACAAACAGATTCTAATTGTCTAGCCATAATGGAAAACAAAAGATTAAGTAGAATGATGAAAATTGCCTTAAATCTCCTTTGTAATTGAATACTATCTTGTATCTTCGTTCTCTAGGGTTTTTCTGGTTCTTCAATCGCAACTAACCTCTCCAGAATAGATCCCCCCCCCCCAAAATTTTTCTGTAGATCTGAGGAGTTATTTTTATATACGAACTGACTCGTCGAGTAGACGACCCTACTCGCCGAGTAGGTGTTGTTTTTAGTGTTTTTCTTCTTTGATCAATTCCCGAACTGCAAACCGCTTCTCCTGCTTCCTTTTGCTTCCGAGCTTCACTTTTGGACAGAAAATATAATTCAAACACTTTTAAGTACCTTTTGTCCATGAAATGCAATAAATTAGCTAATAAATGAATAAAAATCTATACTTAATATGAGCTAAATATTCAAATATCAAAATACCCCACACTTAACTTTTGCTTGCCCCCAGGAAAAACTGAATTTTAACACATTAGAATCACATATGACAACTCCAATCCAACCTAGCCATTATGCCAAGACCGCAACGCATGAATTTGTGTCTAAAATTTTCCTAAATACCCCCCATACTCTAAATACTCACAATCCTCATAAATATTCCCCCACTCGCCCCGAACTATGCTCATTTTATGTATCCCTCCGAATCCATCTGCAGAATACCTCTTACCCTCAAGGTATTTTTAGTTTAGCAACCCAAGCATACATAATCTAGAATTACAATTTATGATACCACTATGGAGCTCTTTTGAATTCTTCACTTCTTTGGTATTTGATCTTTGATCTCTTTGAATTCACCACCTTTGTTGTTTGATTTTTGGTATCTTCAATTTTTGAATTTCTTTGGAATTTTTGATCTTCTAATTTCATATTTGACTTTGATGCTCCAAGAATTCTTCAAACTTTTCTTGTAATTTCTCTCTCTTTTTTTTTTACATGTATCTCACATTTTTTTTCACACAAATCCCTACATGCTTAAGTAGGGGCGCTCAACTTCAACATTTATTGGCTAAAGATAATAATTTTCCTGGATACATTTCTGGTACACGATGCTAAACATATTGCATCCCTCAGGCTGAGCGAGGTCGTGTTTTTCTCCCATGATTTCACTAGAATAAGGAAGCCACAAATGCACTAGAACGTATATAGGCTCAACTAAACATTTGGGTTTTCATGCAATTATCAACACAATTCTAATCATGGAATCCTAATTTGCTTTTACCAAAATTTTCTAAATTAATTCCTAAGTAATATTTTTGGTATGTAATTTTTTTAAAATTAGCCTAAATTAAGACTCTAAATTTCCTAATATGTGACCAACCCCATACCCGACACTTATTTTATGCAATGCCCTCATTGCATATTATGCAATAAAATAAAAATGCAAACTATAGAGAGAATAGGAACAAACTCCCCCCGGGTAGCAGTCGATAGGTTGATAACTCTCCTTTTCAGCTCCATCTCCATTTGACTTTAGACATGGGAACAGCTCATCCTTGTCTTGGGCATTAAATCTCGTGCGGCAGCTCCAAATAGTAGGAAAAATAATGTAAGATCTTCAGGAATCAATAGAACAGAATATATGGCCAAGTGGTACACTAAGTAGCATCAAATCAGCAGTGCTTTTGGTATTAAAATGAGTGACTCGTCGAGTCATATGATCGACTCGTCGAGTATAGTCGTGGAATCTTCGAAAGTGTGAAAATACAAGGCGACTCGTCGAGTCAGTTAATTGCACTCGGCGAGTAGACCGTTGGGTGAAAAAAATTGTGTTCTGCATTTGTTCCAGCTTCTGATAAATCTTCAAAAATTTTCATAACTTCTAGACTTATTCGCTCATGTCCCTTATAACCGGACTCGATACCTTGACTCTAACACCGCCCTTTCTTGACTTTCTTTCACTCTATATAACTCTCTTTTGACTACAAGTCTAAACCCTTCGATGCAAGCATTCCTAATCCAATTCTGAAAAGCATCAAGGCAATCAAACATCAAGCATAAAATAAAAGTCTTAACAAATCCCAAAACACACCAAATAAGAACAAAAACAAAAAAAAAATTGTTCAACAAAGCATAAATAAACTAATCCTCCTCCTCATCATCATGATCATGTGCAGCTCCACTTCCACTAGCGCCACTCCTCCTCGCATTGATCACCTCATCCCAAGATGGAATATATGGAAAGTTACCACCATCGATATGTGGAATATGGAAGTGGTCAAAAAGTCGGATATGTGATTCATTGCTAAAGTTGGTACCCCGCGCCATTTGATCTTGCAACCGCCTCATCTCAATATTGTACCAATCCATTGGTACTTCATCATTGTCTACCGGAATCACCGGCGGTTCCTCCTCCACATCTCGCTCTCGCGTCGATCGGACCTCCTTCCCGGCACCTCGCGACCAACCACCTTATCATCATGCGGGATAGCATAATGACCACCACCGTATTCCTCAATAATCCTAGCCCTCCGGAAAAGAATGGGATTAAATGGAGGGGTAGGAATCACTGTCATCAAATTCCACGCACCACGGGTCATCAACCCAAACGATTTGGCTAGCCGGGTGACAAACATACCACCCTTATTTTTTGATGTATTGCGATCCTTGACCACACCCTCCGCCAAATAGGAAGCCAAACACCACGGAATGTTGCAAAAAGTGTCTGGTGTGATAAGGCTCCATAAGTAAAAGAGATCAAGGTTAGAAACCTTGTCATCGTCCTTTCGTTGGTTGATGGTTGTGGAGATAAGGCGATGAATGAGACGGTGCGTGGGCGACCGAATACTTCCCTCTTGGGCTGACTTTGGAATGTACAACTTGTTGGCAATCGTATTCCACCATCCCGTACTCGTCACACCATCGGGGAACACCTTGTGAGAGCGTTCCATAAGGGCACGGAAAATAGCAGTCGAGACCAATGGCCGGTCATAAATACCCATCCGACAAGCAAGACCAACAACGGAGCACTGATGAAACTCGCCCCCAAGGCAAAAACTGACACTCGTCGGATGATAGCAGTCATCTCCTCCACGAAAAGATACCGTGGAGAAAAATTCCATGCAAAGTTCCCGGTACACCGATTCTTGAATTCTAAAGACCCGGCTCCACCCGTCGCAAACCATCGTCTCCCCCTCGTAATTAAACTCCTTTCAAAGATAAGGAGCCAACTCCTCTTCATACTGCACACTTCGCAACCAATCCCAATCAATGCTGTTGGGCACGTAAACTTCCTTCTTTCTGACTTCGGCTAACTTCTTCTTGCATCTCGTCATGGTTGAAGCTGATTCAATTTGAGGAAAATTCAACCAAGGAAAATCTCCTTGCCGTCCACTGGAACTTTGACCTCTGTTGAACATTGTCCCTACAAAACAAAGAACACAAAACCCAAAAAAAAAAAAAAAAAAAAAAAAACACAGAAAATTATCAAAATAGGTCACACCTAGGTCCCCGACTGGACTCGTCGAGTCAATGAACGACTCGGCGAGTCGCATGAACTGTGCGAGTCAGTCGACGAGTCTGTCAAAATTCAACCGCGAAATCTCAAAATTTCTTCAAGGGTTTTGTCCAGGGACATGTCTAAAATGTATTAGGGCAAGAATAATCATCCAAAACAACATAATTGATGTAAAAGCAAAACCCTAAAAATTCACTATAACTCAAAATCGAGTATTCTATAAAATTACTACCCTAGATCATCTAAAAATCATGCCTTTAACAGAATTTAGGAAGAAATTAAGTACCTTTTGTGATGGAAATTGAAAGACTTGAAGAGAAGTTGATGAATGCTTGAGAAAAAACCAAAGTGGAGGCGCACAGCGAGTGAAGGGAAAAAAACTGATTTCATTAGGGTTAAAACCCTAGTTACCGGTTGTAAAAATTAACATTTTTTTTTCTGTCAATAACACAGACTCGTCGAGTCAGAGGCGGACTCGGCGAGTCTCGTCGCGATTCTATCCTCATTTGAAATCTGAACGGACTCGGCTAGTCATGGTCAAACTACTTTTTGATCCATCACAAAAGGTACTTAATTTCTTCGTAAATTATGTTAAAGGCATGATTTTTAGATGATCTAGGGTAGTAATTTTATAGAATACCCGATTTTAAGTTATAGTGAATTTTAGGGTTTTGCTTTTAAATCAGTTATGTTGTTTTGGATGATTATTCTTGCCCTGATACCTTTTAAAACATGTCCCTGGACAAAACCCTTGAAGAAATTTTGAGATTTCGTGGTTGAATTTTGACAGACTCGTCGACTGACTCGCACAGTTCATGCGACTCACCAGTCATTCATTGACTCGACGAGTCCAGTCGGAGAACCAGTTTTGACCTATTTTGATGATTTTCTGTGTTTTTTTTTTGTGGGTTTGTGTTCTTTGTTTTGTAGGGACAATGTTCAACAGAGGTCAAAGTTCCAGTGGACGCTAAGGAGACTTTCCTTGGTTGAATTTTCCTCAAATTGAATCAGCTTCAACCATGACGAGATGGAAGAAGAAGTTAGCTGAAGTCAGAAAGAAGGAAGTTTACGTGCCCAACAAGATTGATTGGGATTGGTTGCGAAGTGTGCGGTATGAAGAGGATTTGGCTGCTTATCTTTTAAAGGAGTTTAATTACGAGGGGGAGACGATGGTTTGCGACGGGTGGAGCCGAGTCTTTAGAATTCAAGAGCCGGTGTACCGGGAACTTTGCCTGGAATTTTTCTCCACGGTATCTTTTCGTGGAGGAGATGACTGCTATCACCCGACGAGTGTCAGTTTTTGCCTTGGGGGCGAGTTTCATCAGTGCTCCATTGTTGATCTTGCTTGTCGGATGGGTATTTATGACCGTCCATTGGTCTCGATTGCTATTTTCCGCGCCCTTATGGAACGCTCTCACAAGGTGTTCCCCGATGGTGTGACGAGTACGGGATGGTGGAATACGATCGCCAACAAGTGGTACATTCCAAAGTCAGCCCAAGAGGGAAGTATTCGGTCGCCCACGCACCGTCTCATTCATCGCCTTATCTCCACTACCATCAACCAACGGAAGGACGATGACAAGGTTTCTAACCTTGATGTCTTTTACTTATGGAGCATTATCACACCAGACACTTTTTGCAACATTCTGTGGTGTTTGGCTTCCTATTTGGCGGAGGGTGCGGTCAAGGATCGCAAGACATCAAAAATTAATGGTGGTATGTTTGTCACCCGGCTAGCCAACTCGTTTGGGTTGATGATCCGTGGTGCGTGGAATTTGATGACAGTGATTCCTACCCCTCCATTTGATTCCATTCTTTTCCGAAGGGCTAGGATTATTGAGGACTATGGTGGTGGTCATTATGCTATCCCGCATGATGATCCGGTGGTTGGTCCCGAGGCGCCGGGAAGGAGGGTCCGATCAAGGCGAGAGCGAGATGTGGAGGAGGAACCGTCGGTGATTCCGGTAGACAATGATGAAGTACCAATGGATTGGTACAATGTTGAGATGAGGCGGTTGCAAGATCAAATGGCGCGGGGTACCAACTTTAGCAATGAATCACATATCCGACTTTTTGACTACTTCCATATTCCAAATATCGATGGTGGTAACATTCCATATATTCCATCTTGGGATGTGGTGATCAATGCAAGGAGGAGTGGCGCTAGTGGAAGTGGAGTTGCGCATGATCATGATGATGAGGAGGAGGATTAGTTTATTTATGCTTTGTTGAACAATTTTTTTTTGTTTTTGTTCTTATTTGGTGTGTTTTGGGATTTGTTAAGACTTTTATTTTACGCTTGATGTTTGATTGCCTTGATGCTTTTCAGAATTGGATTAGGAATGCTTGCATCGAAGGGTTTAGACTTGTAGTCAAAAGAGAGTTATAAAGAGTGAAAGAAAGTCAAGAAAGGGCGGTGTTAGAGTCAAGGTATCGAGTCCGGTCTTAAGGGACATGAGCAAATAAGTCTAGAAGTTATGAAAAATTTTGAAGATTTATCAGAAGCTGGAACAAATGCAGAACGCAATTTTTTTCACCCAACGGTCTACTCGCCAAGTGCAATTAACTGATTCGACGAGTCGCCCTGTATTTTCACACTTTCGAAGATTCCGCGACTATACTCGACGAGTCGATCATATGACTCGACGAGTCACTCATTTTAATACCTAAAGGACTGCTGATTTGATGCTACTGAGTGTACCACTTGGCCATATATTCTTTTCTATCGATTCCTGAAGATCTTACATTATTTTTCCTACTATTTGGAGCTGCCGCACGAGATTTAATGCCCAAGACATGGATGAGATGTTCCCATGTCTAAAGTCAAATGGAGATGGAGTTGAAAAGGAGAGTTATCAACCTATCGATTGGTACCCCAGGGGAGTTTGCTCCAATTCTCTCTATAGTTTACATTTTTTGCATGATATGCAATGAGGGCATTGAATAAAATAAACGTGGGGTAGGGGGTTGGTCACATATTAGGAAATTTAGAGTCTTAATTTAGGCTAATTTTGAAAAAATTACATACCAAAAATATTACTTAGGAATTAATTTACAAAATTTTGGTAAAAGCAAATTAGGATTCCATGATTAGAATTATGTTGAAAATTGCATGAAAACCCAAATGTTTAGTTGAGCCTATATATGTTCTAATGCATTTGTGGCTTCCTTATTCTAGTGAAATCATGGGACAAAAACACGACCTCGCTCTGCCCGAGGGATGCAATATGTTTAGCATCGTGTACCAGAAATATATCCAGGAAAATTATTATATTTAGCCAATAAAGGTTGAAGTTGAGCGCTCCTGCTTAAGCATGTAGGGATTTAAGTGAAAAAAAGTGAGATACACATAAAAAAAAAAAAGAAAAAAAAAGAGAGAGAAATTACAAGAAAAGTTTGAAGAATTCTTGGAGCATCAAAGTCAAATATGAAATTAGAAGATCAAAAATTCCAAAGAAATTCAAAAATTGAAGATACCAAAAATCAAACAACAAAGGTGGTGAATTCAACGAGATCAAAGATCAAATACCAAAGAAGTTAAGAATTCAAAAGAGCTCCATAGTGGTATCATAAATTGTAATTCTAGATTATGTACCCTTGGGTTGCTCAACTAAAAATACCTTGATGGTAAGAGGTTTTCTGCGGATGGATTCGGAGGGATGCATAAAATGAGCATAGTTCGGGTGAGTGGGCGAATGTTTATGAGGATTGTGAGTATCTAGAGTATGGGCGTATTTAGGAAAATTTTAGACACAAATCCATGCGTTGCGGACTTGGCATAATGGCTGGGTTGGATTGGAGTTGTCATATGTGATTCTAATGTGTTAAAATTCAGTTTTGCTTCGGGACAAGCAAAAGTCAATTGTGGGGTATTTTGATATTTGCATATTTAGCTCATATTAAGTATAGATTTTAATTCATTTATTAGCTAATTTATTGCATTTAATGGACAAAAGGTACTTAAAAGTATTTGAATTATATTTTCAGTCCAAAAGTGAAGCTCGGAAGCAAAAGGAAGCACGAGAAGCGGTTAGAAGTTCGGGAATTGATCAAAGAAGAAAAACACTAAAAACAACACCTACTCGGTGAGTAGGGTCGTCTACTCGGCGAGTCCAAGTGAATATTCAAGAAGATAAAGACTCGAAGACCCAGTGACTTATCGCATACGGGGTATTGAGAGATGGACTCGGCGAGTCGGAACCTGACTCGACGAGTCGGTTCGTATATAAAAATAACTCCACAGATCGACAGAAAAAAATTCTGGAGCTATTCTGGAAAGGTTATTAGCTAATTATTATCGTTTTTGTTTTATTGATTAGTTTTTTTATTTTTATTTATTATGTATTTTCCAAATCTCGATGCTTTTGATGCTTTTCTTGAGGAAGTAGTGCAGGAAGATGAGGGTTATGACTCAGATGATGATTTGAAGAAATTTGGAAGATGGTTAGATAACTTCTTGTATAACGATCAAGAACAATTTGAGTCACAAGAGCTAAATCTACAAGATGAAGAATTTAATCCAGAAAAAGATTTGGATAAGCTGGAAAGGTGCTAGTAGAGAGGTCGAATGAAGAACAAGAACAAGCTGAATTGCAGGAACCAAGCTGTGGTTTGACCATTACCACGACATGGTCCCCTGTTCTTCCGGATTGTGTTTCGAAGCATGGGGTGACGATTCCAAGTTTGAAGAAAGTTCTAAATCAGGATTCATTTATGATTAGTATCCAACCGGTTCCAACCCTTGTCAGAATTCTTGGGTTTTATGTATTCAAGCTCGTTTGGCCAATTTTAGAAGAAAAGAGCCAAATTTTAAAAATTGGTCCAAAGAAAATATTAAATGCAATGGATGGATGGGCATTGATTTTATTGGAAGTTTATTAATTTGGGAGTCCAGCTAAAGAGTCGCACAAAAAGAAGCGCTTGCGGGAGGCAACCAGTCATTAGAGTTTGCTTTTCTTTTTCTTTTTAAACTTCTAGTTTATTAGGGTAATTTAGGAATTTAATTTTGGTGTTTGTTTTCCTTTTTCTATTACTTGTGTGTTGTTTTGATCTTTTCAGTTTGAAGCTTAGGATTGCATGTGAGGGTCTAGAGTCAAGGCTAAACGAAGCGAGAAATCGAGTCTAGGCGAGAGAGGAAACGAAGTTTTGAGTCAAGCTATGAGTCCA